>NC_071394.1:101357796-101667240 GCF_022682495.2 Desmodus rotundus
CAGGTCCACCCGCCTCACTGCCAGGAACCCAGCGTTCTCCAGGGCGCTCCCGGGGAAGACGTCGCCGTCCAACAGCGATTCTTCTGCGCATGTGTCCCAGGGATCGCCGCCCCAAAAGAGGCCTACGACGAGGACGCGGACCCCGAGTTCCTGCCTCCCTGGGTGGACGCTGCAGCAGGCTCCGTCGCTGGGTTCCGCCCCTACCCGCACAGCCCCATCGGAGAGCCCTCGCCTCGGGCCGCCACCCCTAGTCCATTGAGACGCTCGCCTGGTCTCTACGTCAACCTGGACTTCCACCTTCTGGAGCCCTTCCCCAGCTCACCGCTCCAGCCTCTACCTCCCTCTCCGAGTCCAGGTCCCCACGTGCGACCCCAGCGCCCTCCCGGTCCAGCACGCAAGGCCCGGAGACGCCTGTTCCAGGAATGAACTGCCCCACCATCCCTTGCCACCCGCCTCTGGGGTTAGTGATCTACCAAGACTCATTGTAAGCACTTACCACCACTCAGAGATGGAGCATCCTCATTCATAGACAGTGAGCAGCTATGGTTTTTGTTGGCTTTGTTCGTTTTGTTTTGTTTTTGTTTTGTTTTGGGTTTGTTTTTTTTTTGTTTTTTTTTTTGTTTTTTTTTTAATTTAAGTAAAATGCCTTAATCCGTAGCGGCAAAAAGAGGCTCTGGTAAGGACCTTTAGCAAAGAGCGTAGACCACAGATAGCCAACCGTGGATTTTTAGATCCCTCTCCTGTGCTGATAAGCAGCTGTTTTTTCCACATCTGTCACCTTGAGCCAACTCCATTCTTGTTTCACCCCTACTGTTGCCTCAGACTCATCTCAATTTTTTTCCAAATTTGTCTTTTTTCCAAATTTGTCTTTTTTTCATCACCTCCCCCATGCATTTCTTCTTTTTCTCCATTCCAAGATTATTTTTTCTTGTTTTTGTAGTTATGAATTTGCCTATATATTTCCCTAATGTTCTGTGAGGAGCTTTTTTTTGCTCAGCAATATTTTTAGCAAACGCAATATTTATTAAGAAGAACTTTGTGAAAGAGAAGCAAAATAAACAGCAGTGGTCAGAGGGAGAAGCTAAGGTACTACAGGTCCAATGACAGCCTCAGCCAACCTCACTGGGAGCTCTGGAGTTAGAATGGCTAGTCAGAGTTGTCCCAAGTTAGGCTGAAATAGCCCAATTCCCTCATTCATCAGGGTGAAAGACCAGGGCCATGGTCCTGGTCAAGGCAGGCTTTTTCAGCTGAGACAATTTCTAAAGGGGGTGACAGTTGACGGCTTTCTGTCCATAGCACTCCTAGCAGTTATGGGAACAACTCTCATTGAAGAAGAATCTGGGTGATGCATCACTCTGTCCACCACATCTCCGCGATATTGGTTATGTCTTGATATTCATCTCCATTTATTCTGGCCTTTAATTATGACTAGCAATGAACTAATTATAATATTCTTCATATAAGCCTTGAATATTTGAGTACATTCTTGTCACCAATTTTCTTTTTCTTTTTTTTTTTTTGCCTTTCTAACACCCTTGCCCTGGACCTGGTCAATCAAGACAAATGCATATTGAATAAATAAATGAATCAATGTCACACAGATGTGATGCCTTGGACTCCTGGGAATATTTCTAAACTTAGTAGAAACAATAGTTAATGAAAGGAGGAAGCTATGACACTGGTTTGTTACAGAAGCAGTTGGTACAATGAGATATTCTCCTGCACTTTAACAATCAATGGGTATTCTTGATCCTGGCAGTCTGGGCTTTGCCTCGGTTGCCCCTCATAGCGATAAGAACTGCTACTCACTACAATGCACTCGGCTTCACATTTGGATACTTGATCTGATTTATTATTGAGCATTTTTTCATGCTCATAAGCCACCACCCAGAATTTCCAGGCGTTATTTCATAGCACTGTTTTCATAATGTTGGTTCGCTATAAACAAAATAATTTTTACAGATAATGTAATCATATCCTTTAATCCCCATTTCCTGTCCCCTCCCCACCATTGCCACAGGATTCTCATCATAACATGAATTTGGTGGGTATCATGCTACATGTACAAAGTATAGATATAAATAATCAGTATTTATGTTGCTGTGTTGACAATCAGTTTTACATAACCGGCATCATATTCTTCAGTTTACTTTTTTACTCAACTTTATTTTTGAAATCACTTACAAATATACGTATGGTTTATTTCTCCTAAATATTTCAGCTTCCATTATATGAATATACATATTTTATTCACTAGTTTATTAATAGATATTTGTCTTTACAGTTTTTAGCATTACAAACCATACTGTAGTAGACATCCTTACACTTGTCATCGTATATACCTGAGGAAGAGGTCTTCCGCAAAGTATACCTAGAAGTTGTACTGATGGGTGGCAGGATATGTGCATTTACAGTTTTATTAGATATTGCCAAATTGTTCCCTAGAGTGGTTGGAACAGTTTAAATAGCCTCTAGCAGTCTTTGCCCACACCATCTCACCAACCTTTAAGTTGTTTGCCAGTGGTATCTCATTTTTAGATGAGATTGAGCGAGTTCAGGGTGGTATGGCCATAGACAGTATCTTATTTTTAAAAGTTGTAATTTCCTAGTTACTGGTGAGATAATGCAATTTTTCATGTGTAATGAGAATAATATTTTTAAAGTAGTTTCAGATATGTGTTCATACATTGCAAATCTTACTGTCTTTCAACCTATTACCACCAAATCTGGTGGCTTTAACCTTTTCAGGGGTGGAGGACAGGGTACTACCTAGATTAAAGCAGTTAGCTTTCAGCCTGAAGTTTCAAAGCTGACTCTTTTTCATTCATTACTAGGTAAGTATCATGAGGATCAAATTTTCTCCAGAAGGAAAAATTACAACTTAATTTCTTAAGCAATCTTTAAATCTCAACAGTCAAGTTTGGAAGTCTGAACATAGACTTTTAATATAAATCAGCAGCAGAGAGAACTGAGAAGTTCTAACTGGGCAAGAATGGAAAGAGGAAAGACTAGAGAATTTAAGCATTCATGATTCACATGTATCATGACTTCAGGCTCCTTTGAGTAAAAATCCTTAGCATTAGTTGAGGAGAAGGCCAAGAAAAAGGATCCATCTTGAGGAGAAGCAAGGGAAGGAGGAAGGAATCCAAACAGGTAACATTTGCAAAAAGGTGCCTGTGCTATGTGAAGGAGAATTAAAACCAAAAAGGTCTGAGATTCACCTATCTGGAAAGTTTATAGTGTACCTTGCTCCCCATTCCCCAACATCAAATCCCCCCTGTACTAATGAGGTGGCAGCTCATGAGGAAGATGAAGTCAATTATGTAAAATAAAGTTTTCGTAATACAACTGAATACAAATATTCAATGACACATTTAGTTCTGTTTATTATCAGTTTATATCCTTGATTCTTTTTGCTATTACACCTATTAGACTTTTCTTTATTTGAATTTGTTTATATATTAAAGACACTAATGCTTTGTTTTATGTTATATTTTCTTCTAATATGTCACTTGTTTTTAAGTTGTTTAATTGTAGAGACCTTTATAATTCTCATAAAGTGAAATTTTAGAATCTTTTATAATTTGTATTTTTCCAAAGAAAAAACATAAAGATATTTCCTACATTCTCTTTTGGCAATTTTGAAGACTTGGGGTTTTTTTCCAATTTAGATATATAATCTCCAGGGATTTCATTTTTGTGTATAATTTGAAATAGGAATTAAATTTTCTTCAGATTAAAAGCCATTGCCCCCCAAATCAGTTATTGAATCATTTATCCTTTATGATTTATAATGCCAATTCTTTTCTATGCAAATTTCCACCATGGTGGCAAACTAAAGACAATTTTAAAGAAAAAAAAAAACTGACTTTGCCACCAGTAGACCCTCTCTTAAGGAAATTCTAAATGATGTACCGAAGCAGAAGGATAGTGATCCCAAGGTGAACGTTCTGAGAAACAAGGGCAGAAATAAGAACAAAGAGAGTGGTATATATGCTGGTGATGAATCCAAACAAATAAAGGCTGACTAAACCATTAATAATGTCATAAAGTGATAAAAACCAAACAAAGATAGTATTAAAATATATGCCAGCCATCAAGAGAATGAGAAGACAAGTCTCAGACTGGGAGAAGGTATTTGTAAAAGATATAACTGAGTGCAACTGTTAGCCAATATTGTACAGATAACTCCTAAAACTCAATAATGAGAAAAAAAGCAGTTCTAAGAGGGAAGTTCAGAGTGATAAATGCCTACACTAAGACACAAGAAAAATCTCAAGTAAATAACCTACTTTATACCTCAAGGAACTAGAAAAAGGAAAACAACTAAGCTCAAAATTAGTAAAAGAAAGGAAATAAGGATCAGGGCATAAATTAATGACATAGGGACTAAAAAGATATTAGGAAATAAATCAATGAAAGAGCTGTTTTTTAAAAAAGATAAACAAAATTGACAAGCCCTTAACTATATGCACCAAGAAAAAAAGAGAGATGACTTAAAAAGTAAAATCAGAAATGAAACAGGAGATGTTACAACTAGTATCACAGAAATACAAAAGATCATAAGAGACTACTATGAACAATCATAGGCAAAAAAAATTGGGCAACCTAAAAGAAAAGGATAAATGCCTGGAAACATACAACCTACCGATACTGAATTATGAAGAAACAGAAAGTCTGAAAGATCAATTACTAGTAAGGAACTTGAATTAGTAATCAAAAACCTCCCAACAAACAAAAATCCAGAATTCACTAACTTCACTTGTGAATTTTACCAAACATTTAAAGAATACAAATCCTCAAACTCTTCCAAAAACTAGAAGAGGAGAGCTTACTTCCAAATTCATTTTATAAGGCCAACATTACCCTGATACCAAAACCAGATAAGGATGCCATGAGAAAAGAAAATTTTAGGCCTATATCCCTGATGAACATAGATGCAAAATTCCTCAACAGAATGTTATCAAACAAAATTCAACAATACAATACAATGATCGTACACCATGACCAAGTGGGACTCATTTCAGAGATGCTAGCATGGTTTAACATTCACAAACCAATCAACCCCTCTTGGGACCTCACTGTCCCCATCTGTTAGATGACAAGTGTCAGACTAAATCTCCAAGGGCCCTCCCAGCTCTATCTCTTGAGGTTGAAGCCTGGAAACATCCATGACAGGTAAAGTAGAGGGTGAACAGTGCAGGGCAAACACAAGAAAGGTACAAGAAGGAGAAAGAGGGGCAATGACACCTGACAACTCTCCCTCAGCCTGACTCTCCCAGGTGTCACCTCTCCCAGGAAGCCTTCCCTGAACCCTACCCACCATGGCCCTCTTCCAGACTCCCTCTTAGCATGCAGCCAAGGCCCAGATAACGGCCCGGCCCTGGCTGAGGGAATACTGGTGAAGTGAAAAATTTTTAAGGGAGAGAATACATAAACTAAGTGTGCTGCCTCCTCTGTGCGGCTAGCAGTGCTGGGAAAGTCCCCTAGAGCTGAGCTGACATGGTGCGTAAATCAATGCTGTGCAAGTGTAGACGAGTGAGTTGGAGAAAGAAGGACCAAGGAGGCAACTGCCTCCTCACAAGGGGCTTGGGAGGGGCAGACCAGCTGCCTGGTACTAGGAGCAATGCCAGGGGCTGGGGCCCAGAGGCAGGTTCCAGAAATACAGTTTTGAATGCATGCTAAGTACCCTGATCTAGGAGTTAAGATTTGGAGGGAGGCATGAAGAAACTGAAAAGCCAAAGAGAGCGGAGGAGTTTGTGAAGATACTTCTTGACCCCCATCCCCAACTCTATACCTTACTAACTCCTGCTCAGCTTACTAGCCTCTGATCCCCAAACTCCCAGTGTGGCTCTTCTGCCTCCTGTCATCATAATTTTAGTTAAATGATTATTTAGTATTTGATCGCTTTTCCTTACAGGGTGTTAACTTTGAGAGGACAAGGACAGTGCCCTGTGTGCCCGTGAATGGCCAGTCCCAGCCCCAACCCGTGGCCTGGCACATGATAGGCACTCAGGAAATATTTGTCAAATAAAGACTGAATGGGAAAGAGCAGAGGTGGTGTTCTCCAGTGCAAGGCAGTCCTCTCAGGGCCCCAGTGGAAGTTGGCCTGCTAAGGATGGATGAATAGGGACTGTCATGTAGTCTGGCCTCCCCTGCCATATTGACCATGCGGTTTGGTCCCAGATCCACCTACAGAGGACAAAACCAGGCTGACAGACAGCGGTCTTGAACCACTCAACATGCTCCAAGAGTGTGTCAGTGAATCTTTGCCCTGGCTTGAGGGCTGGGCCAACAGCCTTAAAGGAAGCTTGGGAAATTGTTTCAACCAGCTTGCCCTCCTGGGTCCTGACATGATGCCGGCCTGTTTTCCCGCCCTCTACTGTGGTTTGATGATTAGGAAGCTTGCCTGTGGCTCATTCTCCATCACACAAGCCCAATGAGCCACATTCTTCCTCCAATTCGCACATGGAACCAAAACATCCTGGCCCTGGTTTTACTTTCCCTCTTCAGCGTTTGCGCTTCCCTGACTGAGGGTCCTTCTGAAATCCTAGAGGTTTGTTCCCAAGTGGTGTATTCCATATACAGCCTGAAGTGGGATTATACTAGAGATAAATAAAAGATTAGTTTCCAAGTTTCGGGACTAAATAAAGGATCAGATTCTTGGTGATTGGGAGATAAAAGGAATTTTTGGGTTTGTTCATGGATGAACCAATTCAGAAGCAGTTTGGGGCAGTGGGTGGGACCAGGAGCTCAGTTTTCCCTGGGGTTTTCTTGTGGGTCTCCCTGACAACCCACCCTGGCCATCTGGTTTCACTTCTGAGACAGGCTGAGCAAGCTAGGGCAGCTGGGAGCCCAAGCTAAGAGGCTGGTTAGAGTCTCTGACCAGGCGGGGTATTGAATCAGGGATGGCTGAGCGTGGCTGGCCCTTCTACTGGATTCCGAGGGTCTTCTGTGTCCCAGTGAAGTGTCATGTTCAGGTAACACTTCCCTTCTCTGGAAGATATTTGCATGGCAATCATAACTCTTTAGAATATCACTAACAACCTAGGATTAAGCAAAAGCAGTCATCAGGCATTGTATATACTTACTCTTTATTTTTCACCAAGTTTAATAGACTTGTCTGTCATGCTTGTCCCTAGGGCCTGACAGATTTGGTTCAGCAAGTTAGAAAGGAGAGTAGAGAAGATGCCCTGAAGCAAAGACAGTTGAATATTTGAATGGGAAGAGGGCACCACAAAAAAAAGACAAGGATGGGATTGCAGACTGGTGCAGCCACTGTGGAAAACAATATGGAATTTCCTCAAAAAACTAAAAATGGAGCTGCCTTTTGACCCAGTGATTCCACTGCTGGGATTATACCCTAAGAATCCTGAAACACTAATTCAAAAGAACCTATGCACCCCAATGTTCATAGCAGCACAATTTACAATAGCCAAGTGCTGGAAGCAACCTAGGTGCCCATCAGTAAATGAGTGGATCAGAAAACTGCGGTGCATTTACAGAATGGAATTCTACGCAGCAGAAAGAAAGAAGGAGCTCCTACCCTTCGTGACAGCATGGATGGAACTGGAGAGCATTATGCTAAGTGAAATAAGCCAGGTGTTGAAAGACAAATACCATATGATCTTACCTATAAGTGAAACCTAATCAACAAAACAAACAAGCAAACAAAATATAACCAGAGACACTGAAATAAAGAACAAACTGACAGTAACCAGAGGGGAGGGGAGAGGGAGATAACGGGGGAAAGAAGGGAAAGGGTCATCAAGGAACATGTATAAAGGACCCATGGACAAAGCCAAAGGCAGGGGGCAGGGTGTGTAGGATTGAGGTTGGGAGGTAGGGGTGGGTGGGGCAGCAGGAAAATGGAGACAACTGTATTTGAGCAACAATAAAAAAAATGATAAAAAGAAAAATACAAGGAGAAAAAGAATTCAAGAAGCACTTGCTGTGGGCCATGTAGTGGCCTGACAATCACCAGCTGGTGTTCTGAATTCAGCCCAGGAGCCCAGAGAAAAATTAGGCTCCACCATCGAGCTTTATTCATAAAGGCAAGTGAGTCCAGCATAGCCTCCAGGTCAGAAATGGCTAAAGGTACAAAGATCTCCTCTCTGAAAGAATTGGGTTCAGCTGGCTGAGAATTTGTCTATAGGACAGATCATTCCTTATTGGTTTGAGATAACTGAAGGTTGCTCTGATTGGGTTAATGTTACCAGGACTGTGACTGTAGTAGTACTCGTAATAAAGAAAAATGGGCCTCATTTTATGGTAATTTACCAGGCGCTGTTGTAAGCCCATTTCACATGTTAACTTGTTCAATCCTTATAAGAAGCCCATGAAGTTAACAGAACTTGTTAGCTGTGGGGAAAAGACCTGGGAAGAAAAGGAAAGAATTGTAATTTTTTTAATTATATTTATTTTGAATTTTTAATAAGAGCTCAAAAATCCAACTATCTCTTAATAATTCATGAATTTGGTCTGAACGATGATGATGGTATAAATGACAAATATGACTTTGAAGTAAAATATCCAAAAATAGATTTTAATCAGTCATCTACTTGCAAGATGCATTATCACACCCTGAAGCATAAGGATGAAAATTTCTATTTCTATCTGATACATGGGTATTTGAGCAGATGTCTGTGTTTAGAAACATGCAAGAAAAAAATGCCAAATGCTGACTGTTTTTCACTTTCCACTCTCTCTCCCTCCCTCCCCTCCTCCCTCCCTTCTTCCCCTCCTTCCTCCCTCTCTCTCTACCTCCCTCCCTCCCTCCCTCCCTCCCCTTCTCTCCCTCTCTCTCTCTCTTCCTCCCTTCCTCCTCCCTCCCTCCCTCCCCTTCTCTCCCTCCCTCTCTCTCTCTCTCTCTCTCTCTCATACACCAACACCAACAACACAACCAGAGTATCCTGGCTAAGCTCCAGACAACTTGCCTCCTGGCCGCCCTTCCTCAGGGATCCTGGTAGGTGGAGCTGGGAAGAGTGACACATGTTCCACACTGGATAATTGCAGGTGAGCCTCATTGGCAGTCTAGACCCACCCCCAACACTCCCATTTTCCTGGACATAAAAGGGGAAACGCCCCTGACCCGGCAGCTTTCCATGTGGACCGCACAGGCCAGGGCACAGAAACCTAAGAGCATCATCAGTCAGCTAAAGATCAAGCCTGTCTTTCAGGCAGCCAATGAGAGGTGGAAGGAGCCATTCTTCCAGGTGACTCCCTCACAGATGCAGTCCAGGAACTCCATAGTGGAAACTCAACTGCCGGAGAGTAACTGACAGCAAACCGAGGCCTCTCTGTTTAATTAACTTCCACTCTGACCCTCCCACTCTGGAGTGCGAGCCGGACCACCTGCAGCAGAATTCCCAGGAAAGCTTGTTGAATCTGTAGACAGACCTCTGGGTCTCACCCTGTGGTCAGGTCCAGGAATCTGCATGCTGAAAGAACTCCCTAATCAGCCCTATGCTCCATAAAGACTGAGAACCACTTTTCTAGAGATGTATTTCACCAGGTTGCAGTTCCTCCCATTTCTACAAGGTTTATATTTGACTTTGCTCTAATTCAACAAAATTTATGGAGAGCCTGCTCTGTTCCAGGCACAGGGGGTACAGCACTGACAGGGACCCAGGTCCTCTCTTCAGGGAGGCTACTGTGATTTGTGTCAAAATGACAACAGCCAGAGCATATGTCAGGACTCCTTTTCTACAGATGTAAAAACAGGGCTCAGAGAGTGTGAGTAACTTGCCCAGGGTCACACAGCTGCTAGGCGGAATTATAATTCACTCCCCTCATTTCATACCCACGCTCTTTGCACTGCCCCTCAGAGGATAAAGACTCAGGTGGGAGAGTCAGAGCTGGAAGGACCCTTAGCAGACTACTAAGTGTTCCAGGAATATCCAAGAGGTTTTAGTTCATTTCAACTCTAACCAGTTAACAGTGATTCCCTCCGCATGTGGGGAGTGCTCTGCAGTCATATCCAGGATCACTGACAGATACTGCAATTAGCCATGTCCACTGGGGGTATAGAACCAGGGGGTGGCTGCACACGGACCACATATTCACATTGGTCCTGCATATAGACAAATCCTCCACTTTACTGATGGGGAAACTGAAGCCCAGAGAGAGAAGTTGCCCAAGTCTCAGACCCAGGACTGGACTAGAACCAAGGTCTCTAAAACTCCAGTCAAGGGCTCTTTACACTCTCCGGTGCTGCCTTTCCCATGCTGCCAAGATGATTAAACTGAGAAATGGATCAAACTGTCAGGAATCAAAGACCTTCTGGTGTTGGTTCAAAGGGTCCTATGGAGTCCAGGGGAGGGAGGGGAGGCTGAAACAGTAGGGGAACCAACTAGGGAAGTGGTCCCTTGTATTTCTCCCCTCCCAAAGCAGGAAGGAAGAAACCCCCATTACTGAGCCTTCACCTGTGCCAGAAACTGTGTTAACTACATCAATTATCCCATTTACTTGCAATTGCCTGAATGTGAAGAAGCTTCATTTTGCAGAGGGGACACAGTGGTGTGAGAGGTTAAGTGTGAGCCCAGCTCACATAACCCAAGACAGAATCTCAGGTCTTTGTGGCGCTATAGTTCACCCATGACTGCGCAGGGTGGGAGGGTTACAGCACAAGTTTTGGGGTCAAAAAGGCCTTATTTTGAGTCCCAACCCTACCACACTGGTTCTGTAACTTTTGGCAAGTGTCTTAACCTCTTGGTATTTTAGTTTCTTCATCTGTAAAATGGGGAGAAAGCAGGGCTTAGCTCAGAGGGTATTGTCAGCATTAAATGAAATAACATATGGGAAGTGCTAAGCCATATCTGGCATGTAGTAAATGCCCCACAAATAGTAGCTCTTACAATTGCCCTGACACCACACTGACCTGGACATTTCACCTGGACACCTGCCACCCAGTGCTGGCCTAGAGGTCCCACTTGGAGAAGGTCCCCGTTCTGAGATGATCTTGCTCATCTCACTGTTCCTACAGCCAGAGTTAGAACCTCAGAGCCCCCTGTGTAAATGTATGCAAGTGGTATATAAATCACAGGGGAGAAGGGAGGAGTCTCCGGACGTTAGGAAGCCCGTTACCCACAGGCAGACTCACCTCAGAGCCACTGCCACAAGATGGCAGCCTAAGAAGTAGCCATGAATCCGCAGAGCTCTGCTAAGCCAGGCCTCACCCTGGGCTTCCCTGTCGGATGGGATCTCCCCCCAGCCATGTTCACACCAGTGACAGAGCCCGCTGCGGAGACAAAACAAAAACAAAAACACCTTTTTAGAGCACTTGCTGAGGTGGTCACTGCTTTTCTGGGCTCATCAGGGATTGTGAGCCCATCAAAGCTGAATGGTTAGTTTTAACCTAAGACGGGGTGGCACTGTGCTGTTATTTACTCTCTGGTGCTCAAGAACCATGGATGGGTTTCTTTTCAATGCTTTTTTGATGGATTAAGAATACACATATACTTAAATTAAAAGGGTTGGTGAAAGGAAAAATAAAATTAACTACCTGTATATATGATACATATGCAAACAAGGAAGCTTCTGGCTAGGGACACCGCAATCTGTTTTACGACTTTTAATCTGCAAAATATCTGGGTTTTAAGTCTGGGCTTTGGCAGTAAAAGGCAGTGGTTGCTATTTTCTATTTTTGGAAACCAAATCCAAAGGTCTGGTGAACTCAGAAGGCCTGAGACCCTACTTCCAACGGGTTGTCGTGTGTGCTAGCACCTCCTCTGACCCCCTGACACAAGGAGGGGCGCCCCTGCCCTCATTCATCCCTCAAACTGACATGTCCTGTGCTTTATATGCATTGTCTGATCGAAGCCTCCTCACAGAACCTTATGCAAGTAACATAGCTCCTATTATGGTCCCATCTTATAGTTGAGAAAACTGAGGTCTAGTGACAGTCAATAACTTGCTCCAAGTTCTTGTCCAGGAAGTGGCAGGTCCAGGTTAGTTTCTCTGACTCCAGTGCTTAATTTCTAACACCTTCATGCTCATACCTGTTCTGACACCCAAGGAACCCCTAAGCACCCCTAAAGGCCCAGACAACGAGGGTGGGGAGTGGAAAGACCATGGTCTCTGTCCTCAGGGGTCTTTCCATCTATGAGGCTGGAACAACAGTCAGAGTTGCCACCATGAGGCTGGGATGTTTTCCTTGGAGAAGAATTTTTGAAGAGGTTCTGAAAAAGGAGCTTGCAGCAAGAGACTAGGGCTTCTTCCTCTGGCCCCCTTCTGCCAGAATTCCAGGGACCTGCCATTTTGACTGATTTCACTGGATCAGACAGTAGGTGTGTGTGTGCGGTGAGAGGGGAGGCTGGGCCATGCTCTAATGACCGAGCCAGCCTGATGTGACCTTGACTTGATCTTGCTGTTTACCCACAAATGTCCTGGTCTAGAGATAACACAATCTGTCACCTCAAGCAGGAGCTAATATGAAGAATGGGGTTGGAATCATTGTATTTCCCCCTGTGAACGGCTATGACCAAGAAAAGCACTTTCAAAGGGCAGCTGATGAAATTGCTGTTTTGACCCTCCTTTTTAACTGAAAACCAGACACCATCAAAATAGCTTTTCTTTCTGTTAGCCACATTATTGGAGAAATAGTGAGAGATTGATTTCATGATCAATTCTCCAAATAAAGATAATGTCTGTGGAGTAAGCAGACAAGAGCTGCCCAAGGATGGATACAAGTATGTGTATTCACCTGCCCTGCTGTGTCTCATCTCCGAGCACGTGGTCCCCTCGGATCCTCTGTACAGCCTCCACAGACAAGACCTCTTTGCCCCTAGCCTTCCTAGAGTGCAGAGTCATCTGAGCACATTAGCCCTAATTTCAGCCTGAAAAGCAGCAAGCTCTAATGGAGCAGCCATTGCATCAACAGCCCTCAGAAGGAATTAAAATTTTTAAATAACGTTATTCACTCACTTAAGAATCAGCAAATGTTTATTAAGGTACAGGTAAGGTACTAGGCGCTGAGGATACAAAAGTCATCAAAAAATGTAAGCAAGAATAGATTACCAAAAACATAAAAATAAAAAGAATAGATTACCAAAGATGATGGTGACTTGTCGAAAGGAGTGGTAATGGAGACGGAGAGGACAGGACAGCACGGACGGTTACCCAAAAGGTTAGACCCAGAGCACTGCTGGCGCACACGGGCAGTGAGCCAGGGAGGGGCCCAGCATGACTTCTGTGTCATTCACTGGGCATGGAGGTGGCTATGAGCTTACTCTTGGCTGTGTACAACAAAATCCTAGGTTCCTTGGAATCATGCAAGAGATGTCAGACGAATCGCTGTAGTATAGAAATTTTGGAGTCAGGTGATGATGGAAACCCTAGGTGTGGGTGAGGCTGCTTGGGTAGAAAGGATGGATTGAGGAGAGAATGGGATGTACAACTAGGCCTTGGGAACCTCTACCACCGAGCCACCCTTGGGGTCTCCCCAGGAATAAGAGATTCTGGTTATTTTGCCACCACTTGAATGGTGTGGTTTCCAGCCCTGCTATTTACCTGGTGTGTACCCTGAATCCTTTTACTTAACCTGCTGAGTCTCAGTGTCCACACTCCACACATTCTTTTGCAGCCTTTGATCTCTCCTCTGTTACTGCCTCCCCATCCATGCCCCATCTCTGCCTCAAAACCTCCTCCAGTCACAGCCCCCACCCACAGCCCCTCAATGGAAAGGAACAAGAGTTCCCAAACCAGCAGTTTCCCTTCGGAGGGGTTCGCAGACCTGGACTCTCTTTGGAATCACAGGGCACTTAACAGGACACTGACACCCTGCCCCACCCAGAGACACTGTAATTGGTCTGGGTGACCTGTGTGGTGAACTTTTTCAAAACTTCCCAGGTGATGTTCATGCACAACCAGGGTTGAGAATCACTAATTTAGAGCCAAGAAAGCTGAGATTGCCAAAACTGGTGAGGTAATTCCCTGGCCTTGTACACAACACCATAACGTGGAGGGTTTCCCAAGCATCGCAATCGGCAGCTCTGATCGGGCTCCTGCGTTACAAGACCATGACCATCTTTGACCTAGAAGGATGGCTCTCCTCGCCTCAGAACTGAGGATCTGTGACCCTTAATGGCCAAGAGCCTAGACTTTGGCATCAGACAGCCTGAAGCCCAGCTCCTTCTCTTACAGGTTTAGACCATTCAGGCTGCTATAACACAATACCATAAACTGGGAAGCTTAATAACAACAAACATTTCTTTCTGACAATTCTGGACACTGGAAAGTCCAAGATCAAGGCACCTGCTGATTTGGCGTCTGGTGAGAACCCACTTCTGGTTCATAGCTTGTATCTTCTCAGTGTCCTCACATGGTAAAAGGTTCGGGGGAGCTTTCTCGGTCCCCAAGACCCCACCTGCTAGTACCATCACATTGGGCATTAAGTTTTCAACATATAAATTAGGGGGTGGAGGGAACACACAGTCAGTCTACAGCACAGGTCTTGGGTGTGGGGCAGTCACTGAAGCTTTCTGAGCTTCAGTGTCCTCCCTGTTAGGAAAGGAACACAGTAACCTGCACTTCGGGATTGTCGCAGGTGGGACTTACTATAATCTCCATATACAGTAGCCACTCACAGAAAGCTATCAATAAATCATCACAGGTGTAATTTAAAAAATTTTTTAATCCTTACATAACTGAGGACATTTTTTCACTGCTTTTAGAGAGAGACAAAGGGAGAGAGGATTTAGAGAGAGGGGAAGGCAGGGAGAAAGAGAGGGAGAGAAACATCAATTTGTTGCCTTTCGCACATGCCACAACCGGGGACTGAATCCGCAACCTAGGCGTGTGCCCTGACCAGAAATCGAACCCATGACCTTTTGGTCTGCAGGACCACACCCCACAAACTGAGCCACACCAGCCAGGGCCATGGGTTTAATTTTTATCAACAGCAAATTTCCTCCCATCTCCCATGGACTCTTTTTTTCTCCTCCCTTCCTTTATTCCCTAGATATACCCTTGTCTTTCCAAAATGTTGAACAATACTAGGCCCACAAATAAAAAAACAATAGCTACCACATATTAAGTACCAACTATGTGTCAGACTCTCTGTTGAAGGTTTAGACCAGTGATTTTCAACGGGTGTGTGGCAAGAAGCACACTGGTGAGCTACAGGAATTTTTAAAACATGCAATACCTATTTAGTCAGGGGCACTGACCTCTTTTCCCTAATGTTGTCAAATTTTTAAAAAATGACAACAACCAACACAACAATAGCCATCCGGTGTGAATGAATCAAAATTATTATTTTTTGCCAGATCAGCAAAAAATGTATTTTTTGGTGTGCTGCAGAATTTTAGTGATTAGTGTATGTGTGCCATGCGATGAGAAAGTTTGAAAATCGCTGGCTTAGACTTTAGCACAGATGCTCACATCAACATCGTGAGGCAATTACTGTGATGCGCTTTTCACGGGTCCTGGGAGTTTAAGTGGTGAAGCTGCCCACACGGACACACGTAGGCGGTGGCAATGCAGGCCAGTCTGACTCTAGAGGCAGAGTTCTCCCCTCTCCCTTGTACTGCAATATACTGTGGCTCATAATTTGCTTATTAGTTCACTTGTATATTCAAATTATTTTAAAATTATAGAATCTTAATATAAATGCCAGGAGGGGGATGTTAAGCTGTGCTCCCTCCACAAGACCCTAGGATTCCATGGGGTGCCCTGACATGCTTTGGGGAACATGTGGACCAGCTCTGAGATCTCCAGCACCTACCGTAATGAAAACACCCCCACTCCCATGTTCTGGGAAAATCACCAATTTTTCTTCTAGTTAGTCGGAGGCAGATGTCTCCTTTCCTCCCAGAATGCAAAAGGCACATGACTTTCCTAGTCCAGAGCTCACCCCACTGTACCGAGCCACCATGCTTGCAACCACAGGGGCCCTTCCTCTGCCTGGTGAGCTGCCATTAAGACATGGGGTTGGTGGGGGGAGGCGCCCGCTACACAGTCCAAAAGGTCTCACTGCCCTGTTTGCACTAGATTCCTGGGTCATTCCTATCAGCCCCACTGGCTGTGGTGTCACAAAGTGCAAGCCTGCACTGAGAGCCAAGTCACCCTGAGCCACAGGGCCGCCCACTGGATCCCCCTGTTTATTTTCCTTTCTGGACACATTGGTGGTGACTTGGTGTTTGAAAAGCCCCAACGAGGCGGGAATGAGTCTGCAGGAGAATGGACGGTGGCCTCACAGAGGCCTGCTGGTGATTTGGAATGTCCTTTAGAAGCTTTTTAATAAACTTTGTTTGTATCTGCCTTGATGAGGAACACATTTGCCTGGGACCGTGCAGGGATGTTTGGTTTTGAGGCTTCCCTTTCTTGGCCTTAGAAGTTCTTGGTGGCGGTGGCTGCCTGCAGGCCCTTGGGACTCCCCTGTGGAGGGCTGACCTGCCTCTAGCTTTGTCCCAGTAACTTTAGTCATGCTACACTGCTGGCCCCCAGTGTCCCTGATAAACTACAGAGCGCAGAGTGCAGGGGCAGAAAGGTTTTAAAGTTCAACAGGAAAAAAGGTCTCATTACCTTTTTAAAGAAACTTCCAGGACCAGCCCTGGAATTTGCTTTTCTTTTCTTTTCTTTCTTTCTTTTTTTTTTTTTTTTGAGAAGAAATGAAACTATTCTATTTGCACATGATGTGACTATTTTTTTAAGATTTTATTTATTTGTTTTTAGAGAAAAGGGAAAGGGAGGAGAAAGAGAAGGAGAGAAATATCAATCAGTTGCCTCTTGCACACCCCCAACTAGGGATGACCTGGCCCACCACCCAGGCATGTGCCCTGACCAGGAATCAAACCCATGACCTTTCAGTTTACAGGCTGATGCTCAATCCACTCAGCCACACCAGCCAGGGCTGATATGCTTGTTTATATAGAAAACCCTCAAGGGATGCTAAAATTCACTCACTGCAACAGTACATGAATCTAGCAATGAAGGAATTTTGTTTTTTCAATCCACCTGGTAATATCTCTAAATCCTGCCTCTCCAGCCTACATCAATTGTGAGACATGGTTTCAATATCTTACACCTACAACAGTTCCTGGCCACGAAGGCCCATTATAAAGAGCAAACCTTTGAGGATCCTGTTCCTTCAACTGGGTTTATCTCCCAGGCAGGAGTAGGCAGCAACCAGCTGCTCTCCCAGACTCCCCACGTGTGGTGAGCACCCTGAACCCCTGAACTGCTGCTGTTCACACAATGTTCTATTTAGCCAAAAAGGGGTGAACACTCAGCCCCAAGTGCTCGAAGGTCTGGATGTGTTCGAGTTGATCAAACGCGCTCTGGGGAAAGAGTGGCAGTGCCACGCTCTCTGGTTCTTATTTCCGTGTGACTCTTGGGTACGCAAAGCAGAAATCAGGCCAGGTAAGGCAGTTAAGTTGGCAGCAAGTCTAGATCAGGGGACAGGAAGGAGGCATCAAGACAGAGCTCCTGCCCCATTTATTCAGGGTGACTTCCATGTGGCCCGATGTATCAAATGCCCATCATGACTGCCCATTTGGCAAAAATAATAACAGCATGGAAAAGGGGGGGCAAGGTGGAGACCAGGTGAGAAGTGTACTACAATCCACTAAGACCAACATCTGGGACCTGCTGGGGGCCCGGGCGGTGCCAGAGAAAAAGGGTTTTCCTGTCCATCTCTGGAGTCACACAGGCTGGATATGAACCCCATCTCTGCTCCCTCCTGGCTGTGTGACCTTGGGCCAGTTACTTCACTTCAGTTTTCTCATCTGGGAAATGAGTACAGCAGAACTTTCCTTGAAAGGTTGTTTTTATGGTTAAAAGTAATATGTGATGTGTGTGTATACCAGCGCACAGAAAAGAATCTGGGAGGGTAAACGCCAAAGGTGGGGGAAGGGAAGAGAGTGGGAGGGGATTCAGTGTGGGAAAGAGGGTGGGAGGCTTCCACTTCCACCAGGCAGATTAGGATAACCGTGTGAGAGAAATGTGTGTGTGTCTGTGCGTGCGTGCACAGGTGACTTACTTTATAACATGCCTAGCACATTGCACATAGTAAATGCTTAATATATAATAACCGGTGTTGTTCTTCCCCCCCCCCAGAAAGTCCTAGGTATTCCTGCATGTGGTAAAGGAACTGTCACCATCAAAAGCCTCTTGTAGAAGTCCCTTCTGATTCTGACTGGGGGCAGAGAAAGGAGTTTCAGGCAAAGGGCCCCTAATCCCTTCTTTATTTTTGGTTCAAAAACAGCAACAGGAGAGGAAGCTGGATATGTGGACACTCCGTGGGTCACTTTCTTGTTATGAAACCCGAGAGTGAGCAGTTCCCGCCTGGCTAAGAAACCTGCGTCCGCCCTTCCGCCCCGGCTGCAGCCCCTCTGGTCTGGGTTCTCACCCCTGCCCGGTGGCCCTAGGCGCCTCCCTCCTGATGCCATCCTGGAGGGGCAGCCCAGATATGCAGTACAAAAACACACCAGCGGCAGCTCATTTCATAACATCACGTGTCCAAATAAATGGAGTTGTTGACTCAGGCTAATTAGATGAGGGGCCTTTCCTAAAGAGCAATCTGTGTGAGGCTAAGAAAAACAGGATTTCTCGGCGGAATTAGGCTTCTAATCCCCAGCTTCCCCAGCAGAGCCATGGCCTGGAGGAGCTGGGGGGCCTCCCAGAGACACCCTGTCAGGAGCTAACCAGAAGGCTGCATTCCTGTTCTGCTGACTACCCCCAGGCTGGTCCATCCCACCTGGGCAGGAGGATGGGGACCTTGGGGCTTCCCTGGGGCTGCACACCTGAGCAGTGGAAGCAGGGGTTGGTGAAGGAGCCCCGCAATCCTCTCACCATCACCCCAGATGGGCTTATTTTGACACCAAGAGGTGGGTACCATCTCAAATCGTGGCTACCCAGGGTCACTTTCCAAATGGAAATTGATTAAAGGTAGAGTTGGGTTTTGGGGTACACACACACCCAACCGGCATACAAAAGAAAAAGCAGAAAAATAAGAGGGGTTGTGCTATAAAACATCAGCAAAGGAGCCAGCCACCTCCCAGAGCCACGCTCTCTTGTGTTCACCTCTTATTGTGGGTTTCTGTGAGCGCGGATCCAGTGCAAATGACCTCTACACTAGTCAGGATCCAGGGCTTGCTGTGAGGCTAAATCAGGAAATTTGTTCAAAGAGCTTGGCCTCTTGCCCAGCCTGCAGCAAATCCTTTATCAATGGTCTACCACCGCCCAAGGCTTGCAGGTTAGGTAGGGAGTGCATTAGAGTTCTGTCTGCTGCCAGAACATGGGGAGCTTATAAACTGGAGAGATGAAATGGACTTTTGAAAGGGGCCCAGGCACCCTCAGCAAGGAACCAGAACAAGTGGAGTTCAAAGGAAAGAGATTACATTAAAGTTGAGAGAGGGCTTCCCGGAGGATCTGAAACGTCTTGTAGGCCACGGAGGGATAGGCAGGATCTGGACAGATGGAGAGAACGAGGGATGACACTCAGGTGGGGGGAACAACCAATGCAAAGGCGGGGGACCAGAAAAGAACTTGGTAATGGCTGAAAGCCTGCAGAGGGGGCTGACTGAAGAAGAAGTTAGCTTGGAGGAGATAGGCAGATCAGGCAGCTGGGCCCTCAAGAGGGCCAAACCAAGCCCATGATAGAAGTTAGGGGTTCCCACCAGGAAGTTCTGCATCAATCAAACCTTGTACCTCACTGACTGCCATGCACACCCAACGTGGTCCTGCCTCCTTGTCTTTACTCATGAAGTTCCTACAACCTCTAATGTCTCCTAAGGCTTATCCCTTCATCTGTCCTCATACACACCCAAAACGCACCTTCCCCCAGAAGCCTTCTGTATAGGGATAGCATAGGTTTCGGGGTCATACTGGGGCTTGAGCGAGTCTTTTAACTTCATTATACCTCATCTGTATACTCATGCTTGCTTACCTGTAAAGTGGGAATAATATCTACTTCCGAGTCTGTAGTCAGGATGAAATTAATAAGATATGCAGAGTGACTGGTGGGTATCTGAGGCATAGTAGGTTCTCAGGAAACATTTGTAATATGAAGGGATTCAAAGCCATGTAACCTCAAACTTCCTTCTATTCTACACAAAAAGGCCTTCTCTCCAACCTGTGAAACCCTTATCCCTTCTTTCCTCCCCACACTTGCTGGTGTAGGCTAACCCCAACCCCATGCCAGCTCAAGACCCAGGCCAGCATCCTCAGGGTTGATATCACATGGCTTCCTAATAGAATACCCAACATTATATGCTGCTCTCTCAGAGGGTAGGTCTGGCTGTCCACTCCTTGGAGAGAGAGAACACTCCACCTTCCCTTGTACTTTCCATAGCACCCAGGACAATGCTGGACAGAAGCTGCATGCTGGGCAGGGGCTGCTGCTCAAATATCTTCAAGGACCAGGCAAGAATCGTCAATGAGGGATGCAAGCCTGGTGGTAAACAGTAGGGCATGGTGGGGCCTGTGGCAAGCTGGAGAACCTTCCTGTGTATTGATTGGTTGATCAAGTGCACAGGGAATAGGCTCTACAATGTCAAAAGTCTTGGGTCACTTGCTCATCATATGACTGTAGCCAACTGGCTTCCTCTCTGGACCACAGAGACACTGTTTGTCCCAAGAGGCCTACAAGTCCATCCAGGCCACTCACAAAGCTGTGAAGATCAAATGAGACTGTGTTTATGAGAACTCTTTGAAAGCTTGAGGTTCTGTGGATACCTGAGGGACCACGTTCAAAAGTTCTAACATTTCCCCCAAACGAGGCCCCAAATCTCAGATGATCAGGAACAGCTATATGGATAGGGGAGCTTAAAAGGCCCCTACTGCCTTGCTGGGAACTGCCTCCTATCTCCCCAGGATCTCTGCAAGCTCTTGATCCACAAGGGGGTGGTAATTGGGTCCCTCTGGAAAACAGCAGAGGCAGCTTAGGGCAGCTGGAGGCGGCAGAAACCCTATCCCCTCCAGAGCCCTGACATTCTCATCAGCTCTTTTCCCACCTGCCAGCCAGGCCTGCAGCTTCCTGAGACCACCCGGCTTCCCCACCCTCCCCTGTTCCCATGGCTCCCTATTGCTCCTCTCCACTGCCCTGGCAGAGGCCAGTGACTGGAGGTGCCCCAGTTATGTCTTCCCTCCAAGGTCTTGGTGGCAGCTGCTAAATGGCACTGTGACCTCCTCAACCCCCAGCTTCAGTGTGACTCTCAACTCCTGGGGCAGGGAGGCACTGAGCCCCCACCTGTGGCCCAGCCTGACCCCAGACATTGAGGCCAGCTGTCGCTAGTCACCAGGAGCACAAGCTGCCCATGAACAAGTGTACTCACTGGCTGCACATCAAAGATGCTACAATGATACTTACCAGGGCTCAACCACCTGCTATTGGCCCGGCACTTTCCAAGTTCTCCCAACAGCTCCAAGAGGCAACGTTATTATACCCATTTTTCAGACAGGGAAACTGAACTCAGAGAGGTTAGGTAACTTGCCAAGATGCACAAATGGAATTCACCCCAAGTTCTGACTACTAGCTACATGCTCGTGCTACCAAAATGCCACAGGTGTCCACAGACTTTTCCCGAGCACCTACCCTGTGTCGATCTCGGTTAGAGCACAGGGAATAAATGGTGCACAAAACTGATATGACCCCTGCCCATGTGACACTAAGAGAGTAAGAGGAGAAATGAACAGTAAGGGTCAGATCAGAGACATTTTTTAAGCAGAGATCGTTTTAAATGCTGTAGAACTGTAGCAGGAGGCTCCACCCTGGGTGGTGGTCAATCCTGAAGGATGAATCAAGGTAAACTAGGAGAAGCCAGGGTGCTGAGGGGCAGGTGTTCATAACATGGGTGTTAAAATGTGTCAAATTACTCAAAATATACACTTAAAATGGGTCCACTTTTTGTGTGAAAATTTTATCAGTAGAGTTGTTTTTAAAGATAAAAATGTGTGCAAGTGATACAAATCAATAAACAAAGAGTTTTCAAAGTAACGAAAACCCAATATCAAGTGCCTAATGAGGAAGGGACTTCATAACAAGCCTGATATCACCCAGAAAATGATGATTCAGTGAATAATCACAAGAACTCCCTCGTTCAATCTGCCTGTCTACAGACAATTAAGCCCCAATTAATCTATAAAGCAGTCTTTCTTTTATTTTGTTTATTTTTTATTGTTTATTCTATTACGGTTGCCCCATTTTTTCCCTTTTGCCCCCCTCCACCTAGCCCACCCCTCTCGCCCATAGTCAATCCCCTCTCTGTTGGCCACATCCATGAGTCATTCACACATGTTCTCTAACTAACCCTTTCCTCTTCCTTCCACCATTCAGACTTTCTTTTATTACTCCAACAAATAATCTTGAGAACTGAATGTGGACTGAAATGAATCCATGGGTTGGCCCACATGCTGACTGCTGTATGTCTGTCAAACAGCAATGTATAGGAGGTGATCTCTGACCCAGGAACTCAAGCCAACAACTGCTTCAAGTCACAGCCTCTTAGATCTGGAAGGAATATTAGTGCCTCTCCCATGGCAAGGTCCAGGCAGTCATCACCATGAGAGGTGACCCAATCATTATGAGCAGATTCTTTCCCAATGCTCAGCTGAAGCCACTATCCCATCTCTCACTGGAACTTGTTGTTCCCCCACCCCTAGAACATCAACAGCCTGAGCAGATGGCCGAGGCAAAGCTCTGCTGTTCCTTCAGGTGTCGGAATGGCTGGTGCCAATCTGGACATCAGAATGGCAGAGGAAAAGACTCAGGGCCCGAGACTCTGACAGTAGAAGCCAGGGAGCAGCCGCAGGGACCAAGAGCTCTGCCCAGAATCTAAGACCCAAAGCCAAGAGGAAGCCAACCATGGGCTGTCCCTAAAAGCAGGAATCCCCATCCCCTCCCTCCTCTACTCCCCCGCTTCCCCTGTGAAAACATGCTTATATTATTCTCATATCTATATATACATATATACATATGTTTAATTTATATATGTATAAATATATCTATATCATATACAGGTACCTTATATTTATTTTATGATAATATATCCTTTATATAATATATTATAGATAACATGAAATATATATTTATATTATTTATGTAATGTATGGTATCCATCTATATATCAGTCTGACCCATGAACATCTCTCTAGCTACTACTCTTTCCCTCCCCACTTCTTATCTACTCATCTTTAGACAATTGCCTATGTGTTTATTCTCTGCACTTCTTCATTTCTTTTAACTAACTGCAACCTGTCTGGCATTCTACTCCCCTCACCCCCATGGCACAGAAAATGTTAAAACATAATATTTATAAAAATGCTCACAGCAGCTTTTTTATGATATGCAAAACCAGAACACAGCTCAGGTGTCTAGCAATAGGAGAATGGATAGACTAACGATGTTATAGCCAAATAATGAAATGTTACTCAGCAAGAAAAAAGCAAACTACTGATACAAACATGTACAACATGAATGAATCACAAAATCATTATGCTAACTGAAAGAATATTTATGCAAAAGAGTACATTTGGTAAGGATTCATGTACTGAATTTCTACAGTGGGCAAAACTAGTCCACGGAGGAGATGTCAAGAGTGTTTGCCTCTGAGTGAGGCAGGGATTGACTGGGAAAAAGCAGGGGGGATTTCCTGCAGAAATGATAATGTCCTATATGTTGATATAGATTTACATCATGCAGGTGTGTGCAACAGTCAAAATTCATGGATGGTAGAATTAATATGTGTACCTGGGGGGAAGAACCATAAATATTTAACTCAGGTTGGTGATATGCATGCTAAACTGTTTAGGGATAAAGTATACTAATGTCTGCAACTTATTTTGCAATGTATCAAAATATAAAATGGATAGGTGGATGAATAGAGGGCTGGGTAACTGAATAGATATATAATAAAGAAAATATAACAAAATAATTGTAGAATCTGGTGGATAGTATGTGTATTATGTGAGAAAATTTACATAATATAATGATAGGGGGAGGGGATCATTATCTATAACATCCTAAATGCCACATTAAATGGAATCAAAGAAACCTGGGTACTAATATGGACAAGTCCATTTCCTACCTGTCTGATCAGGGAAAGGCTTACATTTTGCCAAGTCTCAATATCATAGTGCATAAAAAGAAGTTGATTAACAAAGCTGTGTCACAGAGTTCTTGCGAGGATGATATGAGATAACATATGCAAAGGGCTTGAAAAGGTTCATTGTGACCTAAAGTTATAAAGAAAAAAAAAGGTTTCCATTGTTTTCAATTCTAGCTCTCAAGAGAGAGTAATTCGTACATACCAGAAATAGAAGGAACTGTAAGCCAGAAGAGGAGCCCATGAGCTGACACTGAAGAAACCCTAGATAGAGGGCAGAAGGCTTATAGACTGCAAAATAGTTCTACAAGTGAGAAGCTTCAGTTCTAGTCCTCTTACAGGTACAAGAGACAGGGCTTTGGGATCACTCAAGTGAAATTAGGAGTGAGAATTCTGCATAAAGACGGGACGTTTGAAGAGCTGTGCCTTCAGTGAAAAGATGCTTAGAAAAACTCTCCCATCAGCCCAGAGACAGAGCAATAAAGCTTGTCTCTCTCTTCCTGGTCTCCCATAAGAAATCAAAACACCAAGTTTGCACCAGGTGATAGTTTAGAGTTGGACTTACACCAACCACATCATGCAGCAATCCCAAGTCAAAAGATTAATAAATATATAAAAAATAGATCCCAAACTGGTGATACCTTCAGGGAACCTGGCAAAACCAAAAGAAAATAAAACCTTTCTGTAGGGTAATTCCAAAAACTCAGGCGATACAGGATTCCAAGAGGGAAATAAATCACCAAGGGAAATGGCAAACCATACAAAGAAAAGTTTACCATGAGCAAGAGTTTTCTAAAACAATGAATAAGAGAAATGGCATCCCAAGAGCTTCTAATAATCGAACATTCTGGGAGACTACAAGTATATTTAAAATAATAAAAGAGAAAAAGGGAAAAAACAAAAACCATAATAAAATCTTAGGCAGGTTTTTGAAAGAAACAAATATAACTTCTAGAAATAAAAAAATATAGTCATCAAAATTGAAATTTTATTGGATGGGTAAAATTGTAGAATAGATGGAACTGAAAAGAGAATTACTGAGAGACTTCTGGACAAGATGAAGACATAAGTAGACATGCTTCGCTTCCTCACACAACCACAAAAAGAATTACAACTAAATCTCAAAACAAATAACACCCAGAACTCTCAGAAAATCGAACTGTATGGAAGTCTGACAACCAAGGATTTAAAGAAGCCACATTTATCCAGATGGGTAGGAGGGGCAGAGACAGGGCAGAGAGCCAAGGCAATGTGGGGTGGTGTGGAAAGGTGGCTGCGGAACGGGCATGGGTGATCCCACATTCACCTGCAGTAGATAAAAGTCAGGAGGGATATCTTGGGAGCCAGTGATCCTAGCCCCAGGCCAGACCACACAGCCCAGGATTCCAGCACTGGGAAGATACATCCCCATAATTTCTGGCTGTAAAAACTAGTGGAGGTTAGGACAGCAAAAGAAACTGTTGGATTTTTAGGAAACTCCAGTTAAGGGGCCCTACTGGTCTTAAAACATATGCAAACCCACACACTCTGGGATTCAACACCAGGGCAACAGCTGGAAGGGTGCCAGTCGTATACGGGGAGTGGGTGAAGTAACTGGAAATGGGGCAAATGATGGGCAAACCTCCAGAAACCAGGCAGCAGCACAGTCCTCTGTCCAAGCCCTTCCTCCACAGAGCCACGAAGCAGTGAAGTGGGTTGCCCCACCCTGGAGTTTACCTAAGGCTCCACCCCACACAATTTACAGCTGCCTTTTACAGGGAGTCAAAGCAGCTCTACCTAATACACAGAAACAAACACCAAGAGGCTGCCAAATTGAGGAGACAAAGAAATATGATCCAAATGAAGAACAAAACAAAACCCCAGAAAAAGAACTAAATGAAATGGAGATAGCCAACCTAGCAGCAGATGCAGAGTTCAAAACACTGGTGATCAGGATGCTCCAAGAACTCATTGAGTACGGCAACAACATAAAGGAAGAAATGAAGATTATACTAACTGAAATAAAGAAAAACTTACAGGGAACCAACAGTAAGGGGAAGGAAGCCAGGGTTCAAATCAATGATTTAAACATAAGGAAGAAGTAAACATTCAACCAGAAGAGAAAGAAGGAACAATAATTTTAAAAAACAGGGACAGTAAAAGAAGACTCTGGCACATCTCCAAACGTGCCAACATCCAAATCATAGGGATGCCAGAAGGAGAAGAGGAAGAGCAAGAAATTTAACTTATTTAAAAAAATAATTAAAGAAAACTTTCCTAATTTGGCAAAGGAAATAAGACATACAAGTCCAGGAAGCATAGAGCCCCCAAACAAGTTGGACGCAAGGAAGACCACACCAAGCCAAAAGTTAAAAAGATAATCTTAAAAGCAGCAAGAGAAAAGCAGAGAGTGACCTACAAAGGAGTACCCACAAGACTATCAGCTGATTTCTAAAGAGAAAATTTGCAGGCAAGAAGGGACTGGCAAGAAGTATGTAAAGTGATGAAAAGCAAGAACCTAAAACCTAGGTTACTCTCTCCAGCAAAGCTATCATTTAGAATGGAAGGGCAGATAAAGTGCTTCCCAGACAAGGTAAAGCTAAAGGAGTTCATCACCACCAAGACATTATTACATGAAATGTTAAAGGGATTTATTTAAGAAAAAGAAGAAGATCAAAACTATGAACATTACAAAGGCAACAAATTTACAACTATCAACAACTGAATCTAAAAAAAAAACTAAGCAAACAACCAGAACAAGAACAGAACCATAGGTATGGAGATCATTTGGAGGTTTATCAGCTGGGATGGTAAAGGGAGAGTATTGGGGAAAAGGTGTAGGGATTAAAAACCATAATCAGTAGGTACAAAATAGAAAGGGGGATGTTAAGAATAGCATAGGAAATGGAGAAGCCAAAGAACTTATATGCATGACCCATGGACATGAACTACAAGGGGGAGATTGCTGGAGGGAAGGGAGTACCAGGCAGAAGGGGGGAAAGGGGAAAAATTGGGACAGCTATAATAATAATCAATAAAATATAATTTAAAAAGAGAGAATTACTGAATTAGACAATAGCTATTAGAAAAACACCAATAAGGTTCACAGAGAGGCAAAGCAATGAAAAGTATGAAACATAATTAAAAGAAAAGGAAGAGGGAATGAAGAAGTTCAACGAATTTCTAATAAGAACAAAAATAATGGGGAAGAGGTAATATTAAAAGATATGAGCCAATAATTCTCAGTAATGATGAAAATATTAATCTTCATAAGAAAGAATAACTCCAGTTCCCAAGCAGATTATATAAAAATAACTCCATGCCTATAAATATATTAAAATTGCAGATTACCAAAATAAAATCTTAAAAGCAACTAGAGAGAACAGACACAATGACTACAAAAGAACAATGAGGCTTACCGCAGACTTCTCAACAGCAACCACAGATGCCAGAAAGTAATAGAATATCCCAAGTATCTTCCATGTATTGAGGAAAAATAACTGTTAATTCCAGTGTTCTATATCCAGCTCTATTAACATTTAAGAGGAAGAATGAAATCTCTAAATTTCAGCAAATGACTTCTCACAGACTTTTGGCGAAAGCACTATGAAACTGTATACTTCAGGAAGAAAGAAACTGAACTCTAAAGGGAGGAATGGGTGAGCAAAGAAAATGCAAACGTGAGTATCTCTAAACAAGCATGGACTATAAAAATACACAGATAATAGTGACACAGACTTAGCACCTAATAAGTGCTTGACAAATGTTTTTTGGTCAGCGATTCTTGATTGAGTGCACCTCTTCTGAGACATAATTAATTCTGCATTCGTTTGGGGCATATGGCTGTCACATTTGATTTACTTCTTTATTCCAGGAATGTTTATCATTTCTGGGCTATCAAGAGTATCCCTTCATAGGATGGAGAAGTACAAATTGGTAATTACAGAATAGTCAGGGAGAAGTAAAGTACAGCATAGGGAATATAGTCAGTAATATTGTAACAACTACGTAGGATGCCAGGTGGATGCTGGAAATATTGGGGAATTACTTTGTAAAGTATATGATTATCTAGCCACTATGCTGTATACTTGAAACTAATACAAAATACTACTAGTGTAAAAAGAAAATAGAACACTGCCTAGCATATAGTAAGTGTTCAATAAAATGTTACTTCTTTCAAAATGAATAAAGAACTCAAAAAGAGTATCCCTTCATAATTTAAGTGCAACTCTGTGTTTATTATTTCATCTTTTTAATCTTTGCCATCTTTTGTTGGAAAAGGAGGGAATTCCAGTTAGAGTTCAGTCTGCCACATTGAAAGTTTACTCAATAAATTTTTATTGAACCGGAAATTACTCTTCCCACCTCTCTGGTAGTACATCCAGGAAGAAAGATCCTCATCACCTGCCAAACTCCA
Source organism: Desmodus rotundus (assembly GCF_022682495.2). Taxonomy (NCBI): domain Eukaryota; kingdom Metazoa; phylum Chordata; class Mammalia; order Chiroptera; family Phyllostomidae; genus Desmodus; species Desmodus rotundus. The sequence continues at coordinate 101,386,237 of NC_071394.1, forward strand.
GAGTAGTTAGATTCTTACATGGTGACTCAGGTCTCCAAGCCTGAGAAGTGACCCAGTGTCATATTGGTCAAGATAGTCACAAGTTCACCCAGATTCAAGGGGAGGGGACTCTTACCCCAACTCTCAAAAGGAGTGTCACAGAATTTGGACGCCATATTTTAAAACTATCACCTGCAATTGGAACACAGCTGAGATTTGGTGCAACTAAAAGTGGGAGGTAAAGAACACGTAACAGCCCTGGTTGGTGTGACTCAGTGGATTGAGTGCGGGCTGTGGACCAAAGGGTCACAGGCTTGATTCCCAGTCAGGGCACATGCCTGGGTTGCAGGCTCAGTCCCCCATTGCGGATGTGCAAGAGGCAACCACACATTGCTGTTTCTCTCCCTCTCTTTCCCCTCTCTCTAAAAATAAATGAATAAAATCTTTATTAAAAAAATAGCATCTTTAAAAAAAAACAAGTAACGATAATAACAAGTTATATAATTTATTGAGCATACATCACGTTCCAGGCACTTTATTTTCTTTATCCTTACATCAAACCTGTAAGAAAGGTAGGAATACTACTCCCCATCTTACAGAGGAGGAACCCTCATTCATAGAGTCATTCTGAATGCCCAAGGTCACACAGCTAACGAGCAGCCAGATTCAAATACAGGACAGCCATACGGCAAGGCAATGCTTTTACCCACTCTGCTACATTAATTCTTATAGTCACTGAGCAGTTATAACTTACTCTAGTCCTCGCTCACTGAGGTTGCCTGTGAAGAATTAAAGCTAAGGGCCAACCATCAGGAGAGGGAGGTGGCATCCCAGAGCAGGGGCTTCCTGTATAAACAGGAGGCACATGGGAAACGGCACTGTGGTGCAGGGACAATGGGCAGCGAGCAGGCAGGGCCTCCTGTCTCCGGTGGGCGGTGGGCACTCAGGGCTGCGGGCGGCTGGGCAGGAACAGCTGGGGCCCTGACTCCCTGATGCCTGGCCCAGGAGAGGAACTGCCTCTCTCATGGCTTTCCCAGGAGGAAGTTCCCCACTGATTCTCGGGAAGCCCTTCCCATCACAGGCCTCAGCTGTGCCTAGACCTCCTCTTTCTTCTCCAGAAGCATGTTGTCTTTAGGGCTAATCTGGGATACGGGTCTCCTCTGATGTCCCTGTGACCTGGAGGCTTGGAGGGTGTGGGTAAGCCAGGCCAGGCTCAGACGCCAATTCAGGAGGCAGCCACCACTGAAAGTATGCTAAGGGGAAAAATCAGAGTAGTAAAGAACAAAAAAACAAAACAACAACAACAAAAAACCTTGGGATATGTAAAGCAAAGAGATATGACTACACCCCAGCTCCAGTTCTAACTAGCTGTGTGACCTTGGGCAAGACACTTAACCTCTCTGAGCCACCTTTGTTAAGTGGGGAAAATGTTATCTATTCTGAAAACAGCTATTTGAAGATTAAATGAGACAGCCTATGTAACCAACAGCTAATAACAGCTGCATAATAGTAACTATGTAAGTATGTAAGGAGCCCCCCACCTTTGTCCCACAACTACTCTACTGTGCCCTTTGAATTTTTGTCATCAGGGAGACTTTGTCGCCACTAAAATACCAATCACCCCGTAAGAGGTAAAGCATCCCAGACCTGCGAATCCAGAGAAGGTGGGCCTGGGGGAGGGTTCTGAGCAGGCCCTGACCGCTGTCTGTCAAAGGCTTCTTGGTCACCTCCCCTTTCTTTGGCTATTCTTGCTTCAGTCATTTTACAGCTCCCCAACTCTACCCATCTCTTTTCTTTAATGTTCTTCTCTCTCCGTTTCTCCACACCCTCCCTGGGTGACTTCATCCAGTCGCATCTCTCTCCCCTGAGTGCAGATCTGCATGTCCAAGAGGCTCCAGACATCTCCTCCCGGAAAGCCCTCAGGCACCTCAGTCACAACACGTTGCACGCAGGTAATCATAGCACTCAAGAAACCTGTGCCTCCAAGCCTTCCCTGCCTCAGGGAGTGAGCAAACCCTATGCCTAGCTGACCAAGTCAGAAACCAGGGAGCTGTTCTGACTCCTCCCTCACTCCGACTCTAATCAGTCAGCAAGTCTCACAGATTCCACTTCCTAAACGTATCTCAGGGTGTGCCCCTCTCTCCATCCACCTGCTCCTTTCTTAGCTCAGGCCCATCATCTCTCACCTGGATGACATGAGCTTCAGCCTAGGCTGCCTCCAGCCATCCTCCGGGCTGCAGCCAGAATCAGCTTCCTAACACACAAACCCTCCCTTTCACTCTCATTTGACAGCCCAAATGGCCTCAGGGAGAGGCTCCCTAGGCCCTCAGTCATGTAGACCATGTTAACCTGTCCAGCCTCATCGCCCACTGCCCACCCCACCCCACACACACTGGGCACTGCCAAACCCAGCCACTGGTGGCTCCCTGAGAGCACCACTCCCTACCTCAGCTCTGCGCCTGTACACGCACGCTTCTTCTTACTGAAATGCATTCCCCTCACCTCCCCTGGCTCTTACTCACCTCTCAAGACTTAGCCCCAGCATCACCTCTTCCAGGAAGACTTCTTCCACCACTTCCACAGCCTCAACCATCCCTCATCACAGCATTTATCATACTAAATTGCATGTCTATTTACTTATCTAACTCCCCACTAAACTGTACTTTCCAGGGGGCAAGAACAAACTCTTCTTCTACAGATCACCAGGCCTAGCACGGGGTCAGTACAGAGGTGATACCTGGATATGTCCATATGTGCATGAATGAATGAGTAACAAATTCTACCTCCTCATGGAATGGCACCTCCTCATGGAATGGCAGTCTTTGGGGGTGGGGGGCAGCCAGTCTTAAGAAAACCCACATATGTGGTAGAACCTTCCTCCTCCCAGTTGGCTCATAAAGTTTAAAGTTTGCAAACACTTTTGCACCAAAGCCCCAGGAGTCAAAAAAAAAAAAATCTGATGGGATCTTTAAAAAAAGACTCCTTCCCAGACCCAAAAAATGGAGAAATACCAGGAAGCATTTGGTGAGAGGACTGCCATATATAACAGGCACTCTTGTTGTTGTTGTTGTTATTGCAGAAAGTATATTTGGATGGAACTGGAGTACTCAGCAGGACACGCAGCAATGTAAGACAAGGTCGGGAAGGTGGGCATGGGCATACCACTGAGGCTGAGGGACTGGAAGCTGATCCTGGGGCGGGTCAGCTCTGGGACCCTTCTGAGCGGTTGTGTGGGGAAGGGGTGAGGGGCCAAGCCATTAGGAAGCAGGCTGAGGCTGAGGTGGCTGAAAGCCAGGGGTCAGGGAGAGTCGGGGCTCCTCGTGTCAGAGTTGACCAGCTATCCTGAGGACTCTGATGCCCCTGACCCAGCCACAGGGTAGATACTGTCTTCAAGGCATCACTGGTCTCACAAAAGGTAGAGAAAGGTCTCAGTGGACCACCCAAGCCTCATAAACCCACAGAAGTGGGGCCCAGAGCAGCAGGCAGGATTCCAGTAGCTGTGGGATGCAGGATGCTGGAGGGTCCTCTACCTGGGGCAGTGAGGCCAATCCATCCAGGAAGGCAGGGACACAGCAGGAGGGAGGAGGCTTCCCTAAGCTGGCTAACCCTGTGAGTGCCCGATTGAATGTGAGAAGATGGGTCCCTGGAGGGGAACAGAGAGAAGGGACAACAGACTGGGAGACTGTGGAAGCTCAGGCAGCAGATAGGAGGCCTGGGTAGCAATGTGGGAAGTGCAGTCCTGCCCCACTTCCCCTAGGGGTCCACACATGCTGTCTTCAGCAGGTTCATTGGGATGCTTCACCACCCTCCCATCATCCGTGTGGTGGGAACCAGAGTGCCATGATCCCAGAGGGTCACAGGCACTGGAATCCAGCTGCGGCTGTTCAGGAACCTTCTTTTCCAAAGCAGACGCATCCTTTTGGTCACAGGCTGGAGCTGGGACAGGAGTGTCATCTGTGTTATGAGGGTGAAACTTGAGCTGTTCCCTGGGGCCGGGGGCTGGAGCATTGAGGCCTTGCTCTGCTGTTTCCTCTGTTCCATTTGCAGAGAGAACAACCTGGTGCAGTTCTCTCTTCTGGGCCTCCAGGCAGCCCTGGGAGCTCCCCAGAGCCTTTGACTCCTGGCTGAGGTGCTGGGCCTTGGCATTCAGCTCTGTCTCCCAGGCAGCCAGCTCCTCCTTAAAATGCCTCAGCTCCTCCTCCATATAGGCAGGAGGCATCTCCACTGTCTCCCAACCCTCCTCTATGTCCCAAGTTTCTTCCTCTGGATATGTGCGAGGGACTCCTCCAGGGTCTCAAGGGGGTCCTGGTTTGTGTCCGTCCATCTGGGGATCCAAGTAAGGGTAATTGACAGAGCTGGGCCTCCCTCCACCTGGCTCCCACCCTTCCCCACGGCCAGGTCCTGTAAAAGTCACTCTTTCCTGGCCTGTGAATCAAGGGGTCACCAGTGTGATTCCCAGTCAGGACACATGCCTGGGTTGCAGGCTGGGTCCCCAGTGTGGGGCACTCAAGAGGCAGCCACACATTGATGTTTCTCTCCCTCTCTTTCTCTCTCCCTTCCCCTCTGTAAAAAATAAAATAAATAAAATCTTAAAAAAAAAAGTCACTCTTGACGGGCAGTTTTCCTAAGACTCAACCTGGAGAGAAAAGGGGTGGGGGTAGGGGGTGCACACACACACGTGAGAACACACATGATCTGTGCACAACTGTGTGAATATGCGGGCACATGAGTGTGTGGTACATATGTGCAACTGTATGGCCACATACCCACGCTCACATGATTGTGTTCTCTATTCATATACTCTTCAAATTAAAGAAAGACCATCTCAGAACATAAAATAATGTCCCAGAAGCCTTTGCCAAGTCCCAAAAACCACAGGCACCCATTTCTCATAGAATATTAGAGCCAAGGCAGTCCAGCCTGTCCTTAATGAAGTGCCAACCTCCCCACACAAGGTGTTCCCTCCACCTGGACTTTACCTTGTCTCCAGTGCCACCCCTACCTAAAGAATGCCTTTGCCACGCCTTCTCAAGGCCACAGGGAAGTTGCACTTGGTCCCACCAGCTCAAAGGAACATTTACTCTCTTCCTGGGACAGGCATCCAAGGCAGGGTGTAGAGGCAGGCAGTGAGAGCTTAAGGGTCTGGCTGCATGGGAAAACCAGCAGCCATGGTGGCTCGCTGAGGATATCAAGAAGACATGAAGAGAGCGAGGCGTCCCGTGTGCAGGACCCCAGCTGGCCCTGGCCGCCCTGGATGCTTGTGTCTGTGCTGGTGAACCTGGTGGCCTATATGCAGTGCGGGGGTGAGGGGACGGGGGTGTGGAATGTCCCTGCATACTGCACTAGGCAGGCTCCCTGTGGGCTCCCTGTGTCACCCAGGGTAAGGAGAACACCCTGCCCCCTGCCCTGGCCCTGGCCTCAACCACTGGCCACTACTTCCAGGGGGCTGACCTCAGTGGGGAAGTGATGCATTCAAAGCAAGAAAGACCCCACACTCCAGCAAGCCCTGCTTCTGCCCCAGTGGGGAAAGCCAGCCCCCTTCAGCCTGGCACACCCAGAAGCCATGCCTGCCTTCCTCCACCCAAGAGCCTGGCAAGACTGCCAGCAGCCTTTGCCTTAGGGCCCTCTGGAGCCCTCTGCATTCTGAACTCCCCTATTCTTCTTCTTGAAGCTTTACTATTCATGAACACACACAGGCAGTCCCCTAACACCTGTCTCCCTCCCACTCTCTACCTCTCACAGAACTATAATTAAATCCTGGACTGATTCATACTAAAGTGTAAGTGATTAATATGTGAATTATTTTCCTAGACTAAATCGTCACTAAAAAAAGAAAAAGAAAAAAAACCCTAACTGTACAATCCCACACATTCATTCAACAAACCTTTCATGCCAGACCTATAGATACCTCAGGCACTAAGGCACAATGATAAGAACACAGCCACTACCCTCAGGAAGCTCACAGTCTAGCAGAAAGAGATAGGCAAAGCACAGACAAGGTGCCATGGGAGCTCAAATACCTAGCTCAGCCTGCTGATACAGATTATTAGGGCAGGGAAGACCTCCAAGAGAAGGTGAGCCTGAAGCAGATCTAAAGGATAAACAGCACGCAGCTGAGAATAGGCTGATAGGCAAGTCACCTTTGCCATGTCCAAGGAGGGCGCCTAGAGGCCCACATGAACAAGGATGCATCCTTAGTTTGGAGTGAGAGAGGGGTGCATAGGAACGCAGAGCACCCAAAACATGGACATGCTGAGATGGCCGATGGCTTGTTAAAAGTAGGAGAGGTATCCAACTCCCCTTCAGAGCCCTGCTTCTGGCATACACAGTAAGAAAATTTGTTGAATTATATACCAAGCTGGTCTGTGATTCATTGTGGATCAAGAATATTTCTCCAGTCTTTGTTCCCAGACTGCAGAAAACTCTTCAAGGGTAAAAACTAGGTCTTCTCTTATATCCACCAGAGAACTTGGCACATACCTGGGCACCTGACAAGTACACAGCTAAAAGTGCCCTTGATTAAAGCAATAACATGCTGTCCTCTGGCCCCAGCACATGCCGTGACATTGATGGGCAGCTCAGCCTTACTGTGGCCTCTCCTAGGACACTTGGCTTTTACCTGCCAGGTCTTCCCAATCACCCAGCCAGAAATCTCCCTTTTCTTCTTCTTTCCTCCAGTGCCACCTGTGTCTTGGGCTGGGGAGCTGTGTACAGGTTATATACTTGTCACCTGAAGTTCGCTGTGGGCGGAAATCATACATCGCTCCTCTCTTCCTCCCTATACCTAGAATAACACTGCACAGAATAGGGATTCAACAAATGTGTGTGAAGACACAAATGATGTGATTGTTCATTCATTCATTCTTTTCTTCTTTTGGGGCGAAGACACTGTCTAATATATGTCAGTACCCACAAAATCAGCCATTTCCTAAATGATCGCTTAGAGTCCCACTGCCATTGTCATTAAATATAAGAAGAACCCATCTTTCATCCTGCCGGTCCTTCACAGACCCTACCTCAAGGCAGTCAACTGGTTGATAAACAGTTAATCAATGAGGAAAGTGATTACAAGATCCCCATTGTGCTAATGAACCCTAATGAACAATGGCTCCAGGCAGTGATCACCAATGGCTGTTAAAATTCAAAAGAGAAAAAAACCCTAAACATTAGCGGCTCCTGATGGAAATATGCAAGACCACTGGTGAATTGTTTTTGCCAAACTATCAAATCTAATCCAACCAAACCTCTAGATCTCCCGATATATCCGCAGGAGCACAGGACAGAGGAGCGTGTTAAAGGGTGTCACGGAGATGCCATCAGCAGAATCAAGGCTCTGAGAAACTCTGCGGGACAAGGGGCCCACTATCTTGGAAAGATCTGTCGCAAGGAGAAAAAGAGAGTGAGAGGAGAGATATCTCCAGATTAAGAGATTTAAGACACATATTAACCAGATTTAATGTGTGGATCTTGTTTGTATCCTTAAACAAACCAACTGTAAAAGCCTTCTGAAACTATTGAGAAAATTTGAACATTGACTGTGTATTTGATATACTAAAAAATTCACTCACGATTTTTAGGTATGATGATGGTATGCTGGCTTTTTTAAGTGTTTATATTTTAGGGATATAAAATTATATGTTTATGTGAAGTAATTAATAGACACATCTGGGATTACCTTCAAAAGAATCTGGTGGGGGAGAGTGAAGAAAACTTGCGGAGATACAGAAGAAACCCAGTGGGGGTTCACTGTATTATTCTCTCTCCTATTTTATACACAGGTTTGAAATGTGCTATAACAGGTTTAAAACAAAGAGGTCAAAGACACAATAATAATAATAATAATATTACTAATATTATTGCTAGGGTTTTTTAGTGCTTCCTTTGTGCCAGACCCTGTGTTAAGTACTTTTCACATAGCATCTTACTTAATCTTCTCAAGAACCCTGAAACCTAGACACCAGCATCACTGCTTTACAGATGAGGGAACTGAGGCGCAGAGAGGCTGGATAACAGGACCAAAGTCACACAGCAAGTAGATTACAGAGCCAGAATTCAAGTCTCAATCTGCTGGCATCTGAGCCCATGTTCTCACCATCTCACATGCACTGACACTGACTTCCCAGGGCACAGGCATCACTGTGTCTCACAGATGAAGAAGCTGAGCTTCTGTTCAGCAGTAACTAGTAAAGTTGAAAATGTCAGTACCTTTTGACCCAGCAGCCACCCACTTCTTGGTAAATGGTAGCACTTGAGCACTAGCAGGCATGTGTAAGAACATCCACAGCAGGACCACCCAACATCCCTCGACAGGAACGTGAATAAATAAACTGTGGCATGATCTTACAATGGAATAGTGCAACACAGTGAAAACGAATGGCGTTTGTCTGTATATCATCCAGGACTTTTCACAAACATCAGGTTGGGTGACAAAGCAAGTGTCCTTCTGCAACAGCAGATACCATTTATCCAAATTTGTGAAACGCAAGACAATACTGAGTATTGCCTAGGAGTGGATACACATGTAGTACAAGCATAAAATCCGCTATGGGAGTAGTCAGCACCAAATGTACCGTGGTGACCACCTTAGGAGAAAGAGAGACAGAGAGGCATCAAGCAAAGATGCAGAGGGGTCCTCAACTATCCATGGAAAATGTATTCCCTAAAAAGAAATATATGTGTTATTGAGGCCGTGGAGAAACAGGCATCCCACACACTTTTAGCGGGAGTGTACGCTGCTTCTATCTGTAAGGAGGGTAATTTGGTAACATCTACCAAAGTTTCAAATGTGCATACCCTTTGACCCAACTCTACACTTTGTGGAATTTTTGTACAGATATATGCACATACCTACAAAATTAGGTACATACAAGATTATACATCACCGTATTGTTTATAAAAACCAAGGATTGGAAACAACCTAATAGCATGCAGCTCTAAAAAAAGAATGCACAGATATGGAAAGATTCTAAGATGCAGAATACTGTGCGTTAGATGCTGCCACGTGTGAAAAGTGAGGAAGGGCAGGGCAACACACGCAGCACGTTTGTTTGTGCATGAAATATGTCCAGTAGGATAGACGTGAAAGCAGGGTCACCGCCAGTGAGGAGGGTGCCTTGGGGACAGAAGTGGGGGAGGGACTTTTTGCTGTAAGCCTTCTATATTTTTTTATTTGGGTATATGTGAATATATTGCCTATTGAAAGAATGACAAAGTTGTAAAACTCTGAAGCTCAACAAGGTTCCTTCATTTCCCAGGCTGATAGCAATAAGTATTTGGACAGATGTCGGTTTAACCACTCTCCCACAGTACCTACAGCCCACGGGGCGGGGGTGAGGGCAGGGCCGGTGTGCATCGATGACAGTACCAGGCACCAGATTTCCGGTCCATCTGCACTACCTCTGTGGCCTAGAGCAGACCTTGCATATGTCTGGGCCTGTGTTCCCATCACCCACATGAGGGGGTCCCCTTCTATTCAGATATGCTACTGGCCCCCATCCCCAGGAGTGCTGCCTCCTAGCAAAAGACTAGGACCAAGAGCCTGGAACAGAGCACAGCAGAATCCTGGACTGTTCCCACCCAAAGCCCCAGAATCCTGACCACTGTTTCCCCAACAAAAGCTTGCTTATACAACCACAGCAGCCTGTCAGCAATTACCCCCAACTACAAACCCGGAGCCAGCAAGGCCTCAATTAGTCTAAAAAGAGGCCTGAGGAGGGGCCAGCTGCACAGACTATAGCACCCACATAGCGCCTCCACCCATGGGGCAGCATAATCCCCTCAATCAAGCCCAGGGGCTTAGACACTTGGTAACAACATCCTCAGGACATCCTGAGGAGAAGGCTGTTGACTCTCCTTTTTAGAGTGATCCCTCCAAGCAGGGCCTACTCAAGTACTCTGTCCTAAAGTGCCTTTCTCTAGACTTCACGCTCTCCCCCTGCTCAGACCACACATATCCTTACCACTTAGCACTTTCTCCCGGGCAAGGTGCACCATCTCCAGGTTATCAGCTCCTTCTGGGAGACGAGCATCCTTGATTGAGCCTTGCAGATGAAGCGATATGCCCCAGGCTGCCTCTAAAGCATCATGATTATGGGCTTGGCTCAACTTGTTGGGAGGACAACCAAATGCCCATCTCCCCCCAGGAAAGGATAGACTCTGAATTCTTCTCTGAAGCATCCAAAAACAAATTGGTCCAATCTTCCACAAATTCCCTGAGAAGAATACGATGAGGGTGCGGAGCCCAGTGCGTGGCCAACTTTGAGGTTTTCACTGAACTGGCCCCCATGCCCTTCCTTCCAGTGAGTGTGTGTGGCTGTGAGACTGTGTACATATGTGTGTACACATGTGTGTACACAAATCTCAAGCCTAGGTATGACAGTGCATGAGGGGAGGATCGGAAGTTATAAGAAATGGGTCTCATAAATAGCAGCTACGTTTGGTCGGAAGGAAGGCAGGACCTCCTGACCTTGCAGAGACAGAGACACATGTGCAGAGGTGAAACTCAGGGCTCCAGAGTCCAACTGCCACTTACTGACTGGGGGCCTTCAGCAAGTTGCTTAATTCTCCTGAGCCTCAGTTTCTTCACCTATAAAATAAGAATAGTACCAACCCCTTAGGCTTGTCAGAAAAATGAAATGAGACATTGCATGTAAAGCCCTCACTGAAAATAAGTTCTCAATAAAGGATAGCTATTTTGTTCCTTTATGACGTTAATAAAAATAATAACAGCTGGGGGTACACAGTGGTCTTTAGAGAATGCTGTCTATAAGGAACAGGCCCTGTTACAGCATGTGTGTCTGTCTGTCTATCTGTCTGTCTGTCTAGCCCTGTAGTTTGTTCTGCCACTTTGGAAAACTGTTTGGCAGTATCTACTGAAACTAAACATATGCCTACTCTCCTAGGTACTTGCTCAGGAGTAAAGAAATGCCCTTGCCTCAGCTGGTGTGGCTCAGTCGGTTGGAACATTGTCCTGTAGACCGAAGGGTCATGGGTTCGATTCTCAGTCGGCACATGCTCTGGTTGCGGGTTTGATCCCCAGTTGGGGTGCATACAACAAGGCAGCCAATCAATGTTTCTTTCTCTGTCCCTTCCTCTCTCTCTAAAAGCAATGGGGAAAAAGTGTCCTCCAGTGATGATTGAAAAAAAAGAAAGAAATGCCCTTGATAAAAAGACACATAAAAAATGTTGACAGCAACTTTATTTATGACATCCTCAAACTGAAAACCACACACATGTCCATCAGATGACGCAGGTGAAGGGATCAGCATACTGTGGATTATCACACAGCAATAAAGAAATGAGTGTCACATGTAACAGGATGGATGAATATCAAAACCATGTTCTGCAGAAGAAATCAGACATGTAAGTGTACATGTTGTATGCCCCATTTATATGACATTCAAAGCAGACAGGAAAAGTTAAGCTATGATGATAGAAATCAGAATATGCGTTATCTTTGGGAACAGGTATTGATGAGGAAAAGATATCAGGGAACCTTTTGAGGTGACAGAAGTTTTCATGTTTCATATCTGGATTGGGGTGGTGGTTACATGGTGCATTATATGTAAAAATACATTAAGCTGTACACTTGAGATCTATATTGTTTACCACATATAAATTATGCAGCACACACATCATTTTGGTATTTGTTACAAGGGAAATCTTCAGAAAGCCAGTAATACGAAACACAAAATGCGACCCTCCTCCCTCCCTTCCTCTGAACTTCATCAAAGCTAAGCATCTAAAACTGCCCTCCTGCATGGAAGCTCTTTAGATGGTGCCCATTTGTGGACAGAAAATTGAGGTGGGATGAGGACCAAGAGGAACAGCTCTCTCAGGCAGCCCCTCACAGGCCTGCTTGGGGCTGCAGACAGCAGGTCTTACCCCTTGCAAGCCAGCTGCCACAGATGCAGAGGCCTCTCTATTTCTAAGAAAGTTTAGTTTGATTGAAATTTCAGACAGGTCCTCACCTTAATTAGGGAACCAAGAAGGTGTCCTGTGTCCTTGCCTACCATTCAGCAGCATGGCTGTGCAGCCATACTGAAGAGAGAGCCCCAAATAGCCGAGGACTCTCAGATCCTGAGCTGACCCTCCATGGTCTAGCCACTGTGTCCCACCTGTAGTCCCTTTCTTGGAAATTCCAGCTTCATTACAAGGCAAGTGGCATCTCTCCATTCTCTCTGTGGAGCAGGGCCATTTTCCAATTCCACTAGAACGTGTTGAGCCCATCCTAGGGGCGGCACTGAGTGAGAAGTGGAGGACAGAGTCTCGCCCATCAGGGCTTACAGTCTGGGTATGGAGAAAGGCAACAGGCAACTTTCAACAACAGCACATCACACTCTCGAGCATGTGCTGGGGCGTAGTTGTGGGGTATTCACTGTTTAGGAATGAACAAAATGGCTTTGGGCCATTTTGGCATCATAGCCATGGGATACCAAAGAAAGCAGGCTGGCAGCTCCTGCTACCCTAGAATTCTCTCTCTCGGAGTATCCCAGAGGTCTTCGGAGAGCGGAGGCCCTCACACGGCCCAGAAACCAGCCCCCCTCTGCCTTTTCTCCCTGAGTTAGGCCCAGCCAGCAAAAAGGCCTACAGCTGCCCTGCAGTCTGCCTTGCAGAAGGTAGGGCACACACTCCCCAGGACAGAGGAGCTGGTGGAACCCGGCATCAGTGAAGTAAGGAGGAGCCTAGAACTCTGACCTACTGCCTCCCTGCCCAGCTACCACAAGGTCAGGGGTGTGGGATTCAAAGATACTTATCAACTGGAAACAGCTGTCATCTGTGAGTTCTTCCCCAGAATGGGCAGTGGCGTTGCCTGCCTGTCTCTCTCTCTCACTCTCTCTCCCAAGCACATATTTGGGTAAGTGACTCTGCTAATCCCATCCAGGCAGAATAATTCCCGCTGGCCTGGGGCCTGGAGCTGTGTGGGTGTATGCAGAACTGTGCGACCATCTCAGGCTGCAGACAGTGCAGCAGCCAGCTCAGCTACAACACAGAGATGAAGCCTGTGTGAGTGGCGGTGTGTGTTAAAGCACATCAGGGATATGCTCTCTTCCTAAGCTTCTCAAAAAGAACTCTCACCAGTAACCTCATCATGGGAACATCTAGGAGGCCATCCAGTCACCTTAACCACAGACCAAGGACATCAGAGAGTCAACATGTGCTGGGATTCAGCCTTGCATACATGGAGCCATAAGGTGACTCTGTGTCAAAGACAGCTGGGGGGCCAGTGTGCGAAGAGATGTGGAGTTGGGGCATTAGACTGACATATTCTATACCAAGATGTGCAAGTTCTGAACTAGTATGTGCTGTACCACAGGTGAGTGTCAGAGAGTGTGGGGGGACGAGGGGAGGGGATGCCGGGTGACTGAGAGAAATGGATGGAGGTTTGTGATCTGAGTAGAGGGACCTGGAGTCCGAGGGGGCCGGGGGTGAAGGCCGGGGGTGGCACTGGGGTAGTGCTGACGGTTGGGGCGTGGAGTTGGGTCGAATGTACCAAAAAACAGCTTCCCTTTTCCCGCGTACGTGCCGCAGAGGCCGTGCCACAGGAGAGGCCTGCAGCGGGCTCGGTGCCTCACCTCCCCGGGACGGTTCGGAGCCCCGCCGGGAAAGGGGGCCGCAGGACTTGGTTCGGGCTGCGGGCGGCGCAGGGCGAGCGGAGCCGCGCTGGGTCAGGGCTGCCTGCCTCCGGGCCTCGGGCCGCGCGCCTGGCGAGGCCCGACCGCCGGCAGGATTCCCGGCCGCGGCGGGAGAAGCTTCTCCCTCCATCCGAGATGAGTGCTTTGCTCGAGCCGGCTGTCGGGGCGTCGGAGGCAGGGGGCCGGTGCGAGGCCTCGGAAGCGCCGGAGAGGAGGTCTCTGCCTGGCCCGGGGTCCACAGAAGACACTCCGGCCGGGAGGCGCCTAAGCTGCAGCTGCGGGCCCGCGAAACACGGCGGTAGAGGCTGGGAGCTCTGCCCGGTCCCTGGAGGTGGGCACCGCCCGCGGTCACCGAGTCCCGGCCCTGCGTCGCCGAGACGCCGCGGGGAGAGGGAGAGAGCCGCGCAGTTCCGCACAAGCCACGGAGAGGTCTGCCCCGCCAGAAAGGGACCGCGACCTCCTGGGGAAGCGGCACCTCCCCAGCCTGCCCAGGAGGGTTGAGAATCGACGAAGGCGCGCCCCTCCGCTTCCTGGGGAGATCAATACCTGGGGAGAGCAGGACTCCTCTTTTTGTCACTCACAGAAATCCTTCAGAGGCTCTCCTTCCTTTACCGCCCCCCTACACACACACACACACACACACACACACACACACACGCTCCTTAAAAGGCTGCAAAGGGAGCCGAGTTTGGAATCCGGGGAAGCGATGACACACACAACAATGCTGTCACACCTGGCTGCTGCCGGCCAGGAGCGGAAATGCCTGCGAGGGGGAGCGAGGGGCAGGGAGCCGGCCTGGGTGGTCAGGAAAAGAAGAGAGGCGATGGCAGCCGCCCCGGGTGGGGCCAGCCTCGGCCGTGTCTTCCCCCTGCCCAGGCTCTGGGGGACCGTGGGCACTGCAGTTCATCTGCAGCCGCCCAAACAGAACTCCCACCCATGCATGGCCTGGGCACCCATCGCCTGGGCACCCATGGAGTGAGGATGAAGAAAAACACCTGCACTCCTTCTCAGGAAGCAGGCACGGAGGGCGTGAGGAAGAGCCGCTTTGCCCTGCTGTATGTTGGCAGCCGTGGGAGAAAACCACCAAGCTATTATGAGATATTTTCAATGGTAGGTGGAAGAGGGTATTTACTGAGATGAGCTTAGGAGGCCCCTGCGCCCTCTTACTGGGGTGGTCAGACCAGGCTTTTCTGCTGACCTCCTGGTGTCATCTTCAGGATGCTGAATTCCAAGACCCTCCTCACCCTGTCCTTTCTTTTAACCTCACACTGCATTTCACGGGCCTGAGTGGGAAAAGGCAGCACATGCAGGGGGGCTGTGACTTCCTCAGAGGCTGGACAGCCTGGGAGGACGAGGTGGTGACAGGCATTAGACCAACCACTCCAGACATGCCAATCAGGAACACACACCTGCAGGATGTCCATTCAGTCCACCGTCCTCTACAAAGAATCCCTGCCCCTCAGCACCACGGGGCATGCGGACTCACAACATGGGCCATCTCTCTCACACCTCGATTACAGAATTTTGTAAGGCGGTTAACTGTTAAAAGGCACACCTGAGTGTTTTGGTTTTTGTTGTTGTTTGTTGGGGTTTTTTTTGCCATCGCTGATTTCCCGAGACAATTTTGTCCACGCACATGTAACTGGGTCCCCACTAAACATCTGCCGAAGGTCAATGACTGAGGCACCCCTCAACCCTGGAGAGAGGTCTGAACAAACGGCTCATCAGGAGAGATTCAGAAAAGCACCCCCCTCGCAGCCTGTTTTTCTTCCTAGTCTGTAATAGAAATACATGCACTGGCAGCGATGGAGGCGGGAAGAATTGAGAAAGACAAGAAAGCAGGTAAAGGGCCAAGGGAAGGGGAGAATGGAGAAAGGAGAGAGCGGAGGACAGAGGGAAAACAAAGAGGAGGTAATACCCGTGAGCCGCATTTACTTTGATCCGTGGTACACACATATTACCTACCTGTAAGTATAACTGTTTTACCTCATAACTATCTCACCTAGTGCACGCACGTGCACGTGCACCCGGGCGGCTGGTGTCTCAGTGTCCCAGAGGCGGACCCTCGCCCTGACTCCTGGATGTGCTGCTGGTGCCCTTACTCACACAATCCCCCAAAGCCCCACGGCGGCAACCTTCTCGCCTGTGTGGGAGCAGAGCAGGATGGGGTCTACTTGGTGTTAAACGCAGGTCTAACCCGTGGACCACCGCGCGCATTGAGGAGGGGTCTGGTCCCTAGGTCTGGAGCAGCTCCAGGAAGGGCGGAGGGCTTCAGGCGGAGCCCCTGGACGCCTCTTCCCAGCGGTCCTCTCCCTCGCCCCAACTCGGCCCAGTTACACTGAGAGCTCGAGGAACAGGCCGAGCCGAGGTTTCTTCCTTCAGGGACACGCGTTTCTGGGCTGATTTTTCCCAAAGCCACCGCGCAGCTCTCTCCACCCCACCCCCCGTCCGGCCCCCTCGCTGTCCCGCCCCTCCCCCAGCGCTGAGCTAGAAGTTTAGTCCCAAGACAGCAGCGAAGGGCAGAGCAAAGGAGTCGTTTTTCTTTCACCTGAAAGCTGCGAGGAGACTCGGCGCGCCTCTCCTCGCTAGGGCCCCAGCTCTCTGGACTCGGGGCCGAGTGCGAACGGACCCGCAGAACGAACACCGGCAGATTTCCAGGGCTTGTGAGAGCGTGAGCCGGGCTGTGCGCCGGGCCCCCACGCTCGCTGGGAGGGGGCAGGCCAGTCCAGGCTGTGCGGCGCGTTTACAAAAAGTGACTTGGAGATGAACTCGCCCGTGCAAGACTGGCCGCCCAGCTATAGGGGCGAAGGCGCCTGACGCAAGCGGAACTCGGCGGAGCCCATACGAATCAGAACAGAGCGAGGCTCCTGGCGCACTAGGGACTCCGGGCGGCAGCTCAGCCAGAGACGCGGGTCGCGCTTCGAAAACCGGAGCGTGGGGGAGGGGAAGCGCAGTGAAGAAAACCCACCGAGGCGGGGACTGGCCTGGCGGGGAGGGGCAGCGAGGCCGGAGCCCCTTCGGTTGGGCGGACTCCCCATGGCCAGAGGCTGAGCTCTACTCCCGCCGGCTGCTCCCCAGGGGAAGGGAAAGAAGAGTGGAGAGGAGCGAGAGGCCGCCAGCGAGCGGGCGCCGCGGCTCCGGCAGACTCCAGAAGTTTGAGATTCGGCCGCGAGCAGACTTGTGCGCCCAGACTCCCCGCCGCGCCAGCGCCAGCAGAGGAGAGCGAGGGCTGCCTGGCCGCTGCGCGCCGGCTTTGTCATGATGGCCAGCTACCCGGAGCCCGAGGACGCCGCGGGGCCCCTGCTGGCCCCGGAGTCCGGCCGTGCAGCCAAGGACCCCGAGGCCCCGCCGCCGCCGAGCCCCAGCAAGAGCGGCAGTGGCGCCGGGACAGCTCCGGAGAAGCCGGACCCCGCGCAGAAGCCCCCTTACTCGTACGTGGCGCTCATCGCCATGGCGATCCGCGAGAGCGCCGAGAAGAGACTCACGCTGTCCGGCATCTACCAGTACATCATCGCCAAGTTTCCGTTCTACGAGAAGAACAAGAAGGGCTGGCAGAATAGCATCCGCCACAACCTCAGCCTCAACGAGTGCTTCATCAAAGTGCCGCGCGAGGGCGGCGGCGAGCGCAAGGGCAACTACTGGACGCTGGACCCGGCCTGCGAGGACATGTTCGAGAAGGGCAACTACCGGCGCCGCCGCCGCATGAAGCGGCCCTTCCGGCCGCCCCCCGCGCACTTCCAGCCCGGCAAGGGGCTCTTTGGGGCCGGAGGCGCCGCGGGTGGCTGCGGCGTGGCGGGCGCTGGGGCCGACGGCTACGGCTACCTGGCGCCCCCCAAGTACCTGCAGTCCGGCTTCCTCAACAACTCGTGGCCTCTCCCGCAGCCGCCCTCGCCCATGCCCTACGCCTCCTGCCAGATGGCGGCGGCTGCAGCGGCGGCCGCAGCGGCGGCGGCGGCCGCGGGCCCGGGCAGTCCGGGCGCGGCCGCGGTGGTCAAGGGGCTGGCGGGCCCAGCCGCTTCTTACGGGCCGTACTCACGCGTGCAGAGCATGGCGCTGCCAACCGGCGTAGTGAACTCGTACAACGGCCTGGGGGGCCCGCCGGCCGCGCCCCCGCCGCCGCCGCACACCCACTCCCACCCGCACGCACATCATCTACACGCGGCCGCCGCACCCCCGCCAGTCCCGCCGCACCACGGGGCCGCGGCACCGCCCCCGGGCCAGCTCAGCCCTGCCAGCCCCGCTACCGCCGCGCCCCCGGCGCCCGCGCCCACCAACGCCCCCGGCCTGCAGTTCGCCTGCGCCCGGCAGCCCGAGCTCGCCATGATGCATTGCTCTTACTGGGACCACGACAGCAAGACTGGCGCGTTGCACTCGCGCCTCGATCTCTGAGAGTCCAGCAGCGCACGCCGGATGCGAGGATGCAGGGACGCGCGACGCCGGCCTCGGCCTCAGCCACCGCCGCAGCCGGACGGCGCGCCCGCAGGGGGCTGCCTCCTGAGCCAGCGGCCGCAGCCCCTCTTCGCCTCCTCGCTCGCCTGGATTCCGCTCGCTCCTCTTTGTCTCCTCCGTTTCTCCTTCTTTGCTCTCCTCGATGCCCTCTATGCCCTTTCTCTCCTCCCTCCTGCAGGCCGCCTCTCTGCGCACTTTTTCTGTAGGCCTCGTCTCCTCCCGGCGCCCCAGCGTCCGGGCTGGACACCCCAGGCCAAAATTCAAGGCGGAGAGAAGTGCCCAGGCTGAGGCGCAGCCAGGCGTCAGCGGCGCAGACCGCTTGGCAGTCTCTCGCAGGTCGGTGCGCTTCGCGCTCAGCTTTGCCCGCCCGGCTGCCGCGCAGTCCTTGCCTAGGAGAGCGGGTCTGGGCCGACCTCGAGCGCCGAGCCGCGGGGAAAAGGAACGAACGAGTATTTGCTCCGTACCCTCTTGAAGTTGTTTAGAAGTCGCTCGCCAGGTCCCACTGGGCAGGATGGGGGTTGGGCCCGAGCAGGAAGCCGGGTGGCCTGGCTGGGCGGCCTACGCCCGGGTTTACACCACATCCCGGCTCGGAGAAAGGCTGCGTTTCCTTCGCTCTCCATCCCGGCGCCTCGGGCCCCTCCGGGCCGGGGCAGCTGGCTAGGTTTTGCTAAAAAGGTCGGGAGGGCTATTTTAGATAATATTTAAAAATGTATTTGTTAAGGAGAATAACTCACCGGGAAAACCGGTGAAGTATTGTGGCCTTGGAGTTTGCTAAAGCAAAACATGAAAATCTCTTGCAGGAAATTTGAAGTAGAATTCGTGTCTGTCAGGCCTGCAAAAAGCTGTCTTCAGAGAGGTAGGAGAATATGTTCAGTAAAAGATGGTCTCCTCTACAAATTAGGGGATTTTCCCCCTCTATTAAAAAAAAATAAACAACCAAATTTTCCCGGATCTTCCGATGCAAGCCCAGAGTGCCGGGAGATCACGGCCTGCCTGGCGGACGCTGCAGGGACGGCTCGTCCCTGATTTTTGTTTTTCGAACCTCTTGCTTCTCGCACCTTGGGCAGCGGTCGGACCTAACGGGCTTGTGAGCCGGCCTGCCCGAAATTCCCAGCCCCGGTGGTTCTGTAGTGTGTCGTTTGGAGGACCAAATCTTCTAGAGAGAACTAGAGCACTTTGGTTGTTTTGTCAATTCCCGAATAAATTTCTTGTTCTTTCTCTCAACACGGACTTACATTATTTCCATCGCGCCTGTTTGTTCAGCAGCTAGTTAAAAGAGGGGACTTTTCAGAAAAATTTTATCCTTTTTCAGACAAACACGCAAGGCCGGAAGACAGAGGGGGGCATTGGTGGTTGCCGCTGCCGCTTTATTTTGTCGGGATTGTTTGTTTTCTGTCATCGCCGGTGTGTTGTGGCTGTTGAACCTCATCAGACTTTACAAGGCGCGACTGTAGGTAGGATTTGCGGCGGGTTGTGCAACCATGCAAGTTTGTATTTCACCCTTACACAGTCGGACTAGGTGTGTGGGCTGTTTTCATTTATTGTCCTCATACTTTAAAATTGTCCAGTCAGATATAACGGCTAGAAAAGTTTATTCCAAGTAGATAAAAATCCTGTTTGTGAAAATGCTCCATAAGATGAAAACTTCTGTTCCCAATGGAACGATTGGCTTATTATTTTTAATAATAATAATTCACTTACCTTGCGCTGTGTAAGAGATTTGGGAGTATCAGAAAGGGGTGAACATACTGTGTGGCTGTAGAAATCTAATCTTTCTTTATTTCTTTTCCTTTACTGAGACTCTTCAAATAACGAATTAAGACTGGTGCTTCAGTAGTTCGGCTCAGGGACACGGGCTTTGACCCGGCTGCAGTCTGGGGCCCAGAGGTAGGATTAGGGGTGGTCCGCCTTCAGCCCTCCAGTCCTCCCATCGGATAACAGGTATCAGCCCCCTCTCGCTAGGACTTGGTGCGGCTTGGACCCCACACCCAGCCAGCTGTCCGTCGCCGCCCCCACTCTGAACCTTCTAAGAGTGGCCGCGGATCCAGGCAGACTGGTGGTCCTGAAGCAGCTGCACACCTCATAGGAAACGAGCCTGTGCCTCCCACTGCAGCCTATACTGGTGGTCCCGCCATGGAAACGCCAGGGTGGAATCCTTGTTAGAATAGTTGGGCCCAAGGGAAATTGGCTCAGCTCAGGGCAGCCCCCTTCTCCCTCGGGCATCCCTGGGAGGCTGGAAGTTAGAGGATGAAGCCATGTAGGTTCTGAGGAGCATCACCCTGAGGCAGGGATTGGAGCCTGCTCGGGCCAGGTCGAGCTGGGAAGAACAGCCTGGAGAGAAAGGCTCAGCTGGGGTGGGAAGCCCAAGAGGCTAGTCGGGCCTGGTGTCTGGTCGCTTCTGGCAACCTGTTGCGCCTTCGTCTGGATGACTAAGGGGAGCTGCAGAAAAGAAAGTGGACCACTCCGTGCTTGTCTGTGCGTGCTTTCTGTGGTGTGAACATGTATCCCAAGGGCAGTTGAGTAGTCTACACTTGCCGCAAATGGTGCATACAGTGTAAGTCAGTGTCCTAGTGACAGGGTGGGAGGTGCATATCTTTGGACAGAGCATATGGCTAGTACTCAGAAAGTGCTTACTGAAACCGCAGTGTATGTTGCATTCATAAGTCATTGGCAAGGTGTGCAGTTATGTTCCGGGTATGGAAGCCTGGCTTTCTGAATGATAACAGAGAATACACACAAAGCCTTTGCTTCAGCTGGTTGAGGCTCTCTGTTCTAAGACTGGCTCCCGGCACCACTGCTATCCCAACAGATAAAGCAGAGGATGCAGAGCCTTCAGTGAGGTGGAGAAGTTTCCTGGGCCAGCACTGGAGGACAGAGCCTCTCTCTGCCCCCAGTGACTGAACGGCAAGAGGCACCCTAGGCTGTGGAGAGCGACAGCCTCACCAAGTACTGAAATTGAGGAATCCGTGTGGGATTCCTGGTCTGCACAGGCATTGGGAGGTGAGCGAAAGGAGCCAAATCATACCCCACCTCCCCATGGATGCCCACAGGAAGACATCTGTCTCTAATTCCAGCCATTGGGGCTTCTTAAAACACTATAGTTTCCTCATTTTCTCCCAGTGCTAAAAGTTCAGGACAATGGCTGACTTTCTTCATCTCTCGTCTCCCTCTTTGCACTTTTGAGTTTCTGTTAGAGGAGACTTAAGGAATTCCCTAAGTGAGGGCAAAAGTGTTCCAGAGAGTTCCTGATATGTAGCAATTATGCCTTAGCTAATACAGTCTGGTCTAAATGACCAGACCACATGGGTATATGTATATATGTTTGCCAGGGTATACTGTAAATACAACGTAAGTAGAGTTTGATACAAATACCCTGCCAACTTTTGCGTGTCCTGGATAACGAGTTGCTGTACATGGTATTGAATGGGGGGTATGTGTGTGCTTGTATGCATCTAAACACCCTTACCACTGACAAGATGAGCCCCCCTCCTCACATTTACAAACCAATTCTTGGTCACCCCTGCCCTTAAGACTGACCAGCAAGAATACTTGGATTGTGTTGAGAGGGTGTCCTGGTTTCAGGGGGACCCTGGAGAAATCTTTGCCAGTGTAGTACCTGCACCAAGGGACTATGGGATGTGGACCGAGGGGATTCTCTGGGATGACCTCACAACCTACTCCAGAGGGAGTCCAAGGCATGCTTCCTCTTGTGTAAGTAAAGAGTTCACTGCCCTGCATGTCCAGTTTGGGTGGGCATGAAGCCTGGCATCTTTCACTTGAGATTAGAGACCCTTGGCCCTTGCTTGGGCCTCCCACTAGCAGAGGATGGAGCTCTGGGATGCAAGGAGCCCCCTGGTGGTCAGTGGAAATCAGGGGAGGACCAGGGCTCCTTGCAGCCAGTCCGGCAGGAGAGGATGGGCCAGACGCAAGAAACTGGGACAGACCCTAGAAAGTCTGCCTGTGAATTAGTTCATTCCTTAATGGAGGCTTGGAACACCAGAACCACTGGGCCAGGCTCAGAAGCCCTGCGGTGCCCCCACTCTGTGGAGCTAAGCTAGTCGCAAACACACCTTGTCATTCCTGTTGCCTCCATAGGGCAGCCCCTGGTTCTTGGAGTAGCATGTGGAATCTATAGGAAGGGATGGAACCAGGATCCAACACCTTCCTTGTGTGATAGGGACCAGAGTCATGAGCAGTTGGGAGCAACCTTCATGCCCCCAGTTCTGCCTTAGGGACAACCAGAAATTAAGGATTCTCAAAACCAAGCAATCATCGATATTCTTTCTGGAGAGAAGGTGCCATTCTATCACAAAAAAAAAAAAGTATCTGGGCCTCAGGAACCCCAAATCTCTTCATTTACACCTAAGGAAACTGGGGTCCTGAGAAGAGAAGGAGACAGCCAGAGGTCACCTAGCCATCTGTGGGGCAAACCTCATCAGAACTGCTCAGGAGAGACCTGAAAGCGCTGGGCCCAGTTGCCCACTTGGGCTCTCCAAGTGACAGGCCCTGCCACCAATGATGGAGAGCTCAGTGGGTGAAGTGGGAGCCAGCCAAAGGAGAAGGAAGAACGGGGTGGGCAGGTTGTATCCAGGAACTTCTGTGATGGCTGCTGCACAGTCCCGGCTCCAAAAAGTTCTGATAGGCTTGTTCTGGGACTATGTCACCCCAGTGACGTGGCCAGTGTGGGATAGGGCATGGACAGGGACCTGTTCAGCTGGAAAGAACTAGTATGGACCCCAGCAACACCTTGGGCAAAGCACCCCTGCTGAATTTTCATTTTCTCATCTATAAAATACAACAAATTATAATACTGTGAGTCTTATTGCAATGATTACATGTTCTAATATCAAAGCACCTGGTGTATAGTAGGTGGTTTTTCCTTCCCCTATAGAAAGACAGGAGAAAGGAAGGAAGGAACCAAGGGAAAGTCAGACGGCAGGATCTGACATCTTAACCCAGCGGCCACGGCCACTCCTTTGAGCCCCAAGAGCCCAGACCACCGATGACCTTCTCAGGTCGGGACCTAGGCAGTTGCATCCACCCTGCCCAGCCCCTTGACCTGGGAGTAGGGAACATCCTGAAGCCTGAAGCCATCCCGGTGAATGCCCTAGTCCGGGGCTCCTAGTCCGGGCCCTCTTGCTTCTCCTAAGGCAGTCTTCACGGGGAAAGGCCCGGCTGACCTGCAAATTGACACCGACCCAGGCCCTTGGGGGGAGGGGGCGGTCCACCACCCTAAGCTCTGGGGCTGCAGTCTCCCGCCCTCGGGAGCTTCCCCCTGGAACGCCGGGCTGTTTAAACTCCCCTCTCCACACCACCACCACCTTTTCAGAAAAGCAGTAAGCTGCCATCAGACGGGAGGTTTCGAAGGTCAGCTTGTGGGAGAGGCTACCCTCGGTCTTCGTGGAGAAACGGGAAACGTGAGGGGTAAACTAAACGCAGGAAGCGGGTTGGGCCGAGCTAGAGCAGGCAGAGGCGCCACTGGAGGGTGGGAGCCGGGCGGTGTGGGGCTAGCTGCTCAGAAGACCGGCCTGAGCCAAGAGAACGGCCAGACGCAGGCGCAGCAGGCGGCGCTACAAAAGAAGGTGCTCACACGCGGACCGGGGGCCTCCTGGCAGCTCTAAACCAAATTCGGAGAGAATTGCTGTGTCCTGTCCGAGCACAGAGTGCTGCTCCCTGTGGCGGGGCAGAGGAAGCGCGGGAGGCCATGGTCGTCCCCAAAGATGCTGAGCGCCAGGGCACGGAGGCCGGCCGACCGAGTCCCCGCCACTTGGGGAAGCCACCTCTGGCTCTCCAAGTCGGGAACTCAGCCTGACCTTGTTGTCCTCAGTAATACTACTATTAAATCTAGCAAAACAAAACCTTTCCCTGATTTTCCTCTCTGTACAAAGGAAAATGACTTCTCTAGGCAGGCAAAGAGAAGGGCAGGATCCCAGGGAACTTTCATCTCTAGGGATAAGGAGAGAAAGGGAATGTGCTTTTTGCTTTTGCGTGTGTGTATCTATCTGGTGGGGGGGGGGAGGAAATTCGACACATACTTTAAAAAATCTTCCCCCAACAACGACTAAAGGCAGTGAGTGTAAGCAGAGAATCAGGAAACCGAGTCCCTGCCCGCGGTGACGCGGGGCCTTTGTCTTCTTTCCTGAAGCCCCCACGACTGCTGACCGTGCCGAGATAAAGGCTAGGTCACAGCCTTGTGGATTCCCGAGGGAGGGGACAGCGGGGCTGTCCCACCGCTGTTTCCAACAGGCCGGTCTCGTTGGAAAGGGGCGTACAAGGCCGGGGGCTGCTCCTCCACGCCCAGGCCCAGCTGAGGAACCGATCCATATGTCCCAACTTGGCCCGAAAGTTTTCTGTCACTAAATTCCTTGGACCCAGTTCCCACCAGCATTATATTTTCGTACTCAAAAGGCTCCAGGGGCGTGAGGGGCTGTGGCTTCCCGCTGGACCATGCCCGACTTGATCCTCGGAAGGGGAACTGTGCGCGACTTTGGCTGTGATTCGCACTCGCTGCCTCTGTGCTCCGCTGGCCGACAGGATCCGAACTCCTGCCCTGTAGGTCGCAGCTGCGCCTCTGTGCCTTCTCGCGCGGAGACTCCTCCAACGATTGACCTCAAATTTTCTGCGTAATAACCTTCTGTTGGCGGGACGGGTCTGCCGAGATAGCGGGAGACAGTCTGCAAGCAGATCCTATTGCTTTCTGTCATTTAGAAACCGGCGCTGCCGCTGCCTGGCGGTGTCCTTGGATTTCCCAGAGTACACATGGAGCCCTTTTCTCCGCAGATGCACCCAGGCGATGCGAGTGCTGCCCGCGCTCAGAGTCCTTCCTAAGGAAGAGAAAGAAGACCATCCCAGCCACCTGCCGGAGCGGAGATGCGGGGTCCTCCAGCAGCCACCCTGCGCGCCTCCCACGCACACCACACAGTGCCCTGGGATCCCTGGCCCCCGCAGCAGACCGGTGTTTTCCCAAGCCGAGTGTGAATCCTCGATTCGCCTGCCTTCCTGATGGCTTCTGAGGGTAGGGGTCCCGGGCCGCCTTCCCTGAGCCGGTCATGGCCCCTTTTCCTTGGGGACGCGACCTAGGGACGCAAAGAAACAACGACAGACCTAGAGAGTGAGGAACTGAAGCCTCGCCTGCGAGGAGCGCCCTCCACCTCTTCCTTCTCTCGCCCTTTGCCCCCATCAGCTGACAGGGGATCTTGGTACCCACTGAAACTGGAGCAGCTCCCCCGCCAGCAGATGAGAGAGATAAAGGAGTCCAGCGGTGCCCAGGCGCTGACCGGATCCGGGCTTCCCCGCACCCTGGAGCAGCACAAGTAAGAGCCTGCTTCCCCTCGTGGCGCTGACCCAGCTAGAAGGAAACGGGGCTGCTGAGTAGCGTGCACACACCGCCTTCAGGCACAGACACGTTTGCTCTGCAGAGTGTGCACACACACATCTGTGCGAGGGTGTCCCGTATCCACGTGCATGAACATCCATAGGTGTGTGCACTTGTCATACATCTAAGGCGACAGGCACGCGCATTATACGCGCATAATATGCATGTGCGCACGTTGCACACTGCTCTCCATCCGTCCTGTTCCCACGCTGCTCAGGGACCGATGGAGCCAGTGGCTCCAAATTTACAGTTTTCGATCACGATTTTCACACCGCCCTGGGGAATGCTCTCTTTTGGAATTTTAGAAGGTAGAAACAAACTAAGAGAAGGTAACAAGTGCTCGTTTGCATACAGTTTGTGAGAGATCGAGTCCTGCCAAAGACCCCGCCGGCCGTTGAACTTAGATGTGCTTGCCGGTGTGCCCCGAGGTTGGCCTGTTAAGCGGCCCAAGTGACCCCACGTCCGTCCGGCGGGTCTTGGCCCTTCGCCAGGCTTCCCTAGAGACCCGACGCTCCGAGTGCCAGGTTTCAATTCGTTCGCTGATAAGTGCACTCTTCCGGAGCTCGGTGACCCGGTTGCCCAGGGCAGGGAGCTCTGGGCTCGACCAATGACACGAAAGAGCACCGGAAGGTTCCAGGGCCAAGGCCCGCCCGGCACGACTCTCTCCCAAAGCCTGGCCGGCCCGCGTCTCCAAGACAGCTACGTCAGTCAAACGCGGGCAACAGGATCCCTTTTCCCTAGTAACAAACCCAGTAGCCAGGTGCCATGCCAGAGCCAAAGGAGTGTGGAAACTTGAATTCATTGAACTTCTGTCCGGAATCTCTAAAAGACTGGAGCCCGCCATGCCCATTTTACAGAAGTGATTATTCCGAGGCGACAGCAGTACAGTGAGTTGCCCCAAATTCAACAGGCAGGAAGTGCGCAGGGTCGGGGATGGAATCCCCAGTTAGCGGTGCCTGGATCCCTAGACCACGGTCCCTCTGCCCCCAACACGGAAGGCCAGGTCCCTCCTTGCACAACGTCATCTGTGCGCTGCTCAGAGCTCTCTGGCTCTTACGCTCTGCCTGCCCCCGCCGAAGACGCGAAGACGATCTTAGCTCTCACCAGCATCATTTAAAAGGTTCCTACAGGCCATGACTGGTGTGGCTCAGGTGGTTGCAAAGCAAAAGGTCGATGGTTCGATTCTGTGCAGGGCACGTGCCTGGGTTGTGGTCTAGCCCCTGTGTGGGGTGCGAAAGAGAAGCAACCTGTCCCTGTTTCTCTCCCTCTCTTTCTCCCTCCCTTCCTCTCTAAATAAAGAAATAAGTAAAAGTCCTTTTTTAAAAAAGGTTCATCTTTTGCTTAAATATACGTACATTCCGGCGTGTGTTGGGTTTTGCCTCTTGCTTCCTCTTCCTAAGCCCTCACTCTTCAAGACTGAGGTTGCCTAGAGGCTGTAGCTTGACTGCATCTCACCAGCTGCCCTTGGGCCTCAAAGCCCGGCTCCTGCAGACTAAGGTCACCGGTCTCTGGGCTCCAAAGCCGCCCCCCGACTGGCTGGGAGCTCCCAGCTTGGTGAGGTCTCCCTGCAGCTGCGCACCCACGAGGCTGCCCTCTGCTGGCGCCAAACGACAGCATCGCTGTCTCCCTCAGCAGCCCAGGAGCTGTGCCCACCAGAGAGGCTTGCACTGGGCAAGGAGATGCCACAGTGCAGAGTGGGTGACCTCATTCTTGCTGGACCTTAGGAGTGGCAGCCGCACCTTCAACTACTGCCGAGACCCTCCCGTATTGCTGCTCAATCTCCGGCTCCTGCCCCGCACCCCGGCAAGCACCGGAGATTCCGGGCGCTCAGACTAGGGGACTGCTCAGAGTCTCAAAGTTCTGCGCTGGTCATCCAGCTGCTCTGCGGCTTCCGCTGGGTTCCCCGCTCACCTGGCCTGGTGAAGAAACGGGGCCGAACTTGGCAAGACGCAACCCGCAGGCATCCTCCAGGTGTGTCCCCGCAGGCGGCCCGCGGACTCTGGGGACCCCAGGGAGAGCCCCAGGCTATACTCAGGCCCGTTTACTCTCCGTACCATAGCTTTGATTGGCACCGCATTGGCCATGGCTTACGCCCAGGAAACCCTGCCTTCCCCCTCCGATCCATTTCCACCCCTCCTTAATAGTCGCCTTGGAGCTTGGCTATCTCCATTTGTTGCAATGCTCGTCTCCCCAACCAAATTCGAAGTCCCTCAAGGTTCAGAAGGGGCCGGTCCCCTGCACGCGCCGCACAGGGCCTCGCTCCGGGCCTGTCTGGTGGTGACAATACTGGTTCAAGACGTCTCCATTCTCGCTCTTGAAATAGGCCTTAACTGTGAGGCCCGAAGATACTTCCGCCTGCAAATATCCAAGGTAGGATAAAGACAAGTAATCATACCTGTGCACCTCCAGGGCTACATATTAAGACTTTTTACATGTTCACCTTTTTTCCATTTACAAAGACAATTCAAATTGAAGAAAGTTGGGTAAAAACTTTAAGAAAAAAATTACAGGTAATCCCATCCCTTCCCCAAGAAGTAACCATGGTTAACATTTTGGTGACTTTCCTCTGGTCTTATATTTATACTTGTATATTTTAATGAAAGTAAGGCTAATTTCCATAATTAAAAGAATATATTTATGTATAATTTGCAATTTTGTATCCTGCTTCTTTTAACCATACACTCTGATGGTTTCTCCATATTTTATTCTTTGAAATATGATTTTCAGCGAATGCTTAAAAATCCATCATACGAGTAAACCATATTTTTTTTATATATAACGGCACAATTCTCTTTGCTTCAGGTCCAGGAAAGTCTCTGAGTCACCAAATATATAATCACTAATTTATCAATGTATCTTGAGTCATTTGCTAGCTTCCAAAGGAGAGTCACGGTCCCACTCTCAGGGATCGCTTTGAGCTGGGAGAAGGCCTTCCAGCCCCTGCTGACAGCTCTCTCCCTTTACCGGAGACCAGTGGAGCCAGGTGCTGAGAGAAACGTCTTGAAAGAAGGCAGGGAGCAGGACAGTGTCTGGCCCGCTTCTGGGAGCAAAGCCCTTGTTCCCAGCTGGCACACGACATGGTGTCTGTGACCTGGGACTGTGTGTGCTGTATCTCAAAGTAGGTAGGAGTCAAACATGCCTTCCTGTGAATCCTGGATCTTCCCTTAGAAGCTGCGTGACCTCAGAAAAGCTGCTAAACCTCTCTGAACCTCACTCTAAAAATTGGAATAATAATGCTACCACAATGAGCTTTTATTTTTTTTAAGTATTCAAATAAATAAGGACATCACTTAGCCTGGCGCCTGTACAAAGAAATCCTCAATTCGTGGTAGCTACTGCTTCTCCTGCCTCTGAAGCTGCTACTGCTGTTGCTTCTGGCATTAGCTTTGGTCTTGGTGAACACGGCAGTTGCCCTTTCCCTCAACTCCTGACCCCACTGCTGCCGTCAAACACGAGCCTGAACCCTGGCACTAGGCCGGATCCAGGCTCTCAGAACTGCAGGGGTCATTTCCAGCCGTCTGGTTGGACAGCTCAGGACCTACCCACAGTCAAGCCTGGGCTTGGGCTGCTTGTGCGAGAACCGTTAAAACAGGAAAATATGCAAACGCTTCATTCACGGGGATCCGGCTATTGTTGGATCAGATATGATATTTTTGTTTCTAAAATAAAGGGTACATTTGCTGCTTCACACACACTTTTGGGGGGAGGGTGGAAGGGGATTGTGTCTAGAGCTGAGAAGGCAAAGCAAATGCTCTGGTTCATTTGACTGCCTCAAGCAGCCAACCTGGAAAGGTCCCTTTGGCCTGATTGTTTGTTTCCATGTGCTCCAGCAAGCCGGAACTTCACTGGGTCCTACCTCGTGTGTCCACAGACTAGGCTCTTACCCAGACTTGATAAGAACATCACCTCCACCTAAAAAAAAGCTTAAAGAGGAATTTCATAAATTACATTAGTTCAGCCCATCTTATCCCAGTAGACTCAACTGTACATGAAAATCTCATACAGAAAGTTGGTAAAGCACAGATTGCAACATTCTCTTCAAACTGGATAGATTTTCCCTCTCTGTGTCTGGTGCTTGGCAACCTATAATCTGCAAGTCAGTTCCTCCAGGTGATTCTGATGAAGCCATGGAGCCACATTAGGGAACCACTGCTGTTCCCAATTGAATTGAAAGCTGAGGTTTCTCCAAGTGGATTCCGGAAAATACAGCTTCCAAAGAATCTTCCATTGGGACCACATGGAGTTACAAAGAGCCTAGTTCAAACTTCGGATGTGTGTGTGAGTGTGTGTGCATGGGGGTGAATACATGTTTATTTTTGTGTGCTTTTGTCATGCTGTGGTCTGTACACATGTTAAGCCTCTTCGGTCACAAGTATCACTAGAGCTGGCTTACACTACACAGTGGCGTTGAGGGAGATTGTTGTAAGGATTTGTAGATGACCCCTGAAGCCCCGAAGCCCAGCAGGGTGGCAGCCAGACCCCCTAGAGGGCTGGACTGGGATCTGAGGGGATGGCAAGAGCCCTGATAGCTTCCCTATGCAGGCTAACTTTTCTCGCTGCTCTGCGTGGGCCTCTCCCTTGCTCTGTTCAAACAAGGAGCCCAGCTACAGCTACGATCTCGGAGTCCCAGTTCCATTTTCCTGTGAGAGAGAAACTGGTCCACCTGGGTCAGGTACCCACCCCTGGCCCTGGATAATAGAGCTGATGGTAAAGAGGAGGGTCTCGCAGTTGTTTCAGATGGTCTCTCTGTGGGTGGAGAGTGCAGTCAAGTCTAAGCAGAGTCTCCCAGAGAATCTGATTTGCTTCAATTTGGCCCCTCCACACACTTAATTAGTAACTCAGAGGGACTTGATGCTAACTGTACTCCACAACTCACCTGGGACGTTTTAAAAATATCGTGCTCAGGCTAGACATCTTGGATGTGGCTAGGGCATCAGGATTTTTCAAAGCAACCCTGGTATTTCCAATATACAACTAGAGCTGAGGATGATAGCAATAACCAGATAGGGAACCTACAGCCCATTCAGCCACTCCCTAAACACACAGCCTTGAAGTACAACCAATTAAAAGGAAAACTATGAAAACCTAATGGGTTGCACATGGCTTATTTTCATCTAATTTGGAGGCTGACATCCTAATCCCCCCAAAAATGCCATAATTGTTCACATTTTGACATTTTCTAAACCTCTTGGTGTATTCAGTTAAATTCCTAAAGAAATTTGCCTTTTCTAGAGATCCGGAGACACTAGAACAAAGAACGGTTCCCTGTGGCCTTGGTTGACCCCAGCCCCCCATGGACCACCTGCCCCTTCTCTTCCAAGGCCTCCAACTTGTTGGGGCAGCCTCAGAGTTCCCAACACTGAATGACACGGGCCTTCCTTTCATGTGGTTCCTTTCATGTGGCCCACAGAGGTCCCCACATGAGACCGAAGAGGAGAGACCTCGCCCCCTCAGCCAGACTGGCTAACACGGATCAAGACCTTGCCCTAGGCCATGGTGGGCTTGAGGAGTCTCTTCATTTTGTTGTGTTGTGTTTCCCCTCCTGGTAGGTTTCCCCAAACACTCCACCAATCAGCAAATATTTCATAAATAGCCATGGAGTGCAAGGCACAGAATAAAGAGAAGTATTACCCCAGAGAGACCATCACTGGTAGAAGTCCAACAGCAACCCCTCTAGGCCTGGCCTTTTGCAGACCCTAAGGAGTATATGAAAGGGATTCCCTTCCCAGGGCTGAGACTCAAAGCACACCTAGAGAGTGAGGGATGGCAGGAAGGAGAAGGGAGTTGTTGTGTCTGGCTGCAGGCAGGAATGAGGGTTATGGGTTGGTGGATGCTGTTTTTCCCAAGCCTGAACCATCTTGAACTGCCAGCATTGCCTTCTGAAAGGTGGAAAGGGCAGGCAACGCAAAGGCCAGGGACTGCACGCAGAATGTACAGAGGGTGGGGGGCCCACATAGCATGATCACTGTGAGGGCTTGGAGATGCCCAATGCAGCCTAGGTCAGGGTTTTCAAAGTTTGGAACCCAGACCATCACCTTGTTAGAAATGCAAATTCTCAGCCCCACCTCAGACCCACTGAATGGCAACTCTGCGGGTGGGGACAGCACTCCAAGGCCTCCAGGTGATTCTGATGCACACTCAAGTTTGTGAACCCATGGTCCACTCTAGGGAATGCAAGAAGGCAAGGCACTCGTCCCAGGCATCCCGCACCTAAAACACATAGCAACTCTAACTCTTCTAGGTTCTTAGATCCCTAAGCAAGTTCCTTGGACCTCAGACGTCACCCCAGCAAGAATTACTGCCACTGTCCTCCCCACCACCTCCCCCTACACTTCTATACACACACGTATACTCCCTGCCAGGAATGACTCCTGGCCCAGGCAGGGCGACACAGAGCCAGGGACCTCTTCAGAGGCCAGCGAGCTAGGAAAGAAGCATCACCTACAGGGGCTACCTTGGGGCAACCTGTGTTGTCCCAAGGCCTTTGGCGGTTGCCTGCACACCTTCGCAGGCTGCTGGAAAATTCCAGTCCCTGAGCTTTGGAGACTGGGTTGGCTCACCATTGGACAGAGAGAAGGAGTCAAAAACAGGCTCCAACTGTAAGTGAAGGTAGGCACATCCATCATTTCGTGGGGGCTTTAAGCAGTTACTGGATAGTTTACCACCTGCAGACCTTTACCACCTTTCTGGGACTCGGCCCCTGGAAGGTCGGGACAGTGAGGCCAAGCTTGTTCCTGCTGCGTGTTTGTCAGGTAGTTCTCAAGGTGCACTCCTGAACCAGCAGCACCAGCATTACCTGGGAAATGTAAACTACCGGGCCCCGCCCCACTCCAACAGAACCAAAACTTCGGGGGTGGCTCTCAACAATTTGTGCTTTAACAAGTCCCCCTGGAGATTCTGAGGCTCCCCCACCCAAGTTTGAAGACCACACTGGCACAGAGGTGATGGGCTCAATCACAAGCCTGCACAGCAGCTGGGTACCCAGCTGACTTAAAGGATTAGGACGCCCAGGGGGGGTTGGCCCAGAGCCTGGGGACTCCAGCTCCCGGCCCCAGTGAGCAAGCTGCCTCCCCAGCACACCCTCCTTGCCAAGTGTCCCGGGGTCGGCAGGCCTGGGGCCACCGGCAGTGGCCTTGCAGGGAAGCATGACAGCCATGCGACTTCACTCAGACTTACTTTGCTCCATTCCAGGAGTAATAATTTGTTTCGTATTGGAATCAAAGCGCCTCTCGCGGCGCTTCCGTTATATCTCCCCTGCTCTCAAGCCCAGTGGGAGGGTGAGGCTGGCTGGGGTGCAGCGGCTGCTTCCCATTAGAGCGGGCATGGTCCCCATTACGCTCACGTCCCGCGCGCAGGGCCTGTCCGGCTAACAGGAGGCAGCTGACCCGCCTCTGCGCCGTGACACCCTGAGACCCACACCTCCCAGCCCCGTTACAGACAGTCCCAGAGAAAGGCGGGACTAGATTGCTGGAACCCGCCCTGGTGGTCCAAGGACAGTACTTGGCTGTCACGTGCCTGCCATTACTGCGTTAGTGGCGCTCCTTGGTTGGGGTCAGACTCTGTCCCCAAGGGCACTTACAGGCCCTATCTCTTCAGGGAAAGTCGGTTCCCAGGGCTCTGGCCTTAGGACCTGGGCCTACCAAAAGCAGCGTGTAAGGAGGAAAGCATCACAGGGATTCTTGTAGAACCAGAGAGGAAAATGTTTTCCATTTACCTGTTTACACAGCACCTGAGCCAGCCCCTCACAGCCGCTCGGGGAATCTTGGTACACCTGTTTTTCTCCTAGTTTGGTATCCATTTCAGAAATAGTATAAAATATCAATGAAGAGAATATTTTTAAAAGAAACCCACACCCAGTCCCCCTGCTTGATATCCCCTGGTTGAGAACCACCATGGCCCTAAGACCTTGAACCAGAAGCCACACACAAGGTCTCAGGTGATTCACAAGCACATTACAATAGGAGAAGCATCGCTCTATGGTACAGCTTCAGTCTAAACATTCACTCTGCCCTCCGAGCTCTCACAGCCCGTGCGGTCACACCTTTCGTCCGGCCGGCCACACCGCTCTGTGCTGGCCTTTAGCTGTAGGCGGGCTCCCCACACGTGAGCCTCACTCACTCTCCATGCAGGGGTGTGGGAGAGCCTGGATGTGGCACACATCCAAAGGTGTGTTCCTACCTGGCATCTCTTCTCCTTTCTCCTTCTAAGAGAACTTTGATTTTCTTTAGGGGAACGACCACCCCTTCCATCTCATTCTGGTAGTTCAGATGGAGCCACACGTACCCCACTCTCCACACTCATGGGAGGGGATGTGTTTTATCCCCACCTTCCACGGGGAATGCTTCCATAACAGGCAAGTGAATTAAGCCAAGAAGAACTAATTCTAGAACTTTCATAGGGACTAGAGGCAAAGAGAAGCTCTTTTTCCACTTAGACTGATAGGTGTAGGGAACACATAAGCCTGGAAGTTTGGGGGGCACCCAAGTGGGGAAAGTCTGCCTGCGAGTGAAGCCAACCCAAAGGAAAGCAGGACAGGAGAGAGGCCAAGTTCTGACCACACTGTTTGAGCTCCTGGTTCCAGCCATACCTGGAGACTTACCATGAGTTTTCAGTGATATAAACCCATAAATTTCCTTTCAAAAAAAAATCAGAGGCATCTTAAGTGGAATTTTTATCAACTGCAAATGGCAGCCTTCTAATATGCGGGGTCCATCTGAGGAGTTAGGGAGTCATGGGTGTTTGTCAGGGTCATGTGGAATCACAGCTGAGGAGAAGAGTCCTCAGGAGGGTCCTACAAGCACCAGCACCCCAGGCAGGACGTGCCTAAAACACCGGACGCAATCCTGAGCAAGGGAGGGGGCATCCTGCCACTTCTGCTGAGGATGCAGCCTGGTTGCAGGGAGAAGACAACTGTGAGGCCCCTCTGGATGCTCGAGAACTGCAGCTTTGAGTCTGGCAAACACCCCCTGGACAGGAAAACAGCCTCACAGCCATCACAGGCCTGGGCAGCAATGGCTGAGAAGAGTCCCCACACTCAAGTGGCTTCACAGGCAGCCAGATGCCACAAGGGGGCGGGGCAGTCCAGAGTAGAAGGTGAGAGAAATGTTGGTGAGCTTTCATTAAACATTCCTGGAAACTCCAGAAGCACTGGGGTGGGCATGTTGCAGGGGGCAGTTTAGTAGCAAGTTGCAGTCTTGCATTCCACAGATGGAGACTGAAGCCACTGAAGTCAGGGTTAGAGCTGCACACCCTTAGCATCCATGGACAGGAAAGGCTTAGTGGATCTAAGGTTCGAACAATTTTCCTGAAGGTGCCCCGGGGAGGTGGCAGATGCTCACAGGGGATGACCACAGGCTATGTGAGTGACGTGGAAGCTGGGGTTCCAGCTTCACCAGCCTGGCACTGAAACAGAAGAGATGTCAGGCCCAGAGGGACTGCGTATGCGGACAGTGAACAATTTGGCAGTAATGTCTGAGGACGAGTATCCCAAGGCCCCTGACATTAGACGGGAAGGGGAAATAGTCAGGATTATGGTCATTTGAAGAAGACCACAGCTTGTGTTACTTCTTCCACACCTGAGTTTGTAGGACAGCGTGAAGTCCTCCATGTGTGGTCTCTGCTCTTTCCAGGGCAAGCTGGAAGGGAAGGAAAAGTCCCCACATGCCTGAGCAGACTTGAGAAGGGGATCCCAGCAGTGGAGAGCTGTAGTAGCCTGGATTTTTCCATGTCCCAGGGCCTCTGTCCCTAAAAGCCCGGGTGCAGCTGGGGTGAGGTCTGAGGCATACTCTCAAGGCAGGGGGTCAGGGGCAGCCAGATTCAGCCACGTGGCCTCTCTCTTGAGCATGAATACAAGTGCCCCAACCTGCAACCACATGGAAAGCAGAAACCAAACTCCAGCAAGTGAACGGACTGGTGGGAAACCTGTTTTGCAAGTGGAAGTGCCAGAGGAAACTCTAAACTCAGAGGTTCTAAAATGGAAAGTTCCTTACACATCACCCAGTCCAACCCCTTAGGAAGCCAAAAACCAGAGAAGGCAGGGAGCTGCCCAAGGTTACACAGTGAGCTGGTGACGCAGCCTGGAGCCAAAGCCAGGCCTCCCAACCCCAGGTCTAGGGGCTCTGTGCCCTGTGATGCAGAACCCCTGTTCTGCGGGAAAACTCCATGTTGCAGATGAAGAAAGGGACAAGGATTTCTGTGCCATGCAATTATCTTTGCACCTGGACTTCACACTCTGGAATTTCATAGTGGGCGCTCATCCCTATCACTTACTTGGGATGATGCCCATTGCCCTGCCCCATAAAGCTGCAGCCTTATTTATTGCCCCAAACAGCCCCAGCCACTTCTGAGATAGACGGTAACAAGAGTAGCCATTATTTATCGAGCACTGTATTGGTCAGGGTTTTCCAAAGAAACAGAAGAGAAAAGGAGAAAGAGAGAAGAGAGATTTATTTTAAGAAATTGGCTCAACATGATTATGGGAGCTGGCAAGTCTGAAATCCTGAAATCTTCAAGGCGCGCTGGCAGGCTGGAAATCCAGCAGGAGTACATGCTGCCAGCTCGAATTCAAAGGCCGTCTAGAGGCAGAATTCCTTCTTCTTCGGGGGACCTCGGTCTTCCTCTACGGGCTTCAATTGTCTGGTCGAGGCCCACTCACATGATTGGAAGATAACTGCTTTACTCAAGGTCTACTGATTTAAATATTAATTACATCTGAGGGGAAGCAGCGTTTGCCACCCCAAAATATGCCTTTGGGGATATTGATGATTTTAAGCTGATTAGTTTCAAGAAACAAAAGACTCGGGAAAAACTTCTAACCTACCTTCTACCTGCCTAAAAGAATTTAGATAGAGGACCTGCTCCACGACGGGAGCCATTATCATCGATAACTATAGTTTAATAGGAACTAGTGTGTGAGAGACAGGGAGGAGCCTCACAAGGCCCACTTGACCGAAGAACTCTCTGTGTCCCATTGCTAACGACAGTCCAGCAAACACGCATCTACCACACATCTGCTTTCCCTTCTCCCTGTGAATTGCCTTCCTGCCCTTTGAAGTCCCAAACCACTACTCCTTAGCTCAAGCTGGCATTTAAGCCTTACCTGCCAAATCTATCCTGGAGACCCATACTCTTGTAGAATTCCTGTATGTACACATATAATCATTTTGGTCACTTTCTCCTATTAATCTACCTCATATTTATTTGATTATTAATCCAACCACAAGCACTTAGAAAGGTTGGAGAAATTTTTTTTTCTCTCACACACATCTAAAAAAATAACTTCATATCAACATCTCAACTGGTGTTTGACCAAATAGCTGAGTACCATAACCTAGACAAGTGACACATGAAACTAACCATCACAGCTGAGGTTGGTGTGGCGCAGTGGATTGAGCACCAGATTGCAAACCAAAAGGTCACCGGTTCGATTCCCAGTCAGGGTACATGCCTAGGTTTCAGGCTAGGTCCCCAGTAGGGGGTGTGCAAGAGGCAACCACACATTGATGTTTCTCTTTCTCCCTCCCTTCCCCTCTCTCTAAAAATAAATAAATAAAATATTTAAAAATAAAAATAACCATCACAAGGCCTTGCTTTGTGCCAGGCACTCGGATAATCTCTGCAACACCATATGAGAGAGCCATTATCATCTCCATCTTATGGAAGACAAAACCAAGGGCTTAAGCCCACAGAGTTGTGAACCAAGCCTAGAACCTCAGTCTCTCCTCTCCTGTTCATGACTTCCCCCTACCTCACTACTTCCTCTTGCTCAGTTGCTAGAGCAAAAAAAAAAAAAAAGGTGCTTCCAGGATACAGGTTCTTGGTTGCTGATGCACTTTAGAATCATGGGGGGAAAAAGATTTAAAAAACAAACAAAAACAAGTATTCAGACCCTACTCCCAGAGGCGGCGCCCTCAGCATCAGTATTGTAACCTCCCCCAAGTGACCAAGTGATTCTAGTGTGAATAAGGCTGAGAGAACCCCTGTTCTAGGAGGCGAGGCGGTGAAAGGCACGAGTACTCCTTTGAGGAGTGTGGATTGCCCTACAGAACATACATAACCAAAAGGAAATAAAGTAGCGATAAAATAGCCTGTGAGGAAACTAGCAAATATATTTTATCTCTCAGCATGTAATTAGCCATTTCCCTCTCATTCTGAAGTAGCTTACAGTGAGTACTTCCTTAATGACTTAAGTGGGAATACAAAAGAGTGAAGTTAAGTATAATCCATTCAGGCAATAAGAATTTGGTGAACAACTGCTGAGTGTCGGGCACTGTGCCAGGCAGCCAGCAGCAGATCTAACGAGGTTAGATCTTTAGCTGGCTAGCCGTGCAGTGGGCAGTCAGAACCTCCAAACAATATGGAGACTGCAATGACAGAGACCTGTCCCAAAGGTCCCGTAGTCTAGAGATGATGACCAGCCACAGACTGGGCAAGTAAAATGGGCTTGATACTGCGAAGTCTGTATTTTCAGAGACTTAGCCCTGAATGGACATCCCGTCCTTGGTCATCAAGGCCTCAGAATGCTTATAGCAGCCAGTCCCCTGTTAATGGAACCAGCCAGGGCTCCCAGATGCTCTCTTGGACCCATTTCCTCTTCCACTAGTCCTTGGTGAAATGAGAAAACGTTTAGAGACTCTTGGTGTTAAAATGTCCCCTCTTTTCTGAACTGATCACAGAATGTGGTTTTGCTAATGTCCTGATGTTTCAAAGTAACAATTGATAAGTATGTTGTTTTCCCATTAACTGTTGGGCTACTTCATGGCTTCAAGAACTCCAAAAGCCTAAGAACCACCACACCAGCCAATGGCCTGGGGCTTCATATGAGCGAGATTCTCTGGGAACCTCAGCTTCCGCACCCAGACTTGTTCTCACTCTGTCCATCCCTGGGCTGCCTGAATAAACCACACGACACACACAGATCGTCAGCTCTTTGAAGAGGATGTCTGTGTTTTGGAGCATGATTGGCAGAATAGTTGAACTGGGTATTTCCAGGTATTTATTAGGAACAAATAAATACAATTTTGTACAATTAAGGTAGGAAATGAGGACACATTAACTTTGCTTCTACTTGAACCTGGACTTCGCGGACTGTACATCCCTGACTAAACTGGAGGGGTGAACCACAAACCTTGTTTTCTGTCCCACAGGCCTGGGACACTGGTTCTTCATTGATGTGGCCCTTTGTAAGGTCAGATCGACTGAGAAAAGGGCTCACCTATGGTAAGAGGGGCTACTAATACATCAAGGTAAATCTCCTACAACAAATAAAGTGGTCTTTGATGGGCAAGAACCCAAGGTATGCAACAAGAAAAGTGAGTAACCTTGGGCAGGGGGAGGGGTGCTCCCCTCTCTGCCTTCAGATTCTACAAGTTCAAAAGCTGCCTCCAGCGTGGATCCAGCTCTGGAGGTCGATGGGCCAGTCCCGCCAACATCACGAAGGGAATGGACTTGACCATGGTCCTGCCAGGATCAAAGAAAAAGAACCAGGAAATCTGTACTTCCAAGGAGCGTAGACCTATGTTCCAGTGAAGAGGAGGACCTCCAACAGAAACCATAGATATTTTCTCCCTTAAAAAAAAAAGTGACTAAGAATTCCTTTTATAATCACGAAACACGCCTTATCAAAACCAGAATAAAAAGAACAATATAGATGGGGTGGGGGGATTAGAAAGAAATGAGGACCACTTTGGAGGCATTACACCATCCACGAAAACAGGAAATTTGAAAGCCAATACCAAGAGGAATCATCCTGTTTTTGTCATTCCTCAACTTTGCAAAACCTGATTCCATTTCACCCTGCATATTATCAATAATAAAGGGCACCAACTTGTAAGTGAAATGGGCCGAGATCCTGCATTAACGGCAGGGCCAAGGAAGGGTCCCAACACCTGAAGAGCGTCTGGGCTACCGCCAGGCGGCGCCCTGATTTCAGCTCGCGCGGCCGCCAGCTTTTCCCTCCCGGCAGGTCCCGGGGGCAGGTCCCAGGGCAGGGCATCCACCCACATCGTGCCCAAGGCGATGTGCCAAGCGCCCGCGGACCGCGGAGAAGCTCGACCCCAACAGAGAGGTACCGGCTGCTTTGACCCCCAAATTCCTAGTAGATGGCCCAAGGAACGACGGGCTTCAGGGAGGACATTGGCACGGCCCTCGCCTCCTTACGACCTCGGAGCCCGAAAGGGCGTAAGGAGACTTCGGAGCTGGGCCGGAGGAAAGAAAGCAAGACTGTCGAAAAATGAAGGGACCTCGCACTGGAAAATGCGTTTCTTGAAGGAGAAGGCTCCAGAACCCCGACCTTCTTCCCCCTTCCCAGACCACCTTGCCCTCTGCTCCGCCCTCCCCCAACCCTCCTTCCTCTTCCCTCTCGGGGCGAAAGCAGAAGTGTGCCTGAGTCCGGAGGAAACCGACGGGCCGGAGCTGCCAGGGTTCCCAGCGCCCGCAGGAGGGAGAGCCCGCCAGCTCGGCGCCGACTCAGCCGCAGGGAAGTGCGAGGCTCGCCAGAGGTCGCTGTGGGGCGGGCTGGCAGCGCCGCGTGAAACCGCTCGCTGTCTGGTTTAGACTCATAGAGGCCAAGTGACCTGGAGCCCAGGGGCGGGGGAGGCTCTCCTGGCTCCTACACCTGGGCAGGTTCTCTCTCCTGGCAGCTGCTACACCCCCAGCTCCTTGAAAGGTGAATAAATAAATAGGTACCATAGTCACCAATTTTTACATATATTTTTCATTGAATTCATGGGTGTGATATTCATTAATAAAATTATATGGGTTTCAGGTGTACAATTCTACAATGTAGCAGTAATATATCATCTGTGTATTGTATTGCGTGTTCACCACCCCAAGTCAAGTCTCCTTCCATCGCCATTTATCCCCCTTTTACCCTCTTCAACCTCCCCCCTTTCCCTCTGGTAATCACCATACTGTTGTCTGTGAGTTTTGTTGTTTTGTTAAATCCCTTAACCTTTTAACCCATCCTCTAGTCACCAAATATTGGTGGAGCACCTGCTAAGGCCAGGAAATGTCTTTGCCACTGGGGAGAAATTAGCGAACAAAACCAAGCCCCTGCACTGGTGAGATTTATATTATTTTTTCTTTTTTAAAAGACTAGAAATCTAGAATGACAGAAAGCAGACCATTGGTTGCCTGGGAGGTATGAGCTGTAAAGGGGCACAAGGGAACTTGTGGAATGACAGAAATATACAATACCTTTATTGTACAGACGTTTTGCAGATGTGCACAACTGTCAAACTCACTGGGTTGTGCGCTTTATTTTTTCCCCCTTAGGACTAAATTGTATCCCAATTTAATGCTTCTGTAGAGTTGACAATACTGTGCTCATTTTCCTCAATATATGAGTCTATCCTTTCTCCTACTTATTCTCTATTAAACGTTTTCATTAATGTATATATTCATTTTCTTTTCTTTAAAGATTTTATTTATTCATTTTTAGAGAGAGGGGAAGGGTGAGAAAGAGAGGGAGAGAAACATCGATGTGCGAGAGATACATCAATTGGTTGCCTCTCGCACGCCCCCAACTGGGGACCTGGCTGGCAAGCCAGGCATGTGCCCTGACTAGGAATCAAACCAGTGACCTTTCAGTTCCTTGGCTGGCACTCAGTCCACTGAGCCACACAAGCCAAGGCTATTCATTTTATTTTATTATTTATTTATTTTCCCTACTTTTCCCATCTACCTCCCCTTTAACAACTGTCAGCTTGTTTTCTATATATATGGGTCTGTTTCTGTTTTGTTTATTCCTTCATCTTGTTTTAGATTCCACATATAAATGAGATCATATGGTATTTGTCTTTCTCTGTCTGACTTATTTCACTTAGCATAATATCCTCTAAGTCCATCCATGTTGTCACAAATGGCAAGCTTTCATTCTTTTTTATTGCTGAATAATGTTCCATTTGTATGTATATACCACATCTTCTCTATCCATTCATGTGCTGATGGACATCTACCTTGCTTCCACATCTTGGCTATTACTAGTAATGCTGCAATGAACATAGGGGTGGATCTGAAGTCTGTCTGGAAAAAGTCCAACCATTGTTAAGCTAATGAGAACAGTTTATGCCACATCGATATAACCTGGCAGCCAACGAGACTGGACTAGAATGCACATGTGTGAACAATGATGACTTCACTGTACTAGTCAGTAGGGGCGGTAGACACAGTTGAGTGACCATGTGTACTGTGTGACTGTTGCATTCAAAATGACTGAGCGAGTAGAGCAATGAATGAATCTGCATCAAATTTCGCATCAAGCTTCAACATTCCTCTACAGAAACTATTCAGATGATTCAGAAGGCTGTAGCTATGGGCAACTGGGGATTGGCAGCTTCATCACAACAACATTCCTGCTCATGCATCACATCTCATGCAGAGTCTTTTGGTGAAACATCAAATCACCCAGGTGACTCAGCCCCCACAGCCCAGATTTGGCACCTTGAGACTTCTGGCTTTTTCCAAAACTAAAATCACCTTTGAAAGGGAAGAGATTTCAGACTCAATGAGATTCAGGAAAATATGATGGGGCAGCTGATGGCAATTGGGAGAACTGTGTGAGGTCCCAAGTTGCCTACTTTGAAGGGGACTGAGGCATCATTGTCCTATGTACAATATTTCTTGTATTTTGTATCTTCTTTAATAAATGTCTTTATTTTTTATATTACATGGCTGGATACTTTCTGGGCAGACCTCATATGTCTTTTTTAATTAGCGTTTTTGTTTTCTTTGAACAAATGCCCAGAAGTGTAATTGTTGGATTGTATGACAGTTGTTTTCAATTTTTTGAGGAACCTCCATGCTGTTTTCCATAGTGGCTGCACTAATTTACAATCCCATCAGTAGTGTATGAGGGTTTCTTTTTCTCCACATCCTTGCCAAAACTTAACTTGCTGATTCATTGATGATAGCCATTCTGACAGGTGTGAGGTATCAATAATTCTCATTATGGTTTTAATTTGCACTTCTCTGATGATTAGTGATGTTGAGCATCTTTTCATATGTCTGTTGGCCATGTGTATATCCTCTTTGGAGAAGTGTCTATTCAGGTCCACTGGCCGTTTTTTAATTGAATTGTTTGGTGTTAAGTTGCATCAGTTCCTTATATGTCTTGGATGTTAGCCCCTTATTGGATGTGTCATTGGTGAGTATCTTCCCTCAGTCAGTGGGTTATCTTTTCATTTTGTTGATGGTTCCTTCACTATGCAAAAACTTCGTAGTTTGATGTAGTCCCATTTATTTATATTTTATTTTGTTTCTCTTGCCCAAGAAGACATCCCAACAGATATTACTAAGGGCAATGTCAGAGACTCTACTGCCTGTTTTCTTCTAGGAGTTCTATGGTTTCAGGTCTTACAATTCGAGTCTTTAATCCGAGATTTATATTCTGTTGTGGGGGCAGTGAGGGACGCAAGGGAGATAGGAAATAAACAAAATAGAAGTAGTAAAAAACAGTAACTAAGTAGATATCAGAGGGGATAGATGGTATGGAGCAAAACGAAGCAGAGTTCTTACTTTACACAGGGTGTCAGGCAAGGCTTCTCTTATCAGAGGGATATACTTCAGCAGCTGCCTGAAGGAAGGGGTGAGGGCAGCCTAGAAGCTGTCTGATAAAAGAGCAAAAAAAAAGGAACACTTCACACTTGTATTAAATGAATGAGGGTTGGTTTTTTTTTTTAAGATTTTATTTATTTATTTTTAGAGAAAGGGAAAAGGAGGGAGAAAGACAGGGAGAGAAGTTAAAGAGATCAGGTTGCCTCTCGTACACACCCTGAACCCACAACCCAGGCATGTGCCCCAACTGGGAATCGAACCGGTGACCTTCTGCTTTGTGGGATGATGCCCAACCAACCGAGCCACACCGGTCAGGGGTGAATGAGTTTTTAAGACATGACACCACACTGGGCGATGGCCTCTCTGATGCAGCCTAGACACCCTCTCTTCACACCCATCTGTCCCCCTTTATCCACCATGCACTCAGCCATCCCTTTAGTCAGCAGTCCTCAGGTACCTACCTGCTCTGTGCTGGACCTTATTCTGGGTGTATTTCATTCCCATATCCCCTACAGTCAGGATTTGGAAATCGAAGAGACTTCCTTGGAAGGAAAAACGGCCTTTACACTCGCTCTGGTGGACCCGGAGAATGGAACAGCCCGCAGTTTAAGTGTGGTCACCCTTTGAACCAAAGCCTCAGCCTGGGACGCCACACCAGGCATTTGGGTATGGTGGTCAGGAGCTAAATCAACTGAGTCTTAACCAGCCCCATCCCTTACCAGCTCTAGGACCCTGGAATAGTATTTACCTGTGTGCCCAAGCTTTCACATCTGTGAAATTAAGCTAATAATAATAATACCTAACACCTAAGGGTCACCAGGGAATTTTCTGTGGTGACTGAAAAATCCCATGTCTTGATTGATATTTGGGTTATAAAGATGTATGTATCACCGAAAGTCAGAAAACTCAAGATTTATGTGTTTATTGTATGTAAAATATTCCTCAATTTTTTTTTTTTTTAAAGAGGAAGAAAACCATGGGCCTTAACAATAAGTGTCCTGAAGAATTTGAAGAAAAAGGAATTTGGGAGGAGGGGGGCTGCTCCAGGGCCCCCAGGAGGAGATGTACTCTCACAGCCATGAGCTCCCGGAGGCAGAACCCCGTTGGACTTTGCTTTGTTCTTCTCTCCACCTCAGTGCCCAGTACAGTACAGAGCATGACAAGCTTTACTGAGCACACAGCCAAAGAGGAGGTGAGGGGACAGTCTCCTCTGAAGCTCACAACAGACAGGAAGGACAGAATGTGGCAGAGCAAAGCCTTGGAGTGATGCCAAGTCCCAGCGCAGGAGAGTCAGCTCTGCAGGCCTGCGAGACTGCTGGGCCTGCAGGACCCCGGCTCCCATCACTCAGTCTCTGCCAGTGCTGCAGGCAGAGGGGCAGGAGCATAGTTGGGAAGATTAAGGACATGAGTTTGGAGGTGGCCTAGCAGAGGTACTGATTATCTCCTGGCTAGGTGAGCCCAAGGGCTTCCTGGTTTTCTCCTATCAAACTTATCTTTTGAGGCTTCTTATCTGGTTCCTATAAATCTTGGCCCCCAGACCATCTTTATGCAAAGGATCACCCTTATCTCAAATACCAGAGCTCCCCCCTTGATATCCTAAAGTCCATGGAGTTTAAAGGAAGAGAGGCAGATCCCTTGCTGCTGAGTTTTGCAGTCCCAGAGCAGCCCATTCCTGAAATGACTGATAGCAGACCTGACCTCGCCCATTATACCTGTCCCAGCATGAGAAGAAATCACAACAAAATTCCTGTATAACCTTGGAGGGAAAAAAAGAAGGCATTTCTACCTATGGCCTAAATCCAGAAGCCATAAAATCAGACTGGTAAATTCAACTAAATAAAAATCTTTTAAATACTTGATTATAGAAATCACTGTAAGCAAATTCAGAAGACAACAAACTGGGAAAACATTTTTCAATTCATTTAACAGAATAAGAGCTTAATTTCTCCTATAAATCAACAAAGACAAAGCCCCAAATTGAAAAAACAACAAAA
Organism: Desmodus rotundus; assembly: GCF_022682495.2. Lineage (NCBI taxonomy): Eukaryota > Metazoa > Chordata > Mammalia > Chiroptera > Phyllostomidae > Desmodus > Desmodus rotundus. The sequence goes on from NC_071394.1 coordinate 101,431,221, forward strand.
GCTCTGAAAAGAAAGCTATAGGTAAATGACTCTTAAAATTAAAAAATTCTCAGTCTCACAATGAGAGAAATAAAACCGTATAAAATTGTTGATATTCAACAATTAAGTTTACCTAAGAAAACAGCAACTTCATACAGCTAATGTTAATACAAATTAAAACATTGAGCTACTAGTTTTATCCTTTTGTACTGGCAAAGATTAAAAGGTTTGTTAACAACTTGTGTTGGCAAAACTCTGGGGAAACAGGGACGCTGAGGGCAGAAGGCTAATTTGTACCATATGGAAGGTGATTTGACAGTTGTCTCTCAAATGACAAATGTAAATAGGCTTTGATCCAGCTATTCTGCTACAAAATTATTCTACAGATGCACTCACGTACCTGGATACACACAGTTATTCACCACAACAATGTAATCTCAACAATTAGAAAAACCAAAATGGGCATCTATTGGTACACTGGTTAAATAAATCATGATACATCCATTCACACACACGACAAAGCGTTTGTCGAAATAGAGTGTGGACTCTCTTTAGGTATTGATTTAAAATGATTGCTAAGATACACTGATATCAGTCTAAGATACACTGATACACTGATAGGTTTTTTAAACCCGAACAGACAAGGGTCAGGACATGTGTATGGTAAGTTACCATCTGCATGAACAAACATAAAGGTGTGTGTTATGGTATCTGGAAAAACTGACAAAATTTGTGGTGCCTAAAAAGGGGAACTTGGGTGGCTGGAAAATAGTGGTGGGAGGAAAATATTGCATTGAATACTGTTTTACGTCTTTTGAGTTTTGAACCTTGTGAATAATTACCCATTCAAAACAAACAACAAATGAAACAGCCAGCCCTGGCAGGGCTCTCGGTGTACCCCACCGAAATACCACACTCTAACCAAAGCATTAGCAGAACAAGATTAGGCAGATGGATAAGCTCAGCCAGAGGGTCCCTCCCCCAAAGTCTGCCCTATTCTTGTGATGTATATTGTCTCAGGACTTTTTTCTCAGCAAAGACCTGTGGAAGCATTTGATAACACTAGACTTAGGGTCTTAGGCAGATGCTGGTCTGAACTTCCTGAGTGCCTGCTGGGTGGGCCCTGGCCCTGAAGCACTGATGAGACTTCCTAAAGTAGGAAACCAGGGACCTGGTGACAGGAGCTTAGAGGCAGCTGGAGGAGACAAAACTAATTCAAGCCGGAGACTGAGTTAAGAGACGGAATGCTGCAGAGTGAGACTGGGGTGCTGACTGCCGAGAGACAACAGGTCAGCTAAGCCAGAGAAGAAGGCGATCTGCAGTGGACCAGGACATCAGCCTGGGTCTGGGAAGCAAAGGCGCAGGAGGCCCATTTACCATTGCTCCCATGATCCACTTCTGTGCTTCCAGTGTCTGCAACTGACTTCTGCAATGCTGGGGGTTCTGGCCCCCGAGGGGGCTGCATTCTTGCCAGGGGATACAACAAGAGTCCCATCAGACTACAAGCCACAGTTCCTCACCAGGGTCCTGTTGATGACAGGAGGCAAGAATAACTGACTCTGGGTGCCCTGACTGGTGTGGCTCGGTTGGTTGGGCATTGTCCCGCAAAGTGAAAGGTTGCCAGTTCGATTCCTGGTCAAGGCACATGCCTGGGTTGCAGGTTCAATCCCTGGTCAGTGTGTAAGAGTACTTGACCCTGACCAGAAAGAGGTAGAGCTGCTTTTATGTAATAGACAAGGGGAACACACATGGAACACATGGACCCATTTAGGTACCCTCTAGTACTCCCATTCAGAACTATGAATGGACATGTGTAGCAATCCCAGCCTGAAACAGATATGATTAAACCACCAGGTAAGCTACAACCTGCAAAGGTAATCCATGGGGGGCATTTAGAGTAAGTAGTAAAGGAGGGAGAAGGTAGTACCAGTTGTAACCCAGAGATCAGCTGCAGCAGTGGGGGCTGTAGTTGTCCAATTACCTCCTTTTCTGTTTTCCCTCAGAAGGAAAGGTGTTCAGGATCCATGGAGGAGCTTCTCCCTGGCCGTGTGTGGAAAAGCGCGTTTGTGCAGTGCAAGGGGATGAACTGAAGTAGCCACAAGAACATGCCCCTCAGACCTCCATCTGCTGGAATATCTGACCATCACAACCTCCCACAGGTGGCTGAGCTCAACAGGATCACTAAGGCAGGCCCATGTCCAAGAGACTGGGACTCCTCTGACAGGCAACTTTGGCTCAAGGACTCCTCATTGGCATAGCCAAAACTTTCTTAGACCTGTACTGCACTCTAAGACTTCCTCACTAACTTTCCTTCCTCCCCTCTCCTCCACACAGGCAAGACCTACGACACGGCCTGAAACTCTCCCAACCTTCTTTGGCTTCTAAATCATTTTCCCTGCCAGTTTTTTTCTTTTTTTAAGATTTTATTTATTTATTTTTAGAGAGAGGGGAAAGGAGGGAGAAAGAGGGGGAGAGAAACATCAGTGTGTGGTTGCCTTTCACGTGCCCCCTACTGGGGACCTGGCCCACAACCTAGGCATGTGCCCTGACTGGGAATTGAACTGGCGACCCTTTGGTTTGCAGACCAGCACTCAACTCACTGAGCCACACTAGCCAGGGCTCCTGCCATCTTTTCAATGTAAATTTCTTGATGTCTAACCTCAGCTATTGCCATGGTGTATAAAACTTAGTTCTGAGCTTCCTGGTATCAAAAGAAAAAATACTGGATTATTGTATGGTAGTCATTAGTGAACTTCATCAAATACTTTTAGTTTCCGCACTTCCATGCACATTATTAGGATTGCTTCCTTGAGCCATCAGAACCAAGGAAAGTCTGACAAACTCTCACAGCAGAGAAGATCCTAAGGAGACATGGCAGCCCATTGTAATGTGGTAGTGGCAGCCCGAATGGGATCCTGGATCAGAAAAAGGACATTAGGTAAAAACTAAGGATATCTGGATAAAGCATGGACTTCAGTTAATAATTATTTATCAATATTAGTTCAGCAATTGGAACAAATGTACTATACAAACCTAAGATAATAATAGAGAGGACAGTGGGAGTGGGGTATATGGGAACTCTTTACATAAGTCTAAAACTATTCTGAAAAATAGTCTATTTAAAATTTTTTTAAAGATGACAAATACCAATGCTGCACAGATGTCAACATTCTCCCCATAATGCTATAAAAATTAACAGAATTTTTTCAAAAAAAGCTCGAGTTTATGCTGGTACTTATACTAAGAAAATTTGACCCTGGATCTTTACGTCAGCACTGGTGTTCACTGCAATAGGCCATTTTTGTCTTCTATTGAAATTCTGTGTTCTTTGCGGCAGGACTGTTCCCTGTGTGACAGCTTTACTTGGTGATGGTAAATGAAAGATGAAGGTCAGAAAGCCAACCGGCCAGGTGACCCCTTAGGAATACACAGAAATACTAATAACAATCCTGGCTAATACATAGCATTTGCTATGTGAGCATTTCAATGATTAAAAAACATCCTTATGGGGTAAATACTATTATTTCCTTATGTTACATTGTGGAAACTGAGACACAGAGAATTTTAATAACTTGCTCAAACCATAGAGCAAGTAAATGGCCTGACTGGGACTTGAACCCAAGATAGCTAGCCCCAGACTCTATATCTAGACACTAGCATAGTGTGAGAAGCCAAATTGTAATAGAGAATTTCATGATACCTTATGAAATCAGGGGAAAAGAGAAGCTGGAGGGATGTTTTATACCAGTCATGATAAGTTGTCCCAACCCCACAGCGCAGTGTGTTTGTAGAGAAAGCGTAGCGTAGGGTTCAAAAATGCGGGCCCTGGCGCCAGACTGCCAGAGCCCACATCCCAACTCTGCCGCTGACTGGCTGTGTGATCGAGGCAGGTTCCCTTCTGTGGTAGGCAGAAAGAATAAGGACCCCTCCGAAGATGTCCTTGTCCTAACCTCCAGAACCTATGAAGATACTAGGTTATACAACAAAGGACAATTAAGGTTGCCAACGGCATTAAGGTGACCAATCAGCTGACCTTAAGGTAGGGAGATTGTTCTGGGTTCTCCAGGTAACTTAATATAATCACGAGGGTCCTCACAAGTGGATCAGGGAGGCAGAAGAGAGATTCATTCAGTTAGAGTCAGAGAAGGAGATATGACAGCAGGAGCAAGGATCAGAGTGATGATATATGATAACTCGACCCATCATTACTGACTTGGAAGCTTGAAGGCGACCATGAGCCCGGGGATGCAGGCAGCCTCTAAAAGCTGGAAAATGGAAGGAATAGTTTTTTTCTGTAGAGCCCCTGAAGGAACCAGCCTTGATCACTGCTTGATTTCAGTCCAGAGAGGCCCGTTTCAAACCTCTGGCCTCTAGAAATATGAGAGAATAAATTTACGTTGCTTTAAAGCCACTAAGTTTATGATGTTTTGTTATAGCAGCAATAAAAAACTAATACACCTTCTTTGTGCCTCAGTTTCTGGGTCAAATGGAGAAAGTAAAATTATCTCATAAGGTTATTGTGAGGATTAAAGGAGAGAATGTAGGTGAAACTCTTAGAAGAGTGCCCAGTATACAGTAAGTTGCTCAATAAAGGTTGGAAAAATAATAAATATAAATAACTGAGAGGCGGGACCGCAATGGGTGCTGAAAACATTAGGTAAAATGTTGTTCAGGAACAGGATGTTAAAACAGTGACCGAGGGTTACCCCATAGTTTACATTCTAATTGCAAAAGGGAGAAGTGCCTTGACAATGGAGAGATCGGGCAACTACCATCTGAACTCTGTCTTCAACCATAAGATCACCAACGGTGGGACGACCTGCTGTTGATCTCCCTCCTGGTAAGAGGCTACATGAAGTACAACATCACCTCTGAAATACTTCTTACCAGAAAAGTCACCCCAAATCTAATCAAGCTATAGAGCTGACTTTCAGTTTGCAGGAAATGCAAGAAATAGAGGAAGAAGTCCAATAACATGCTGAAACATTGAGACAAATCCTGAGTGTGGCGACAGTCTACAAGTTGTCTCTTCAGAAAGTCTGGGTCATGACCTGACCGGCGTGGGTCAGGTGGTTGAGTGTCATCCCTGGGAAGTGAAGGGTCGCTAGTTCAATTCCTGGTCAGGGCACATGCCTGAGTTGCAGGGCCCAGTCCCCAGCTGGGGCATGTGTGAGAGGCAACTGATCGATGTATCTCTTCCTCTTTTTCTCCCTCCCTACCCCCCTCTGTAAATGTAAGTAAATAAAATCTTAAAACAAAATCTGTGTCATGAAATTTAAAAGGTTGGGAGGGAAGTGTTTGTCTACTCCACATGGTGATGCAGGAGCCCAGGCCACTCCCATCTGTGATGCTGCCCTCACTAACATGCCTCCTATAAGGAAGGGGAAGAGAGTGAGCAGGATCTGCAGGCTGGCTTTTAATAGGCCACCCCTGAAAATGGTATACATCAGCTTCCACTTGCATTTCTTTGGCCATAATTTCATCTGGCCCCTATCTAAGTGCAAGAGGGCTGGGAAATGTGGCTGGAAGCTTGGGAAAAACAGGAAAGGTGATTGGTGAGCAACTAGCCAGTCTCATCACACACACACCACTGACCCTCCCATGGTGCAGGTCTCAGCCTGGCCTCTGCTAGACAATCCCGAGCTGGGCACACCCTCAGTTCCATGCTATTCTTTGGTCTGAGATGGACCAGCAACCCAGTGTCCTACTTTCTCCCCTCACCCCCAACAGCCAGTCAATCACCAAATATGATTGTCTCCACCCTTAACATATCTTCAAATGACAATCACCTCTCTGACTGCAACTGGCAGAACTTAGTGCATCAGCCTCCTGTATGGCCTCATTTTATGCAAGGCTTCTCGACGAGCTTATATTTTTGTACAATTGAGCAAACAAATAAATGGAAAAGATAATGTAAGATGATGACAGGTGCTGTGAAGGAACCAGAGGCTGAAATGATAAAGAATGATTATTTGGGATAGGGAAGAGCAGCTGATTTATTTAAGGCAGTCAGTGATGGTTGCACTAAAGAGAAAGCTATAGCAATAATATTACCCAGAATTGTCCAGAAAAGCAGTATATCCATTTTAGTGTGCTATTGCAGAACCCTGCCCCTCCCCCTTCAAGTGGTGGATTCTATATTCCCTGCACCTGAACTTGGACAGGTCTTTTGACTTGCTCAACTAATAAAATACAACAGAATTGATGCTTTGTTATTTCTGAGGCTGTCATGAAAGACAATACAGCTTCCACCTGAGTCTTTGGGGACGTTTTCCTAGGAACCCAGCTTCACGAACAACCAAGGCTCCCAGGCTTCAGCCCCAGCTTCGCTCATAGATGACTGTCAGCACCAGCTTGCCAGCCGTGGGAGCGAGCGTCTTGGAAGCAGATCCTCAGTTCTCAGTTGATTTGCCCCAGTCGATGCTGCAGGGAGCAAAAATGCATCTTCCCAGCAAGCCCTGCTCAAATTACAGATACATAAGCAAAACAGATGACTGCTGTTTTAAAGCCACTGAGGTTGGAAGGTTTCATTACAGAGCAAAATACTGAGCTGAGGCCTAAATACTGAGGAGCCTGCCATGAGGAAATCTTCACAGAGCATCTTAAGCGTTACCAACAACAATCCCATGGCTCTAAGACGGGAGCAAGCCTGGCACAGCGAAGGAACAGACAAGGCCACGTGGCTGAGGGGAGAGCAGTAAGACATGTGACTGCAGAGAAAGGCGGCGCCACTTTAGGCAGAGTCTTGTGCACCGTGATCAGAAGTTTGAAATGTATCCGAAGTTCAGCGGCAGCCTTTGGAGGGTGATGAGCAGGGAATCTGGCCTGTCCTTGAAAGGTGGCTCTGGTTGCTGTGAGGACAGTGATCTGTAGCAAGACACGAGTAGAAGCAGGGAGACCAGTCATCAGACCACTGCTGTTGTCCAGATGAACCCAATGTCACAAAGTGGTAAAGAGAAGAGGATAGATTCTGGGCATATTTTATACAGGCAGTAGGCCTTGCTGATAGATAGGATGAAGGGTGAGGGATTAGGAAAAATAAAGGCAAACTTCTAGGTTTTTCTCTCAAGCAACTAGGTGAGTAACAGTGTTACTGGCTGGATGGGGAAAGCTTGGGGAGGAGTAGGATGGGAGTGGGGAAAACATCCCTTTCCTTCAGGATATACAGTTTCTATGTGGTTATAGAAAGAATTCAAGCTGGTTAAATAATTCTCACTAAACACTTATGAGAAGGCGAGTACAAAGCTTCTGACTCAGGTGGGAGTGGAGATTCTAATAACTACTTGGCTTAAGAATTCCTTTCTTGCCCTGATTGGTGTGGCTCAGTGGATTGAGTGCCAGCCTGTAAACCAAAGGGTCACCGGTTCTATTCCTAGTCAGCGCACGTGCCTGGGTTGTGGGCCAAGTCCTCAGTAGGGTGGGCGTGAGAGGCAACCACACATTGATGTTTCTCTCCCTCTCTCCCCATCTCTAAAAAAAAAACAAAATCTTAAAAAAAAAAAGAATTCTCTAAAAAAAAAATAATTCTTTGTATTTGTTTGCTTACATAGCTTTAAGAGCTTCTATGCAGAGTGTGGTTGTTATAATTACTATGGCAAAGATCCCAGCTGGAAGCTAAAACACACCCAAAGGAGGAAATTGATCTCAGCATGTAGGGGACCCAGCCAAGCACTTCCCCCAAACCACACTTCATTAGCCAGTCTGGAGAAGAGTGCCTGAGTGACCGGGAGGAGGGAACCAGGCCTTAGGTGCTTACTGAAAGAATGGCTAAAATGTGTCGGGGGAATAGCCATGAACTTTTGGAAGGACTTTCATAGAAGGCAGACTTAGGCTGTTGGAAGCAGCTGCTGTATTTTCCTATGGGGAGACAGACAAGGAGGGGGTAAGGTGTGGCCCAAGAGGAGAGGAAGGAATCTTAGGCCAGGCCCTACCTATATGCCTTCCTTACCTTTCCCCTCCAGCACCAGTTCGAAGAGCGTGCCCAGTCCACTCACTGCTCTCACTCTAGAGAATGCAGCCTCAAAGCTCACCAGGAAACTGCTCTCTTCACCTAGTCTTCAGCAAGGGTCATCCACCTGTCCAGGTTTCTTGGAGATCCCTTACATGGCCCTGAGTTGGACTGATCGCCAGAGGGAAGAAGGGTAAGGGACAAAGGAGGGTAATCACAACAGCAGGGACAGGGCACTCAGCAGCCTTTGCTGATCCCCAAGGCAACTCAGAGTCCCAACACCACTGACTCCTCTCTCCTGTATTTTTCCTTTAAAAAATTTTTAAACTGATTCTAAAGAGAGAGAGAGGAAGGTGGGAGGAGAGAAAGAGAGACAGTGATCTGCTGCTCCACTCATCTATGCATTTATTGGCTGATTCTTGTATGTGCCCTAACCGGGGATTGAGCCCACAACCCTGGCATATCAGGGATGACACTCCAACCAACCGAGCTGCCTGGCCAGGGCCCTCCTGTATTTTTTCATGTTTGCTTCAGCTTTCCTCCCTGTTGTTCCCTCGATAGGCCCACAGTACTTACTATTTAAATACTACTCCTCCCCTTCCATCCCCAAAATATAGCAGGGAGTCTCAAGTTTAACCAAGAGCCCCCAAAGAGCCAATGTAACTCATACCTGTGCATTGCTTCATTTCTTAATTCACTGATTAATTGTTGAGCTCCCGAAGTGTGGTTGTTAAGGAGGCTGTTGCAGCAATCCAAGTGAGATATGATGGAGGCTTGACCAGTATGGTAGTACTAGTGGAAATAAGTGATTGGATGCTGGATATATTTTGAAAGATAGAGCAAACAGGATTCCCTGAAGGACTGGACATGAGGTATGAGAGAAAAGAAAGGAACTTCAAGTTCTTAGCCTAAGCATCTGGAAGGTCTGAAACAGGAAACACTAGATGACAAACACATTGAAAAAACTAAAACAAGGGGTCTACAGGAGCTACTATAGAGGACACAAGGACAAAATCAAGGGGGAGGGTAGAGGTAGGGGGGGAGGTGGGATTGGCTGGGGTGGGGTGGAGGGATGGGGAGAAAATGCAGACAATTGTAACTGAATAAAAATTTTAAAAAATTAAAAAAAGATAATAGAAAAGAAAAAAAGAGATTGATTTGGGGGCACATTAAGTTTGAGGTGCTTACATGGCATTTCAGTGGCAGTATTCAGCTAGCAGTTTGGATTGCTGACAAAGGTCCAGCCTGGAGATAAAAATGTTCAAAACCTTAGTCTGCCTTTCCATGCTCATAAGCAAAAAGAAATGGTGGAATCAGAGGGAGCCTGCAGGACTTCAGCCAACAACTATCAGGAAGTATAAAACTAACCAAGAGATCTAGAAATGTGGTTGGCATTGCCTGACAGAGTTAGAGAATGCCTTTTCTCAGAGACAAAATGAAACCATGTACCTAAGTATACTTTAGAGCTTCTAAGCTCCTTTACAGATGGCACCATCATTGACAGTGTCCGCAGTGGTCCTTGTCCCATAGACACTCTTGAATCATCTTACCCCCTGGAAATACCAGCGGCCTTACTAGATCCCTTCCTCCTACAGCCAACATCACTATTAAAATCCAAATACCCTTTCCTCCTTCAGTAAACTTCTTTTCTCCTTCCTTTCTTCACCTTGGGCTACCCCGTCTCCTATTTACAAAATAAAGCTGCCATGCCTGTTAACGAAAACAAACAGAAGGGAACCCAGCAATAACCAACCTTAAGTTTCTTATATATATTTTTTCATTTTCGAAAATGTGTTGTTTTAAGATGTTTGCTCTCAGTGTAATTATTGTTCTTTTTTTTGTTATTTGTTTTTTTCTCTTTGGATGCTTGGGTGTTCTTTCTTTCTCCCTTGGGTTTTTTTTTTTTTTTAACTGACTTTATTTTTTAGAGTAGTTTTATTTAATTATATTTTATTGACTATAGCTATTACAGTTGTCCTGATTTTTCCCCTTTGCTCCTCTCCACCCAGCACCCATCACTCCCTCAGGCAATCCCCCCACCATTGTTCATTTCCATGGGTCATGCATATAAGTTCTTTGGCTACTGCATTTCCTATACTGTGCTTTACATCCTCATGGCTATTCTGTAACTACCTATTGGTACTTCTTAATTCCCTCACATCTTCACCCATTCTCCCCCTCCCTCCTCCCATCTGGCAACCATCTGGTAACTTCTTTTCTCTTGCTGCTTTTAACATTCTTTATCTTTAACCTTTGGCTTTTTAATGATGATGTTTCTTGGAGTGGGCCTCTTTGCATCCATCATAATTGGGACTCTCTGTGCTTCCTGGACTTTCGTGTCTATTTCCTTCACCAAATTAGAGAAGTTTTCTTCCACTATATTTTCAGATAGATTTCCAGTTTCTTCCTCTTTCTCTTCTCCTTCTGGCACCCCTATGATGGGAATGTTGGACCTCTTGAAGTTGTCCCAGAAGCTGCTTATACTGTCCTTGTTTTTTTGGATTATCTTTTTGTTTTGCTCTATGTGGTTGTTTTTTGCTTCCTTTGTTCCAAATCATGGATTTGATTCTCAGCTTTATCCACTCTGCTGTTGTTTCTCTGCAAATTGTTCATTTCAGTTAGTGTATCATTCATTTCTGAGTGGATTTTTTTATGCTGCTGAGGTCTGCACTAAGTTCCTTGAGCATCCTTATGACCAGTGTTTTGAACTCTGCATCTGATAGATTGCTTATCTCCATTTTGCTTAACTCTCTTTCTGGAGTTTTGATCTGTTCTTTCATTTAGACCATGTTTCTTTGTCTCCTCATTTTGGCGGCCTCCCTGTGTTTGTTTCTATGGATTAGGTAGAGCTGCTTTGACTCCATGTCTTGGTAGTGTGGCCTAATGTAGCAAGTGTCCTGTAGGGTCCAGTGGCACAGCCTCCTCTATCACCCAAGCTGGGTACTTGAGGTGTGTCCTCCATGTGGTCTGAGTACACCCTCCTCTTGTAGTTGAGCCATGGTTACTATTGGTAGGTCAATGGGAGGCCAGTCAGCTGCAAGGACTGGTTGTGACCACTGACCACCAACCTCCACCATTTGTGGAGGATCAATTGTGCAGGGGCAGGGTGGTGGTGCTTCGATGTGGTCTGTACCTGTCCACTGGGTACAGTGGCCCTGGGATTTCCCAGATGGTTCAGGCCAAGGTCAGCCCCTACCTGTGTTTTGCCCAAGCATCCTGCCTGATCTGTAAAGCAATCTGAGATGGCTGCTACTTGTGCTGGGCTTGGAGATTTACAGGTGAAGCCAACCTGTGAATCTAATCTGGCTGCCAGGGCTCACTGAAGCCAGCTGTTGCTTGTTTGATGGGATTTAGAAGCCCATCCCAGCCATTCTTCTGGAAAAGCAGCTTAGCTGGGCCTGTAAATTGGGTGGGACAGAGCCTCTGGGGATCCCAAGGGGGGTCAAACAGCGTTAACCAGGTTGTTGGAATCTCAAATATACCTGCTCTGTGGGGAGAGGGTTTAGCAAAGGGACAATGGCCTCTGCTCACCTTGAAACTAGACTACAGTTTCTCCCTGTATGCCACTGGTGCCTTTCAAACGGCTACCCCAGTGCTGGAGCTCAGAGAGAGTGAGTCTGAGTAGGTGAGTCCATGTGTGGGTTCTTTAAGAGGAACCGCTTGTGGCTCCAGCAATTTCTTCCCCCTGACTCAATCCCTGATGGTTTTTTGAAGCCAGAAGTAATAGGGGCTTATCTTCCTGGCACTGGAATCATGGGCTGGGGGGCCTGGTGTGGGTTTGGGACTCCTTGCTCCCAAGATATCCCTCCCAAATTTTTATACACATGGTTGTAGGACCTGCGCATTCCACATCTGCACCTCTCCTACCAGTCTGGGTGGATGTGGCTTCTTTAATTTCACACATGTCAGACTTCCATTCAGCTCAATTTCTGATGTTCCTGAGTGATGGTTGTTCTATATTTTAGTTGTGAGATTGATGTGGCCATCGCATTCAAAATGACTGAGCAATTATAGCAGCGTATCTGCATCAAATATTGCACCAAGCATGAACATTCCTCTGCAGAAGCTGTTCGGATGATTCAGAAGGCCATAGTTATGGACAACTGGTGATTGGCAACTTCATCACAACAATGAGCCTGCTCATGAATCACATCTCGTGCTGAATTTTTTGGTGAAACATCAATCACCCAGGTGACTCAGCCCCGCTGCAGCCCAGATTTGGCACCCTGCAACTTCTGGCATTTCCCAAAACTAAAATCACCTTTGACAAGGAAGAGATTCAGATTATCATTAAGATTCAGGGCCCAGTGGCACAGCCTCCCCTATCAGCCATGCTGGGTACTCAAGGTGTGCCACCCACATGAGCTGTGTGCACCTTCCTGTCATAGTCGAGTCTTGACTGCTCTTGGCAGATCAATGGGAAGGATTTACTCCACAGCCAGTCAGCTTCAAGGACTGACTGTGACCACCATGGAGGATTGCTGTACAGGGGCTGGACCCCATGGAGTAGAACTTACTTCACAGGGGCTCAGGTACCCACCAAGTCTACCCCTTGAGTTCCTGGAGCTGGTTGGTCTGAAGCTGTCCATGGGGTGCATTGGCTCTGGGGCCTCCTAGGAGGTGCAGGCAAAGGTCAGCTGCCTCCTGTGCCCTACCCAGGGCCACCCAGACTGAGCTACAAAATTGGCTGCTATTTGTGCTGGGCTAGGGGGTGATAGGGAAAAGCCAAGCTGCAAACCAAGGCCTGCTGCCACTAGTGCTGGGTCTGGGGCCACTTAGCAACAGGTACAGGATACAGAGGCCAGATGCTGCTTGTTTGAGAGATTTTAGGAAAGTCAGCAGATGATCCAAGACAGGCTGTTTGTATGGAAAAGCCACTGGAATTGTGTGGGCTGGCAAGCTGGGTGGGGCAGGGTCTCAGGGAATCACCAGGGCGAGGCCAACCGTGTTAGCCAGGTTGATGGAGACAGATATGGAGCCTGCCTGCCAGTTCTGCTATGAGAGGGCTCAGCAAAGGAGTAATGGCCTCTGCCAACAACTCTGTCTGGGAAAAAACTGCCTCTCCAGCTCTTACCCTCATACCGAACAATTCAGTTCCTCCCTATATGTCCCTGGTGCCTTTGCTGCCCCAGCACTGGAGCTCCAAGCAAGTAAGTTGGGGTAAGTCAGTAGTTGGGCCCTTTAAGAGCAATGCCTGGGGTTCCAGCAGCCTCCATCTCATTCAGCCACTTGTCCCCGTTGGTTTTCACAGCCAGAAGTTATGGGGCCTTCTCTTCCCAGCACTGGAACCCTGGGCTGGGACCCTGGTGTAGACCTGGGATCCCTGGCTCTTCAGGAGGGAACACCACAGCTGAGATACCCTTCCCAATTTTCAACTACCACACATGGGTGTGAAGCCTGCCCATTCTGCATCTCCACTCCTACCAGTCTCTTCTGTAGTTTAGTTGCAATTTTGATGTCATTGTGGAGGTTTCAAGTACTGTGTTTACTTATGCCACCATCTTAGCCAGAAGCCTCATAGTTTTCAGAATTTATTTGCATTTTTCTAGAATGTCATATATTTGGAATCATACAGTTCATAGCCTTTTTGGATTGGCTTCTCTCACTTGGTGGTATGCATTTAAGTTTCCTCTATATCTCTTTATGACTTGTTAGTTCATTTCTTTTTAGAGCTGAATACTCCATGTATTGTGTACAGTGTACACATTGTATTGATGCACCACTGTTATTTACCCATTCACCTACTGCCTTCAGTAGCTGGTTATTCATCTGGGTTGCTCCCTGGATGCTTTTAATATAGTCTCCCTGCCTTTGGTCTCTGCAGTTTTTCTATAAAGAATGTAGTTTTGGCCCTGGCTGGTGTGGCTCAGTGGATTAAGTGACAGCCTGCAAATCAAAGGGTCACTGGTTCGATTCCCAGTCAGAGCACATGCCTGGGTTGCAGGCCAGGTCTCCAGTTGGGAGCGCAGGAGAGGCAACCAGACATTGATGTCTCTCTCCCTCTATTTCTCCCTCCTTTTTCCTCTCTCTAAAAATAAATAAGTAAAATCTTTAAAAAAAAAAAAAAAAGAATGTAGTTGTGGCTTTTCCACCTGATCCCCTTCCCCCTGAGTACACTCTGGCTGTGTCACCAGCACTGCCATCATCTCCTTCCAGCCGTCATCGTGATCATCTACTCAACTTTTCATCAGCTCTGATGAGGTGTTCTTTGACAGCTACAAGATCTGGGAGGTGGCTGATGGGCTGTGCCTAGAAGTGGAGGGGAAGATGGTGTAGGACAGAGGGTAATGGTGATGACTCACTCATTGCTGGAAATGCCTCTGCTGAAGCCCCAGAGGGCAAAGGCACTGGAAGCACAGTAATCACTGGTGTGGATATTGTCATGAACCTTCATTTGCAGGAAACCAGCTTCACAAAAGAAGCCTACAAGAAGTACATCAAAGATTACATGAAATCAATCAAAGGGAAACTTGAAGTAGAGAGACCAGAAAGAGTAAAACATTTTATAACAGGGGTGCAGAACAAATCAAGTACATCCTCGGTAATTTCAAAAACTACCAGTTTTTTCTCGGTGAAAACATAAATCCAAGCAGCATGGTTGTTCTGTGGGACTACCGTGAGGATGCTGTGTCCCCACGTGTGATTCTCCTTAAGGATGGTTTAGAAGCGGGAAGATATTAACAAGGCTGACAGTTGGGATCTATCACCTGTCGTCATAGATGGCGGCTGCTTTTCATCCACACACCAGGACCAGCACTGATGTTATCTTGAACTCTTCATTTATTTTAACCTCAATTTATCTGAAGTGGGGGCATTGTTTTCAGGAAAACATGTCACAAAGGTTGTCTAAAAATAAAATGCACTTACACTCATTTGGGAGAATGCCTTTTAGCTTCATCCATCTTTAAATCCATCCTGCATAGTGTTCCTGCTGAAGTTGGAGCCTGGCTGTAGACCACTCCTGTAAAGCATAAGACTGTCCTCAGATAATTTGTAGTGAAAACTACTTCTGGAACTGGAATATAAAAAATCAAAGATCAAAATCTTTTTTTTTAAGTTTTTAAAAAGATTTTATTTATTTATTTTTAGAGAGAAGGGAAGGGAAGGAGAAAGACAGGGAGAGAAACATCAGTGTGTGGTTGCCTCTTGCACATCCCCTACTGGGAACCTGGCCTGCAACCCAGGCATGTGCCCTGATTGGGAATCGAACTGGCAACCCTTTGGTTCACAGCCTGTACTCAATCCACTGAGCTACACCAGCCAGGGTAGATGTTAATTCTGCACTGAAGTAAAGGGAAAGACAATATTCATAGCAGAGCCAGCATTTGAAGTAGACTCCTTATACATTTTATCATCTACAAATGGAAGTATCTAACTCTGGAAGAGATTACCAGAAGAATAAAAAGAGACTAATAGAGTTGGAAAAGAAGAAAGAATGTAGGTATGGGTTTGTTTTTACTTTAACATTTTTATTTATTTTTATTTTTGAGATTCATTCTGATTTCTGAATCAGAGGATTCATATTTTACATCAATTCTGGCAAAGTTCTCAGGCATTTTGTCTTTGAACAGTATCTCTTTTCCATTTTCCTCATTCCCTTTTCTTCTGGGGCCGGGTTGTCTGTATGTTAGACCTTCTCATTGTGTTGTTCACATTTCCTACCATCTCTGTGTTTCTCTGTATTTCACTGTGAGAAGTTTCTGCAAATCTGTCTTCTAGTTATTAACTCCCTCTTCAACTCTATCTAAGTTACCTTTCGAGATGTTCATTTAGTATTTTATATTTTTTCATTTTAAAAGCATACAACATAAAATCTACCATCTTCTCCATTTTTAAGTATATACTTCAGAGTGTTAAGTCGCATCCTTGTGTGACCAATCTGCAGAACTTTTCCATCTTGCCAAACTTTGTACCCATTAAACAGCATCTCCAAATCCCACCACCACCTCTACAACCACGGTTCAACTTTCTGTTTTTACGAATTTAACTGTTTTAGACACCTCATATAAGTGACATGATATGGTATAAGTCTTTAAGTGACTAGTTTGCTTCACACATGATGTCCTCAAAGTTCACCCATGCTGTAGCATGCAACAGAATTTCTTCCTTTTTAAGCCTGAAGAATATTCCATTGCCTGTATGGACAACATTTGTTTATCCATTAATCCCTAAGTGGGCACAGGGCCACTTCCATGTTACAGTAAATAATGCTGCTATAAATATGAGTGTGAAAAAGTCTCTTGTGTCACGCCACTTTTAATTCTTTTGGCTATATACTCAGAAGTGAGATTGCTGAATCACATGATAACTCTATTTTTAATTTTTTGAGGAACTGTTTTCCACAGTGGCTATAACGTTTTACATTCCTACTAATAATGTACAAAGCTTCAAACTTTTCCATATCTTCATTTACACTTATTTTCTGTATTTAGGGCTGCATGAAGTTTCTTTGGGACAGAATAAAGCACAATTGTCTTGAATCAACAAACATAGACTCTTCCATTTTTAAGTTCCTCATTTCTGAGGGAAGTTTCCAACCACGCCACTTGTGGTTAATCGTTCATTGGCCAACCTGAGACCCACACTTCTAAATGGTGAGTTTCATTGATGTGTGAGTGTAACTAGTATGACATTGCTTCCCCACAGCCTCTGGAGATCAGCCTCAGAGAAACTTGAAAATAGAACTCGGGAGAAAAGTTGGGGGAGGAACAGACTCCTGAGCAGTGGAGGACCACGCCAACTTCCTCAGGGTGACCACAGACTAGCAGTTCCTTTGAACAGGTTTCCCTACTCCCTTCCCCTTCAAGGACAAGAATTCCTCTGCCCTCGCCAGAGAACAGAGGCCTGCTGTGCCCGTGTGGAGAAGGATCCCAATCAGAGAATACATTCAGACTTCTGAAAATTGTGACTTTCTCCGGTGGAAAGTATGCTGCACAAGGACTACAGAGCTCAGAACCTTGGGTTTCGGTTCTGGCGCTGTGGCTCTGAGGCTGTGTGACGTTAAACAAACTTCCTCCAGGAATTTCCCTTTTCAAGGAATACAACTCACTCACCTGCTCTGGACCCAAGGCTGAGACAACTGTCAAGAGTTCTCTGAATGCCTGTTCTGGTTCAACTGCTCCTTGCTTTTTCATCATCTTTATAGTAGAGTGGAAAATTCACCTTTATGAGAAGTATTTGCTTTACTATATGTTTTTTTCCAACACAGCAAGCCATGCAAACACATGACTGTGTGTGACCCCCACTCGAGGAAGTGTGTCGAAATGTAATGACTCGTGCTCCAGTAGTGAGACCACTGGGTGGGAGGTGGGGAAGATGCGCAGGGCAGGAGAGTTTCTTTCTGAAAAGTTAGCTCAACATTGTTACTATAGCTTCAATTTAATGTTAACATTTAAACACAAATTTAAAATTATATAATAGATTCTTATATTCAAGTTTACGTAAGGGCCCGCCCACCTATCTTCCACCACCCAGAAATTTATCTCCCATTGTTATAGGTCAGCTACCCCAGGAAATCGACTCAGACGAATCTGTGAGCAGGTGGTTTTGTTACTAGACGGGGGACCTGGCTCTGAGCGGGTCTGCCTAGGGCCAGCTTGTAGTGTGTGGATTCTTGACTTCGTGCAGCAAAGATCTCACAGCAGAAGTCCAGGTGACTAAGAGGGTATGTTAATTAAAGCTGGGGACAGTGAAACAAGGAAGAGCCTAGCACAGAAGAAGCAACAGGAGAGCCTAGGCTAAGCTGCCTTAGCTCACTGGGGAGTCAGAGGAAACGGGGCCTTGGACACACGTTCAGGGGATTAGCTTGGGACAAACGGCTGCTGCCCACTGCTGCCCTGGTTGCCAGTCTCATGGGATCCTTAGAATTTAGGAGATATGTACCTGTGAGGGAAGAAGAGGGGAAGGGAATGGCTCAGGCTGCTCCCCAGAGGGAGAGCTCATGCTGCGTCCTTTGTCTTGAGGATTTTCTCTCTCTTTTGCAGGAGGAAATTTTAGGGGAGGTCTCAGGGGGAGGTTTCAGAAGAATATTCATCAGTTTTCCTGTTGTGCTTTTTCAGGGTCCTGGTCTCAACTGACTGGTCAGTGCCAAGAAAAGGGCTTGTTAGTTATTACCCCTGGTCCTGGCTTCAACCACCTGATTTTGCTGCTTTTCTGGGCCTGAAGCTGAAATACTACTGAAGCCAAGATGTTATCTCCAGGGAGGTGACCTTTTGTATCTTGCAGTATGTTTCCCAGCCAGTGTGTTCAACTGTCTGCCTCAGTTTCCCTATTTCACTTTTCCTGGGTTACTGGCTTGTCTTAGTTTTTTGGGAAGTATTTTCAGAAACAACATTTGTAAGGGAGTGAGACAAGAGAGGATAGGCATGGAGAGAAGTCAGATTGCAAAGCTAATGTGGTTGCAACAGAGGCTGTAGCCATCCCCTGGAGAGCTCTGAAGCTAGGATGGTCCTTAAGAACTGTCCCAAATTGAGGCAAAGGGGACCTGTGTCTGTACTGCATAAAACCAGTCATTGGATTCAGTCTGTCCCCGGGGAGGGGCTTAAACTCAGCAAAGCAGCTACAAGCAGCTGAAGGCAGTGCCTGGAGAGGCATTCTGCGTAAGCAGTCAGCAGACAACATTCCTGGCAACTGGGTGAAGTGCCGTGGTGTTGAAGAGATGCATGTGGATAGCACCTCAGTGTCCAACACCCCTGACATTCCTATTTTCTCCCCAGAAACAAAAACCATGACAGTGAAGTGCGTGTCCCTGCAGACCTGTGTTTTTAAGTCATATGCATATGTTTTCACACGCAGGTGTATATGTAAATAACTTTTCTCTTTCTCCACTTCACGAAATTCATAAGATATGCACTGTCCTACTGCTTTGTTCACTTGTGCTGGCAATCTTTCAATTGGGGTACAAATAACTCTCTCTCTCTTTTTTATAAGCCTACAGCATCCAACATTTCCAGGTGGTCTCCCATCCAAGTACTAACCAGGCATGATCCTGCTTACCTTCCAAGAACAGACGAGACTGGGCGCGTTCAGGGTGGTGTGGCCATAGACTCTCTTTTTTTTAAACAACGATTATATTCCATATTGTGAGTGTATAACTTCATCGAAAGCTTTTTGACATTTATTGTAATGATCACATGGTCATCTCCAAGGCTATCTAATTCTCAAGATTATTTGAACTGAAAATGCATGAATCACAAAAAAGAACATTTTTAGAAATGATCATCATAAAAAAAGTTGTCTTATCAAATAGCAAATCATACTAATTTGCTATCTGTAATAATATTGTTATCTGATAGTAATTGATACAGTATGGTATTATTGACAGGAATAGACAGATGATAGGAATGAATAGGAAACCCCCAAACGGACTCTGCCTATATATAAATATATATTTAATTTACAATAAAGATGGCATTTTCAAATAAGTGAATTGGAATGAGTATTCAGTGCATGGTATTGGGTGACTGAATATTTACAAATTAAGTTATATTCTACCTCACATCATATGCTAATAAAAATTTCAGACATTTAAATGTGCAGTATAGAAAAAACCATAAGTGTCCCTGACCAGTGTGGCTCAGGGGGTTGGGCATCATCCTGCAAAGCGAAAGGTCACCTGTTCAGTTCTCAGTAGGGCACATGCCTGGGTTGCAGGTTGGGTACCCGGGTGGGAGTGTGTAAGAGGCAACCAATGGATGTTTCTCTCACACATCAATGTTCGCTCCCTCTCCTTCTCCCTCCCTTCATTTCTCTCTGAAAATAAATAAATAAATGAATAAATAAAATCTTTAAAGAAAGAAAGATATCATAAGTATTAGAGGAAAACATGAAACTATTACCATAAACTTGGTTTATAATAGAAAGTTTTTTCTTTTTTTTAAGATTTTATTTATTTTTAGATGAGAAGGGAGGGAGAAAGAGAGGGAGAGAAACATCAGTGTGTGGTTGCCTCTCACAGGCCTCACTACTGGGGACTTGGCCCCCCACAACCCAGGCATGTGCCCTGACTGGGAATCAAAACAACGACCCTTTGGTTCACAGGTCAGCACTCAATCCACTGAGCCACACCAGCCAGGGCTAGAATGGAAGATTTTTCTAAGCATGAAATGAAACCCAGAAAACAAGAAGAACAATTCTGACCGTTTTTCTTGCATAAAAATTTAAAACTTCTATGCAACAAAACACACACACATAAAACAAACAAGATTACAATACCAGTGATAAATTGAGAAAATATATTTGCAATGCATTTAATCAAAGAAATCACTAATACATAGAATATACAAGCAATAAACAAGAGACAGTGACAAATTCCTAAAGATATGAAGGGAAGCAGATTTTGCCATCCCAAACATGACTTTGGGATATCAATTACTTCATGTTGATTATTTTTGAGAAACAAAAGACTCAGAAACTTTGAACTTCCCCCTACCTGCCTAAAAGAATTTAGAGGGCCTGTTCTGGGAAGGGAAGGGAGTCACTCCCGTAGATAACTACAGTATAATGTGAACTAGTGTGTCATCGACAGGGAGGAAACTGGCAAGGCCTGTTTAATCCAAGTTTTCTATGTGTCCCACTGCTAATAATGGTCCAGCAAACATTTATTTACAAACATTTGATTTCCTATCTCCATGTAAATTGTCTTCCTGCCCTTTGAAGTCCCAAACCACTACCTCCTCCCTTCTCCTTAACTCAAGGTGGCTTTTAACTGCTCCCTCTGTCCTCACTGACCACATTCGTATGGAGCCCCCAGAAGCACAGATGTAATAAACGTGCCCATTTTCTCCTGCTAATCGGCGTCATGTTGATTTGATTATTAGTCCAGCCAGAAGGATTTAAATAATAAAGGTGGAATTTATAGAAGAGATACAAATATTCAATAAAGACATTAACAAACTACTATCCTTACTAGTAATCAGAGAAATGTGAATTAAAACAACATAAAAAATAAATAAAATACTCTTTGTAAGAACACTTTGGCATTTATAAATGGGTTCTTCCAATCCACTACGAACTGGCTTTTAGCTTCATCATGCCACTGAAATACTTCTCTCTCTCTCCATGAAAGAATTCTAAATTTTAAAAAAATGATAATAACAATGATAATGTAATTTGTGGGGAGGCATAATTGCCAAGCATTTAAACACCCAGTAATGCCCATTCCTGGCAAAGCTATGGGGAGAATGAGTGCTCTGTTTTCTTGCTGACAGGAAAAGAAATTGGCAAACCTTTTGGAAGGGCAGATTAGTAAATTCTATCCAAAACTTAAGTGGATAGATCTTTGGCCCATAAATATTACTTCTCTAAATTAATCCTAAAGAAATGTAACAGTGCAAAATTGTAACAGTGGGATATTATAACCCACCGCACTATTCTTTTGACATTGTTTCTTTAAGTGCTGACGCTGACTAATATGTAGCTTATAGATGAACAGCATGTTTGTATAAGAATCCTAGGAACTAACCTCAGAAGATACAGACTCCAGCCTTCATGCATCCCAATTCTGAGAGATTTACTGACCTTCATCTGTGAAGCCACGAGGGCTAAACCAGGATGATGCACACGGGACCATCATTTGCCTTATCAGATGGACTGTGCTAGTCTGCACGTAGAGAATTTTCCAACCCCCCTCCCTTGATCTCTTTGTTCTGTTGCCCTCTCCCTCCTAATTTTAAAAAAAAAAAAAAAAAAAAAAAAGCTCTGCCTCCAGAGCTTTTGCCTCTGAGATGGAGAGATGAGCTTTGTGACAAGAGTCCCCCATCTTCCAGGTGGCCAGCACCTGAAAATAAACCATTTTCCTTTACATTAGCACCTGCCTCTGGGTACCGGCTCTCGTAGCGGCAGGCAGCCAGACCTGCTTTCTGTTACAGAAATACACATGTATACAGGGAAGGACGTGCAATATTCTTGAATGCAGTAGAGTTTATAATCGCAGGACATTTGAAATGACCTAAACATCGACTAATGAGCACATTTACTCCAATTACAATACCTTTATGCTCCCCTGACTGGTGTAGCTCAGTGGATTGAGCGAAGGCTGCGAACCAAAGGGTTGCCAGTTCAATTCCCAGTCGGGGCACATGCCTAGATTGCCGGCCAGGTCCCCAGTAGGGGGCATGATAGAGGCAACCACACACTGATATAAAAAAAGAGAGAGAGAAAATTCCTTTATGCCATAAAATACTAAACAGAAATTTAAAAGAATGAGGTAGAGCTGATATTGAAAAGTCTTCAATACATAATGTTAAGAGGAAAAACTGATCATATGTTTAAATGTATGTATTTTGCCCTTGCTGGTGTGGCTCAGTGGACTGAGTGCTGGTCTGCAAACCAAAGGGTTGCTGGTTTGATTCCCAGTCAGGGCACATGCCTGGGTTTTGGGCCAGGTCCCAGCAGGGGACACCAAGAGGCAACCACACACTGATGTTTCCCTCTTGTTCTCCCTCCCTTCCCCTCTGTCCGGAATGAATAAATAAAATCTTTTTAAAAAAAGTATGTATTCTTATTTAACTATATGTATGCATGCATGTATACACATACAATAAACTTTTAAAAAATATTTTATTTAGCCCTGGCTGGTGTGGCTCAGTGGATTGAGCACCAGGCTGTGAAGAAAAGGGTCTCTAGTTCAACTCCCAGTCAGGACACACGCCTGGGTTTTGGGCCAGATCCCCAGTAGGGGGCACGCAAGAGGCAACCACTCATTGATGTTTCTCTCCCTTTCTTTCCCCCTTCCTTCTGTTTAAAAATAAATAATAAATAAAATACTTTTTTAAAGGACTGGGAATCCAACCAAGAACCCTTTGGTTCACAGGGAAGCGCTCAATCCACTGAACCACACCAGCCAGGACTACAGTGAACTTTTATCAGGGGTTATAAACCTGGGAGGGAACTGATATTGGCCCTTGGGTAAAGTGGCACTTTCACCTATATGTATTTTTCTGTGTGACTTAAAGATTTTACAACAAGCCTACATTATTTTTGTGATCTTAAAAACAATAAAAAAGGAAAAGTTAATACCAACTGGTAGGGTAATTCAAAGAAGATATAAAGAAGACAAATCAGCTGTAATCCCATCATTAAGAGAAGACCTCTGTCAAAATTTTAATGTAAATCTTTTCAGCTCCTTTTCTGTGTATAACTAATTTTTTAAGCTAGTTGAGATATAGACTAAACAGTATTAAAATTCTGTTTATCCTTCTTTATTCACTTAAAAATTCTCTAGAAGTGATTTCGTCTGGACTTCTCCCTCTTCCATTGAAGTAAATCACCATCTTCATTCAGGCTCTGCCTTTGGGTTCAGGTCAATGCCTCTTGCTCTGGCAGGACTTTCCCCTGCTGATCACTAAGTGTGAAGCTCCAGATCCTAGGCACAGGTTACAGGAAAGGCCCGGCGGCAGCTACTCTCACCTGGTGCTATGAGCTTTAGACTACTTTGCAGCACTTGGGTAGTGAAGGCTCATCATAGTGCAGGGCTGACTCGGCTTGGGAATCAGGGGACTAAGGAGCCCATGGCTGTAGCTGACCTTGATTGTTAAAAAGAAACAATGAAAGACAATAGTCAGTAAAAGAAGCATTTCCCCCAAGTGAGCTTTGGCACTGCTTCTGCTGGGAATCAGAACTTGCTCCTTTCCTCCGGATTGCAGGGCAGTGTGAGCTGGAATAAGAGTTTTCTGCACAGGACTTTCTGCAGTATGGATACCTTACACTTGAGCCTAGTTCAATGGGGAGAGTGTTTACTTAGACATCAAGAGCAAATCCACACTGATTTACAAAGGACCCTTGAACAACGCTCCTGAAGATTTAAACAGTGACCAGTAGGAGCAGGCCAAGTTTAGGAGTGGATCTTAACCAGAAAACTGCCTGCACCATCCTCCCAGACCCCAGCTGCACAGAACTGCGTATGTGCAGGGCTGGAGGGGGCAGTGGAGATGGTAAGCTGAGTGGGCCCTGGCATCCATGGAAGAGACCACAAGTTAGATTCGCATCTGAATTTAATCTAATTGTGATCTTACACAGCATGTGATAAGAATTCATGCATAAATTTATAAACAGAGGAAATAAACATTTAATATACAAGGAGACAGAGAATCTGATTACAGAATGGAAAAGGAAAGTACCAAGATTGTGAAGTGTTTTAAAATCTCTTTAGTAATCATTGGGCAACATAAACATATATCAAATCATTATGTTGTAGTCCTTAGAGTATTACAATGTTACATGTCAATTTTATATCTCAGTAAAACCGGAAAAAAATAAAATCATTTTCCATAAAATAAATGGCCCTGCCTTGGCCATGTGTCTCAGTTGATTGGAGAGCTGTCCCATGCCAAGGGATTCTGGGTCAGGGCACCTGTCTGGGACACTCTTCTGGGAGGCAATTTCTTTCTCACATTGATGTTTCTCTCTCTCTCTCCCCCCAGTAAAATCAGTAAAAATGTATCCTCTGCTGAGGATTAAAAAAAATGACCCTCTGCCCTTTCCCCCAATGTAGACTCTAAAAGATTTTATAAGATCCTTTAGCAAACATACTTGTTGATTAAAAAAAATTATTTTTTAATTGATTTTTAGAGAGAGAGAGAGAGAGAGGAAAGGAGAGGGGAAGAAAGAGAAACATCAATTTGTTAATTCTTACATGTGCCCTGATAGGGCTTTGAACCCACAACCTTGGTGTATACAGGCAATGCTCTAACCAAATAAGCTGCCCAGCTGTGGCAGGATGTTTGAACTGGCACTAAGGGAATGAGTGAAGTTCCTGGGTGGGGTAGTTGGAAGATGAGGTCTTGAAACTGCCAACAGCTCTTCTTCCATTCACTTGTAGGACCTTGTATGAGGGAAAATGCAGTCAACCAATGATAAGTATTGATTTATACATGATCACTACTGCAGTAAGATTTTCTTTGTGCCCTGACCAGTGTGGCTCGGTTGGTTGGGTGTCATCCAGCAGAGTGAGGGGTACCGGTTTGATTCCCAGTGGGGTACATGCCTGGGTTTTGGATTGGTCCCTGGACGGGGTGCATGAGACCCATCAATGTTTGTCTCTCATGTGGGTGTTTCTCTCTCATTCTCCCTTCCTTCTTCTCTCCCTAAAAATAAATAAATAAAATCTTTAAAAAAATTTTTTTCTTTGGAATGGTCAAGGTCTTCATGATTAAGGTCCTGACCTGCCACCTCTTTACACCCCCAGCTCTTCTATCACAGTGAGGAACTTCATAAATGTTTGTGGTTGATGGCAAAGCTATGGAGTTTCTGTAGTCAAATCTGATTATTCTCCCGAAAGAGTGGGGAAATGGCACAAATAACCCCAAATAATTGACTCCATGAATATATTTGGCTTTGAAGTATATTGTGATAATTCTATGGTAAATTGTCATTTGTGTGCACTTTATTAGTAATTCCTGAGCATGAATTAATTAGTTAATGAAGGAATCAGCCCTCTCACTAAGGAAGCTGTGAATACTCCTAGAGGATCCTTCCAATAGAAACTTCCACTCACTGCTCCAGTTCAATATGTGATGCAGGCTCCACCAATCAAATGCTCTCTCCTAGGGCTTTGGCACTTGAACAAACTGAGAGGAGGGCTATGACCTTTGGTCTCAGTGGGCTAAGAACAGAGTAGACCTCAAAAGAGGAAATGGAACTTATTGCCCACGTAGTAACTCAAAAAGGGACACAGGGATTCAATTCCTTCATTAAGTTATTCATTTAACAGACATGTACTGAGCATCAGTGTGTACCAGACACTGTAATAGATGCTTGCACATAAACATTTCTTTTAACAGATAAGGACAAGTTCAAAACTTTCAAGAAACGCCCAGAGTCACACAGCCAGCCCAAAGGGCTAGGATTCAAGCTTTATTTACTAGTGCTTCACTTACTATTCCACAGTTGTCTCCAAGGCTTGCCCAAATCCAGTTTTAGGGGTAAATTGAAAGAAAAAAGAAACCTTTCTTTTTCAACAGATGAGGCTGACTTAAAAGGTAGAACTAAGTGAGTACTAAAACTTATTCGCAGTCCCCGAGAACACAGTGCTAGTAGGAGTGGAGCCTGGAAGGTAGAGAGATTTCCTGGGATAGAATGGGTGGGGACACACACATTGAATAGAAGCTTCCTAGACCAGAGGGGAAGAACCCCAAACAGCCAATAGAATGATATTGAGGTGTTTGGAATGAATAAGGTAAACAGTCAGACTTGGCTACAAGTGAAAGAAACTCAATTCTACTAGCTTAGACAACCACAGAAAGTGCCTCAAGAGCAACTACAGCTATGACTGGCTCTCTCTGCTCCCTTCTCTGGCCTGGGCACCTTTCTATATGTCAACTCCATTTTCTCTCAGACAAGTTCCTACAAGTGAATGGAAGAATAGCTGTTGGCAGTTTTAATAACACATCTCCCAAATACCCCACCCAGTAACTTCCTCATTCCCTTTGTGCAGTTTCAAACTCCCCGCCCTGGCTGTCAAGCTCAGTTGGCTGGAGCTTCATCTCAATATGCCAAGATTGTGGGTTCGATCCCCCATCAGGTCACTTATAAGAGTCAAACAGTGAATGCATAAACAAGTGGAACAACAAATCAATGTTTCTCTCTCTCTCTCTCTCCTTTCTTCTCTTTCTCTAAAAGAAAAATCAATAAATAAGAATTTTTAAAAATGCTCCTGGTGCAGGACTGGGGGAATTAGGGGAGGGGAGGGTGGGAGGAGAAGGCATGGGGGAGGAGGAGAAGGGGAGGCAGCCAATGGTTTTGATTTTCCAGAAAAAATGGAAAGATACGAGCCTGCAGTGAAAACATTAAATGTCCTCCACATGGACATATAATTCTAACTGGCCTCTGTTCTTTCTGATTGTAATTACATCATTGTTTCCACAAATTCAGAAAAGATGTGGATGAGACAGGAGGTTAATAAGCTCAACCCTATCCTTCATCTACCTTAACAACATCCTTATTTTCATTAATGGGTACAGTATATTCTGTTGATGAGCTTTTATGTCTATTAGCTCTTGATAGACTAACACATGGAGATTTTGAGTGAGCTGATTATCTCTGACAACCATCCTAGACTTTTCCGTAGATATTTTCTTTCTACTTTGGGTCTTACCTTCTATTTGTGTTATGTGGTCCATTAACAAGAATAATTCCTAAGAATTATTACAGCATTTCAGAATTGATTAAGCATTGTATACCCCACTAGATAGAGTCAAACTTACGTTTGCTTGCAAAAGAATTCATTAGAGCCCTAGATTTGCATTATTTTTTCCTCACTTAGCATAGAAAAAGAAAAAGGGCCCAAACTGCAGTGAGGATGAGGGCTGGACTGACTCCCCTCCTTGTCATGCACCCTGGGACCTTGAGTAAGACCTTTAAATTTCTGTTTCATTCTCTCTGGCGTATTTAATATTACCTACCTGACAGGGACATTGGGAGGAGTAGAGATAACGGATGCTTATATAAACGGTGCTTACTGATTTTGGCCAAAGCCATTCTGTTACAGATGCCCTGAGACATCCTCATCCGGGCTGGGAGGACCCAGCAGTGCTCCACTACATCCTCACCTGTCCACGTTACACAGAAAGCAATCAATCAGCAATTTACAGGGATCTTTCCTCTCAGAGCCCAAATTGCCCGACCGGGCACATGGTCCATTTGATCTTCCTATTCCACTGCTTGCCCTAGGGAGTCTTGCAGTGTTAACTCAGACTATTAACTCCCACATTGTTCAGTGTTTCACCATCAGTTGCCAAACTGACCTTATTTCCTGCCAAGCTAACCTCATTTCTGTTTTTGATAGGGTTACTAAACTGGACGTGTTCCGAGAATACTGCAGACACGGTATATCTAAGGTCTGCAAGGGTGATGATAAGGTCCCATGGTCTCTCTGTGGTTAGAATGGCCAAAAAAAAGTGGGACAGAGGGCAGATAACAGGAGTCATAACTGGCTAAAGAGTTCTTCCTGAAGCCCTTTGATAAGGCCAAAAAGAAGTTGTGGGAAGTAGTTAAGTGCAGAGTGATTAACCTGGGAATGAGAACTGATGTGGTCGTGAAAAATATCCTCCAAGAATGAGAATAGGAAGCCCATCAACTCATTCATGTAGCAAATATTTATTGAGTGCCTGTGTGGGGCACTGTATAAGGCTCTGGGGATAGAAGAGAACAAAACAGACAAGACTGCCTTTTTGGAGCTTACATTCTAGTGGGGAAAGAGAGACAATGAACACACAAATTACCTGGAAATTTCTAAAACTGGTAAGTGTTACTCAGAAAACAGCATGACTTAGGGCAGGGGACGGTGCGCCTTCAGGTATGGCTGCCTAATGATCTAAAGAACGAGTAGTCAGCCGTGTGAACTTCTGGGACCATAGCACTCTAGGCAGAGGGAACACCAAATGCAAAGTCCCTAAAATGAGAACGGGCTTGGTAGTTTAAGGTCTAGAAAGGAAAGCAGATCCTGGTAGCTGAAATGAAGCGAGAGCTACAGAACACCAAGGAGTGGACCCTCTAGTAATGGGTCCCAGATGATGTGCCCCAAGGGGTTTCACGTGGTCCCCATTTTTAATCTTCTCAGTGCTCACGTCAGTGGATATAGAATTGTAAAATCCGGGACAGTCTGATTCCCTCCCTCCCCCACCATCTCTTGGACTGCAAAAGTCCCATCAGCTTACCCCAGTGTTCCAGGGACATATTATAATTTCCTTCATATTCCACGATGTGGAGTGTTGGGAAGTGCTAACGTAGGTTTTTGTACATCATGTTAAACACTTCACATTTTAACTCCTGTGCAGTTTCAAAGGACAAAATTAGAACAATTGCTTAGAAAATACAGAAAAATCATATACTTCAAAAGAAGAGGGAAATTTAAAAACTATCAGAACCATCCAGTGACGGAATGGGGTGCCTCAAAACATAGCCTGGTAGGAGGAGGAAAATATGTACTATTGGATAGGAAGACTCAATATTCTAAAGAAGTTAATGAACAATAAATTGATCTGTATATTTAATACAACAGGGATTAAAACATCAAGTTTTTTAAAGTAGACAATTTTAAAATGTATATTCCAAGAATATCTGGGAAAATTCTGAAAAATAATTCTGACAGAAAAGGAGGAGATTGCCTCTCCTAAGTATTAAACATATTGAACATAGAATAATTAGAACAGTACAGTATAGGGAATGACTAGGCAGACAGATCAATGAAACAAAATTAAAAAGCCCAGAAACATATGCATGTAAGTTTTTGTATATAATTTATATATAGTACAAAAATTTAGTTGATTATAAAGATGGTATTCTAAGTGAGTTGGGAGAAGATGGATTATTCAATGAAAGGTGTTGGAGAAACTAGAGAGCAATCTGGAAAAAAATACAAGTGGATCATTACCTCACATTTTATAACAAAATAGAAATCAGATGAAGTGAAAGACCAAAATGCTGGAAGAAAACGTTGGAGAATCTTTGTATGTATATAATCTTGCTAGAGAAGACTTTCTCACCATGGTAAAGCAAACATACAGGTAAATAAATCCAACAGGAAGCTATAAAATAAAATGCTAATAAATTCTCCCTTTCCTCCCCAACTTTATTGAAGTATGATGAAAAAGTGAAATCGTGTATGTTTAAGGTGTACAACATAATGTTTGGACGTACGTGTACATTGTGAAATGATTACGACTATCAAGCCGCTAATACACCTGTCACCTCACAGAGTTCCGGTTTCTTTTTTGATGATGGTAGTGGTAGTGGTGGTTATATGATGGAATAAAATAATCAGTCTTTTTTTATTAAAAGATTTTATTTACGTACTTTTAGAGAGAGGATAAAGAGAGGGAGAGAAACATGGAATGGTGGCCTCTCATGCACCCCCCAACTGGGGACCTGGCCCACAACCCAGGCATGTGCCCTGACTGGGAATCAAACCAGCTACCCTTTGGTTCACAAGCCAGTGCTCAGTCCACTGAGCCACACCAGCCAGGGCAATAATCAGTCTTTTGATTCCATCTTGCTTGAGCTGGCCCAGGTCCCATAGCATGTTTGTTAGCAACTTTTACTTATTCCTGCACAAAAATATGATAATCATTAAAGGAATCTAACCTGTAGCCTAGGGATTATTGAAACAACCCCCCAAGGAGATCAGGAAGGTATACACAAAAATAATTATTGTTTATCCGGAGATTTATAGGAACCTCTTGACTGAGACCACAGCAACTGGAGTTTCTTGACCACAACCACAGACATTGCGCCATCCTCCTTAGACCCTGCTGAAGTCTGGATGTCTGCAGCCATCAGTCACCTTCTGACCTCAGACCCCTCCAGCTTCCCCCTTCGCTGACATGAAAAAAGAAAAGAAAGGAAAAAGAAAGTCTGAATTCTGTACTTTGTCCAAATGATTCTTGAGGATGTTAGTCCACCATCTTCTCAGCTTGCTGGCTCTCCTAATAAAGTCACTTTCCTTCCCCCAGCCCCTTGTCACTCAACTTACTGGCGGTCCCATGACAAGGAGTTAGAGCTTTCTCTCCGCTACAGTGAACACCCCTGACATCTGCTCTCTGAGCAAATGTCAGCTGTACGATACATTATTATTAAACCTAGTCACCATGTTATACTTTAAGTCTCCAGAACTTATTCATCTGACAACTGAAAATTGTGCCCTTTGACCAACATCTCATCTTCCCCATTCTCCCCAAACACTAAAAATTGCCACTCCGCTCTCTGTTATATGTGTTCCACTTCTTTAGATTCCACATATAAGTGAGTTCATGCAGTATTAGTCCTTCTGTACCAGGCTTATTTCACTTCAATTCACTAAACTCAATTATTAAATTTTCTATTCAAATTAAGCTAATTAAAAATATATGAAAATTCTAGATGTTGACAAGAAGAGCAACAAAAATAAAAAACAGAAAAATAGGTGAAGGATATGAACAGATTGACCACAGAAAAAAAAAGTCACAGCCCTGACCAGTGTGGCTCAGTTGGTCGGGCATCATCCCGCAAAGCGAAAGTTCTCCGGTTCAATTGCCAGTCAGGGCACATGCCAGGGTTGCAGGTTCAATTCCCACTTGGGGCATGTATGAGAGGCAACCAATCGATGTCTCTCTCACACAATGATGTTTCTCTCCCTCTCTTTCTTCCCCTCTCTCTAAACATAAATTTTTAAAAAACCACAAATGGTCCTCATATATACATGAAAGAATGTTCAACTTTATTCATAACAAGAGAAGTGCAAATGAAAAGAGCTAGGAGTGACTATTTTTGACCTACCAAATTGGCAAAAGTTTTTTAAAAAGTCACTAATATCCTGGTACCACCATGAGGGGAAATACTCTCATAATTGATGAAAGGAATGCAAACTGACACAGCTTCTATTGAAAGCAACTGGCAATGTCTATCTAAATAGCAAATGCATCCACGCTTTGATCCAGGAATTCTGCTTTTAGATATTTATTGTACACATTTGCCTACAACCCCGACTGGTGGTTCAATTGGTTGGATGTTGTCCTGTGAAGTAAAAGGTCGTCGGGTCAGTCCCCGGTCTGAGAGCAGGTGAGAGGCACATGGTCCCTATTTCTCATAACAATGCTTCTCTCCCTTTTTCTATTTCCCTTCTCTCCAAAAATAAGTAAATAAAATAATTTTGATAAAAGAATATTAACATGTGCTTGCAAAATGCACAGACTGTCTATGGAAGGGTACACACAAGCGTGGTAATAGTGGTTGACTCTGGGCAGGAGAATGAGGGGCTGGAGGGAGAGGGAAGGGGATAGAAGGGAGATTTTCTCTTTGTTGTATGTTCTTTTACATCATTTTATTTTTATATTGTACACCATTATCTAATTTTTTAAAATAGATTACAATTGAAGGTATGGGGTGAAAATGTTTGTATGTATTTTAACATGTGTAGAAGAAAACAGTTGTCCATCCTAACCATTCTTAACAGTCCTCACCAGGTGGTAAGAGATGGAAGATTGTAGGTGAGATTTGACTTTATTTTTATACTCTGCCATATTGGGGTTTTTTTCTTTTTCCTTTTTAATTGTTTTAGTGTTGTTTTGTTGTATTGTTTTAATTGTTGCCATGTTGTTTTGATGTGTTTCATTAAGCATATATTGCTCCTCTAATTAAAAAAAAAATAACAGTAGATTCTCCAATAGAGAAGTGTTTACACAAAGATGAAAAAAGCTATTTGCAGAGCATTTTGTAGGGGGAGTTTCACCTTGGCGGGGAATTTCAAACCAGAAGGATCTGTAGGCAGCCTTCAATATAAAACGTTACTTAGTTCTATGCTCTATAACTCCAGGTGAGCTGGTCTTGTCGCTCCAACTGGATTGTAAGCTCCTTAAGGACAAGGAGTCTGAATTTTGCTTTTTAAAAAATGCCTCTCATTCTTTAGCACAAAAGTATATAAACTCGCCAAAAAAATGTTGTCTCTTGAAGACGGGGACATCTGTTTTTTCACAGCTGACATAGTGCAGACTCGTGCACAGAGCTATAAGGTCACATATTGTTGTTCCAACCTTTCCTATCACAAAGAGAAATGTAATACAATTTTCCTGGTGAAGAAAGCTCAGTCAGCATATTTGGTTTCTGGTTTGGTAAAACAAGAGTTTATTTGTTCAAAGTCAGTGGGCCAAGAAAGGTTGGCCGGCACATTGCCGTGATCTCGATTTACATAACAGCAACACAGCTGCAGGTGTACAACCTGGGACCTTTCTCTGGGCATCACTTGGGTCTCTAACGAATCATTATTGATTCCTCTGGTACAAATCTTGTACTTAATAGACGCGCACCAAGTAAATGAAAGTTGCACTAACACATAAATACATGCCCAAATGAAAAGATGCCTTTGTCTGCACTTCGTCATCCACCCCCACCCCCCGGAAAGAATCTAAGCGAGCAGTGTTCCTACTGCCCTTGAAAAATTCCTTAAACATAGTAGGTACTCAATAAATATCCGATTAACTAATGAATCATTTAAAACGGTGAAAGTGAAAACAAATGTGGAACATAAAGTAACAATGATTGAGTACATTTGGGCATAGTCCTTTGATTGACCATGGTGTAGTCATTGTAAATGTAATTACAATAACTATATTAACTCGGAAAATAGACACATCGTTCAGGGGGAAAGCAAAATGCAGAACAGTATGCAGGTGTGGTAGATTGTTACCGTGTGGACACAGTGAACCACCCCTGCCTATATCTGGACTTTCCTGAAATCCCCTGTCACACTGACTCTGGCTTTACCATGTGACTTTCTTTGGACACAGAATGTTTCATTCATAGAATAAGGCCGTGTGACAGCATCCAGCCCCAGCTGAACCACCAGAAAACTGCAGTGGCAGGAGGGACCCTAACTGATAACAGCAAAACAAATGCCCAAATTGATGACTCACAGAATTTAAAGCAAGTAAAAGTGTTGTAGTTTTAAGCACTAAGTTTTGGGGTAGTTTGGCATATCTACTTTGCTAAAGATAAATGTGCATAGGTAGAGGAAGGTAGCAGTGTTGTCGACACAGGAAAAACCTCACAGCAATCCTGTGATGAAAGAAGGTCTGGTGAAGAGACCTCTTGTCTAGGCCCCACCTACCAGAACAGAGACCAACACATGCTAGGCAGAAAGTTATACAACAGCAACAACGACAAAACAAGCACACAAGTGAGTATAGAAGTTCTGTTTAGAAGAAAATGTTTTGGAAAAAGATAGTGGTGATGGTAGTATAGTACCGTGAATATAATAAATGTCATTGAATGTATATTTAAAAATGGTTAAAATGGCCCTGGCTGGTGTGGCTCAGTGGATTGAGCACCAGCCTGTAAACTGAAAGGTCATGGGTTTGATTCCTGGTCAGGGCACACGCCTGGGTGGCAGGCCAGGTCCCCAGTAGGGGGTGCGTGAGAGGCAACCACACACTGATGTTCTCTTCCTCTCTCCCTTCCCCTCTCTAAAATAAATAAATAAATGAAGTCTTTAAAAAATGGTTAAAATGGTAAATTTTATGATATATATATTTTACCACAATTTAAAAACAAATCCAAAAACGTATAATCAAAGTCACCCATCACAAACTTCCTCCTGACAAAGGAAATCTTTCTCTAACCTGCAGATGGCTGCTCAGCAACCAGGAGCCACCAGCTTGCACAATGAGCCATATCAGCGCTGGCTCACTTTGTTTCCCAGTAGCCCTAGGCTGATGATGCAGCCTGATCCTGTCATCCTGTCAAGAGGCATTAGTGTCAGGAGTGGGTGGTGGAGCTTACCTTCCTCAAAGTGTTATCAGACAGGGGCCCTGGCCCTGTGGGGGTCTGACTAGGCTCAGTTGGGTCAGAGGGACAACAAAGTGTGGGTCCCCGGACTTTGTGTGGTAAAGATTTCATAACAGGAGTCCAAGTGACTATGAGGATCTGTTTATTAAAGCAGAGGCCAGCGGCACAAGGAAGGCTTAGCAGAGAAGAAACAACAGGAAAGCCAGGCTAAGCTGCCTGGACTCACTGGGAAGTCAGAGAAGAGGGGGCCTTGGGGACAGGTTCAGGGGATCAGCCTGGGACAAGCTGCCAGTTACCCATTGCCTTAGATTTTAAGAGATGCAGGAGCCTTCAGGGAAAGAAGTGGGGAAGAAGAAGGGGAAGGGAATGGCTCAGGCTGCTCCCCGGAGGGAGAGCAATCATGAGCTGGGTCCTTTGTTTGGAGGCTTTTATCTCTTTCTTGCAGGTGGGAATTCTAGGGGAGTGTTTCAGCAGAATATTCATCAGTTTTCCAGGTGTACGCTTTTAGGGTCCTGGTCTCCACTGATTGGTCAGTGGCAGGGCGGGGGGTCTTTCATCATTGCAGTTGGTCCTGGTATTACCTACCTGGTTTTGCTGCTTTTCTGGGCCTGGAGCTGAAATACAGCTGAGACCTAAACGTTATCTCCAGGGAGGAAAGGTCAGGGAGTAGAAGTTACCCTGGGGGTGAGGTCCTTGTTTCCCCAGTTTTGTCCCCTGCCAGGCACTCAGGGCCTTCTGCCCTGGTGACCATCTGCACCTGGCTGTAAATTGCTTGGCTATTGTGTTCAGCTAGCTTTCAATTTCCCTATTCCACTTGTCAAGGAATTTTCGGAGCTCGAGCTCGCTATCCTGTCTCCAAAGTAACCAGACCCCAGTTGGTGAGATCCCCACACAGTTCCTCACTCTCCTCCAGGAGACACCAAGACTTACTATGCACTTATAACTGCACCCACGACCAAGAAGTTTCTTTAATTTCAAAGCACATTTTCTTGCTTCCTGCAGCAAGATGTGACATTCACGGCCCTGGCCAGGTAGCTCAGTTGTTGGAGCATCCTCCTGCCATACACCAAGACTGTGGGTTCCATCCCCTGTCAGGGAACATACAAGAATCAACCACGAGTCCTGGCAGGCTGGGTCAGTTGGTTGGAGCATTGCCCCATGTACCAAAAGGTTGCCCGTTAGATTCCTGGTTGAAAGGAAAGGTTTTCTTAGGCTCCGCTGAGGAAGAAATGCCAATCAGCTACAAAATTAGGCAGTACAGAGCTTTATTGGGGTTTGTGCACCCGGGCGAGGTTCCCCCATCGGCAGAGCAGGCCGGGGAAGTCGCGAGCAAGCAGGGAATATGGCGGGGTTTTACGCACCAAATTCTGCTTGGCTCCCCTCGGGGGCTAGGGATTGGTCTCCTGGAACAAAGCGGCAATCTATCATTGGTGGTTCCCTGGTTTGACGTCAGCTGTCTCTTCCGGGTTGTAATTCGGCTGCCATTTTGTCCTACCCCGCCCATCCTGACACTGGTCAGGGCACATAGCCTGCGGATTCGGTCCCCAGTCAGGGTGCGTATGGGAGGCAACCAGTCAATGACTGTCTCTCTCTCTCAAGTCAGTTAAAAACAAAACATATCCTCAGGTGAGGATTAAAAAAATCAACCAATGAAGGTATAAATAAGTGGAACAACAAATCATTGCTTCTCTCTCTCTTTCTCCCTTCTTCTCTCTCTCTCTCTAAAACCACTTTTTTAAAAAGATTCTAGAACTATAATAATGCTAATTTCTTAAAAAAAAAAAAAGATGTGACATTCACAACCATCATCTGGCATTTACCCCTTTGCCTTCTGCTCTATGTCGCCCTTGGCTTTAGACAACTCTAGGACACTGAACCAAAGGTGGCACACCTGGCTGAAACCTCCTGGCAGAGGACGCAGAGTTTAAAACAGCATCCCATCCTCAGTCTCCATACAAATGAGCCCTTCAGGCAGAGTCCAGCACCAACTCAGTTTCCCCAACCCGTGGGACTCCTCATTGGAATGGTCAGCTAGCCCTCTTACTGACAAGGTATTTGCCCAGTGCCTTCCCAGGGTCTGTTCCTCTTAAACTTGGATCTGGTGAGACTGACTCATTCTTCCCTTGAGGCACCGATACTCGAAATGAAGCCACAGCAGCCACGGCAAAATCCCTGCCTGGCTGGTGGCTTTTTCTCTTCCTGCCACAGACCTGCCCTGGCCCAGTCCTCGCTGCCTACCTCAGGTTTCCCCAGTGCCTGTCCAATTCAGCACTGAGGTTTTTCCATTTTTCTTCCCCACACAAGTGAATATTTCTTATTAATTTCCCCACTTGTCATCTTTGTGTGCTGGCTTTAATGCTCCTTTCTGGGAGTTACTTTCCCTCTGCCTCTGGGTCTGGGTAATTACCCCTTCTAACTCAATTACAGGACCTTTTTTTTTTTCCCACTTCCTCTTTCCTTTCATTGTTTTGCAGAGGGAGGGGAGGCTGCTGAACGGTGGAAGAGAATTGAATTAGGTAGCAGGATATCTCAGCAGCTCTCTTCCGGGTTCCGCCTCTGCCCTTGAGGTCTCACTTCCAGCAAGCCCCACACCCAAGCTGCGCTGTCTTTCCACCTGCAAAACATTGCCACCGAGCCAAGAGTGTGAAAGAAATCAATAAGGGTGCCTTGGCTGAGGCAGTGAAGGGAGGTTCTGAGAGAATTCAAAGGTTATGGCATTTTAGGGGAGGAAAAAGTTTCCCTCCACCCTCTCAGGGCGCCTGGCTGAGTCTGAAAATCCAACTACCAAAGACAGAGTAGCTGGAGAAAAACATACAGGTTTTATCAAAATTTTACATGTACCTGGGAGCCTTCGCAAGGGAATGAAGACCTGACGTGGATGCCAGCGCACTTGTGAAGAATTGATAAGACAGGCCGTTGGGGCGAGGAGTGGAACACGGTGAAGAAGTAATTAAGAAGATAAGGTGTAGTTTAATCAGGTTTGCCTGTGCAGTCTTGGCTCCAAATTCCCCATCCCTGGAGACAAGAATGTCCTCCTTCCTCCGGGTATGGGGCAGGTGCTTTCCACAGGAGAGCTTTATGACCTGTTTCAGGGACACAGGGGAGGGAGTCAGAGTGACTCTCTGGCTTCTGCCACTTCTGGAAACTCCTTCAACTTTAGATATTTAATATGCCAAGGTGCCATCTTTCAGGGTACCATGTTCTGAATCCCATCAGCACCTTGTCATCACTTAGGTGAATGAGAGATCCCGGCATTACAAAATAACACACTGGAGAGATTACATACAGGAAGAAAACAGTAGTGCTGCGAGGAAAAGTAATTTGGTTCAGAAAAATCAATGCTGAGAACATGTATATAAGAATCTCTGTCCTGGAACTACTTTCTCAAATGATTATTCTTATCCTTTCTTGGGCATAGGCACCCCTTTGAAAACCTGATAAATTATATAGAATCATATCTCCAGGAAAATGCACATAAACATAGAAAACAAACCTTAGGGGCTCACTGCCTCCTTGAATCCTGGGTAAGTGGTGTAAGGAGTAGAGAGCAGCAATCAGCCTTTTCCTTCTTTGTAAATCCCATCTAGAGTACAGCGTAGTTGGGAGAAAGCATTCATTTGTTTGTTCATTCAACAAGTAACTCTTTGAGAAACGTCCAAGTGTCAGGCCCCACGCTGGGCCACATTGTGAAGAAGAAAGAGGTGAATCAGACACAGTGCCTGCTCCCAGGATGCTCATGGCTGGGGAGACCTACAAAGAACAGACAATGAATGTACAGTGATTAGAGAGGCGGCAGGGAGAAGGGTGGGAGCCTGGAGGGGTGGGGGCAGAACTACTTCCCACAGCAGTCAGTTCCTATACCTCAGACTACAAAGCAAAGTGGTTTGGAAAAGCCCAGCTATTCTCTGAGGGGCTAGCTGAGCTCTGCTGATCAGAGCTCCCACTCCCACCTCCACCCCTACCCAGCCCCATCCAGCTTTCCCACCTCCAGTGGGGTGGAGTCGGTTTTCCCAGCTCCCCCCACAGGCTCCCAAGGGCTATCATAGACTTCACAGTCACCTCTACCCCCACTCATCAGAGCCTGTTCTCAGCTCTGCAGGTCAGCTTTTAGACAACCAATCCCCCTTGCACCTCCTCTTTTCTTTGCTTAAGTCCTATCCATTTTACTAGTTGCACTGCAGGAAACAAGGAGTAACAGAAATAACTAACTTTGAGGAAGTTACAGATTTGCAAGAAAACTGGGGAGACCTGGTGTGAGCTGGTCTTGATTCACAGGGCAGGAAGCTGGGCTTGGCTGGGCTGGGCTTCCTCTCACCTCTTCCCAGAGTTCTTCTCCAGGGCCTTAGGGAAAAGTCGCTAGCTTCACGTTTGGGTGTCAGCGATCTTGCCTGTCAGGGTTGGATGCTTGGCTTCATCTGCTTGTCCCAGATGCTTCCCCTGTCACACTTCTGGCCCTGAGCATCCCTTAGAAGGATCTGGCTGCCCCACTTCCCCTCCCAGTTCCTCTCTTGCCTTCTAGGGGAGAAAGTCTTTTCCCTCTTTGCTGTTAAAGAGCATTCCCCAAGCCTTCTTTCCCAAATCACGGAGGTGTTTCTGACTTGGGTATCTGAAAGTCCTACTGTAGTATGCATTTGCTTCATAGACTATTTGATTTGTTTTAGAAAATGAATAAATTGATAGCTTGTAAAATAAAGTCAAAACCATTTAGAAATGTGTTAAGTGAGAATAATAAGTACAAGATGTGTTTCTATACAAACATAGGATGGAAGGACCAAGAGATACCTAATATTCTTGAGGTACTAAATATACATGAGGCACTGGAACTCTAAATATTCATGAGACCCTAAATATTCATACATGAAGTCCCAGTGTTGAGGATGACAACCATTCTTGGCCCTATCCACTCCCCACAAAATACAAATAAAATCCACAGCCTATCAGCAGGCTAATCGGTAAGCTACCTTGGTGGCCAGGTATACTGAGCTGTGTATTTCTTTGCCATTAGTGTGTCACTGATCCAGGGAAAGTTCCGTCTGTGGGCATGCCTTTGTTCAGGCCGCAGCTCTGGTCCTTGTTAATGGCACCATTAGGAGGGAAGGCTGATGTGGCCAAGAGACAACATACTAACAGAATATCCCTCATAATTCAGTTTCTGTCATGCTTCCATCCCTTTCATCCTACCCTAAATGTGTCAACATCCCCCTTCCCTTTCCCCTTGCTTTTCCCTATGTGTTTTTCCTTGCTTTTTAATAAGGCACGTGATTTGAGTGTTTAACCTGGTTTGAGGGCCTTTCAGTTCCGTGGCCTCTGACATAGCTGGCTTGGAGAATGCCTACTCTCATACCCCTGTTTCTCCAAATCCATTTGGCTGGTTATAACCATGAAGCTCAGTGTGGGCTCCCATCCTGCAGACATTTTACCCCCATCTTTTTTTCCTTTCCCTTACCCAGCGTCCTCCCCATGCCAAATTCTTTCCTTGAAAAAAACAGCTTTGGGGGCTGGCAGACCAGATTCCCACAGTTAACATAAACCCTGTTTTACAAAGGCAAGGCACAAGCCCGTTACGTCTAGAAGGAATACAAAACTAATTCCCTCAATTCCAGGTGAGCCCTTCACTATGCCTGGGATTCTTGGATTTTGTTTGTTTGCTTTACTTTTCCGAATGTTAGGGTCTCCCCTGCTGTAAGCTCCTTGAAGGCAGACTTTGCCCCAAGCTCCTACCACCTTGGGGGTCTAAGACATACCAACTCTTCTGTGGCTGTTGGACTCAGTACTATATTAAATTATCCATTTTATTCATTCGTCTTGATAGTTCAGCCCCTTACGTCTATCTAATCCATGACCAGGTCCTAAAACCTCTACTAAAATTGTTCTTAAATTCGCTTCTCTTCATCTCTACCACCGCCACCACACCCTGGTCTAAGCCGTTCTAACTAGATTTTAAAGAATACTTTATTTATTTGTTTTTAGAGAGAGGGGAAAGGAGGGAGAAAGATAGGGAAAGACACATCGATGTGTGGTTGCTTCTTTCACACCCCAGCTGGGGACCTGACCTGCAACCTAAACATGTGCCCTGACTGCAAACCAAACCAGCGACCCCTGGTTCAGAGGTTCGCATTCAGTCCACTGAGACACACCAGCCCATGTTTTCATAGCTATGAATATGTCATAGCTTCCCTGCTTTCTCTATAAACTCCTCTAACATTTCTCCACACAGCTGATGAAAGAAACAAGAAAAAGAAAGGAAGGAAGGAAGGAAAAGAGAGGAAGAAGGAAGGAAGGAAGGAAGGAAGGAAGGGTGGGAGGGAGGGAGGAAGAGAGGAAGGAAGGAAGGGAGGGAGGAAGGAAGGAAGGGAGGGAGGGAGGAAGGAAGAGAAGAAGGAAGGGAAGAAGGAAGAAAGAAAAAGAGAAAAAACCCTGGCTGGTGTGGCTCAGTAGACTGAGCACTGGCCTGTAGACCAAAAGATTGCCAGTTCGATTCCTGGTCAGGGCACATGCCTGGGTTGCAGGCCAGGTCCCCAGTTAGAGGCATGTGACCGGCCTACGGTCGATATTTTTCTCACACGTTGGTTTTTCTCTCCCTTTCTCCCTCCTTTCTTCTCTCTCTAAAAATAAATAAATGAGTAAAATCATTTAAAAAAAAAGAAGAAGAAAAGACAGACTCACCGACCTCATAAATCTGGAACCTTTGAAACCTGGCACATCAGGCAAATTTCCTGTTCATGGAACAATTGTGTCTGTTCTTATTTTGAGAAATAAACTAATTGGCTTTCTACTCTTCCTTTCACACTTGTAGTCAGTTACAAATAACAGAGAACCAACTGGAATCAGCACTAGGGAAGAGTGATGTCATTAGCTCAAACACTTGTGACGTGTTGCTGATCTGCTGGCTTTTAGGCCTCTGTGGACTCAGTTTCACATGATGTTCTTTCTCTTTCTTGCTCCTGCTGGTAAGTCTCCTTTTCTCTGTATTTCAGCTTCATCTTCTGACTATTCTCTTTATACAAAGGAAGGCAGCTCTAGCTTCATTTAATCTTATGTCTGTGGTCACAGAGAAAGAGATCCTTTTCATATACCAATTATAAGATGGCTTTGGCCCAGCTGAGGTCACACTCATCACTGTGGCCGGGGGAATGGAGATTGCTGGTTGGCCTCTCCCAGGCCCAGGTGAAGCAGGGGATTGGAGTTTCCAAAGGAAACGCGGGGACAGAAACAGCAGAGCTCAGACCCTTTCTGGGGAGGGATTTCACATGTACCCAGCTCCTTCTTGCCTGTGTTCATTGACATGAATGCTCTCCTCTGCCTGGAATGCTTTCCCCACTCTCTTGCCTCTCAAATCCTATGTGACTAAGGTGTCAGCTTAAATGTCTCCTTCCCTGAGAGGTGCCTTCCCTGACCCCACACATTAAGTTACATCTATATGACTGACATTCTCATAGCAATTTGTAATTTTAAAAAGTTATTTTAAATTTGTTTTGAAAGTCTGTTTCCCTTAATAGGCTGTAAGTTCCACCATGGCGAGGATCCTCTTAGCTTTGGCTCCCAGTTTTGGCCACGGCTGCATTCCCGGTTCCTAGTTCACTTGCACATGGTGGGTGTTCGCCCCTCATTTGTTCAGGAGGAAAAGGGGATGATAGGTGCTAAGGACACAGGTAAATAAACTGTTGCTACTACTGTAGTCAAGAAGTATCAACTTCTGCATATGTATTGGGCCAGTGTTTTTCAAACTTCAAGACTCAATGGGAGGTAAAAATTAACTTGGTAGATTGCAACTACAATTCTTAAAATGTGAAATCAAATAGAATAGAAAATAGAAATGGGCTAGAAAACAGTAGAGTGCCTCCCACGTATAAAGGGTGTTATTCCATCACATTTTTATGTCAGCTTATATTATAAAATGCATACACATACACCACTACGGGTTGTAGCGTAAAATGCATGTTTTACTGTTTCAGAGATCCTACACTAAGCTGCCTGGACAGAAGTGTGTTGAGATAGTATCCTCACTATTCAGAGCAACCCAGAGCTCCAGATACTGACTGAGTCATGGCATCACTGGGAAATAACACCTGGGAAGCTCGTTCAAAGAATCAAAGTGGAAGTGGAGACACAATTTCAGGATGCTGTTGCAGGGTGAACTCTGGATTTTTGTGCTCTGGTTGGCTTGTGTCACATCCTCAAGGTCATTTCATTACATGTACAGTCAGGTGTGTTTTTCAATTTGTTTTTTTCACACAACAGATGACTTCATGGTTTTCAAAGTTGAATACAAAATTTAAAAAGAATTTATTTGCTGCCATGCATGGTTGGGCCATAAATTGCATATCCCTAGAAAACAGTGAATTAATTCAAATCCTGGAGGAATAGAACTCCGCGGGAGGCTGGAGGACAGGAGCTGGTGTGGTGTGGAAGGCACAGGGGCTATTGTTCTGAACAGAGGGTGCTGAGTTCCTGGTTCAGTACTTGCTGGTTATGTGGATTCACGTGAAGGGAACGAAGAGACATTTATTGAAGACTCACTCAGAGCAAGGCCCTGTGTCAACCGTGGGAGGTATAAAAATAAACACTATACCCATTCTCTGTCCCCAAGGAGTTTACAGTCTGGGAAGGCTAGGCTTCAGTTTCTGCATCTGGAAAGTGCGTATAATAATAGACCTATTTCATTTGGCTATTAGGAATATTAAATGAAAAAATTCCGCCTTCCGCCGTGGAACGGCATTGAGGAACGGCAGCCGTGGCTCTCTGCTACCCCATGGCCGTGGACCTCAATAAAGGCCACAAAGTGACAACGTGAGCAAGTCGAGGCACAGCCGCCGCCACAGGCGCCTCACCAAGCACACCAAGTTCGTGCGGGACGTGATCCCAGAGGTGCGTGGCTTTGCCCTCTATGAGCGGCGCGCCATGGAGCTGCTCAAGGTCTGTAAAGACAAGAGGGCCCTGAAATTCATCAAGAAAAGGGTGGGGCACACATTTGTGCCAAGAGGAAGACAGAGGAGCTGAGCAATGTCCTTGCAGCCATGAAGAAGGCAGCAGCCGAGAAGGACTGAGGCCCATGCCCTCTGTGTAATAAAACCTGTTAAGAAAAAAAAAAATTCAGATACAAATGGACAT
Source organism: Desmodus rotundus (assembly GCF_022682495.2). Classification (NCBI taxonomy): domain Eukaryota; kingdom Metazoa; phylum Chordata; class Mammalia; order Chiroptera; family Phyllostomidae; genus Desmodus; species Desmodus rotundus. Next base: position 101,474,512 of record NC_071394.1, read on the forward strand.
GTTCCCTCCTGCCATAGGACCCTTGCCTTGGCTGTTCTGATTATGAAACTTTTTGCCCTCTTTGCCTCCTCTAATCTTTCAGACCAAAGCAAATTTTCTGTTCCTTAGGGAAATGTTTGCTCTCCCCTCTTAGTCAATTTCCCCATTATTATTTACTTTTAGCATCGGCTCCCCCACCTTCTGGCCCTCAGCTGTAATTTACAGTTAATCATGTGATGACTTCATTAATGACTTTCTGCCTCTGCAACATATGCTGTAGGAATCATGTTGTTTTGTTCACCTTTCTATCCCCACCATTTATTTATTCCAGTGCCTGGGACTGTCGCTGAGTGAATGAAGAAGTAAATAATCTGAAGGGTCTGGGGATAATTTTTTTTTTACCCTCCAATGAGTCTGCATATTATTGGAATTTGAGACTCACTGCCTTGTATGAATTTCTCTGAGTAGCTATTAAGAAGACACTTAAAAAAAAAAAAGAAGAAGAAGAAGAAGAAGACACTTGACAGACACTTGATTTCATTCTGAAAGTTTAGTCTGGGTGGAACATCCCTGAACCCTCCGACAGGATAAATTTTGATCCTGTAAAAAAACATTTATCTGCCCCTTGACCATCCTGGGGGATTGAGGACCAGGGAAGTCATTTCACATTTGGCTCCAGTCCCCACCCATTCAGATTGAGCAATACAGGTTTTGTTGTCGAGACCCATCCCTTATCTACCAGCTTTCCCACTCATTTGCATAGGTATTTCAAGACAGCTCTAGATCTGTGAGCTCAGCTTGATTCAATATCAAAAGTTAGTGCAAGAAGCCAAACTACCTTATCTACCTACATTTTAAAATAAAGACTATACTTTCAGGGATCATTTCTATAGTTTGTTACTAAAATAAAGACTTGATTAAGATGCAGATGCTAAAGAAAATGAACTCTTTAGTTTGTGTTTGCTTAAAGAAAAAACGTGATGAAGCCCATTTTTTAGCTGAAGGAATTCCCTTTGAAGTTGGAATTTGTTTTGCAAATATAAGGCCTTGTGAGCTGCCTAAGGAGCTGAATCTAGGCTCTCCAATAAAAGTTCAGTAATATGGTGAATTTAGGGTAAAATGGCAAACAATCCACTGGCATTAGAGTGTGAGGTATTTCTTCCTCTGACGCCTTTGCTTTTTTCCTTAAAATTTTTTTGTTTATTGATTACTTTAGAGAGAGAAACATTGATTTGTTGTTCTATTTATTTATGCATTCATTGCTTCTTTAAAAATTTTTTTATTGGGAAGGGTTTTCAGGAACAACTGTAAAGGACACATGGACAAAACCAAGGGGGGTGGAAGCAAGGGAGGGACAAGGGTTTGGCTGGGGTGGCGGGGGGAGTGGTGGGGAGTAAACGCAGGCAACTGTAATTGAACAACAATAAAATAATTTTTAAAAAATTTTTATTGATTGATTTTGGAGAAAGAGGGAGAAAGAAACATGGATTTGTTGTTCCACCAATTTATGCGCTCATTGGTTGCTTCTTATATGTGCCCTGACTAAAGATGGAACCAGCAAACTTGGCATATCTGGATGACGCTTTAACCAATTTAGCTACTCAGCCAGGGCTCCTCTGACACCTTCTTAATGAGCTAGAAAAAAGATGTTTAAAAAAATTGTTTTAATTTAATGGCGTGACATCAGTTAATAAAATTATATAGGTCTCAAGAGTACAATTCTGTAATATATCATCTGTACTGTATTGTGTGTTCACCGCCCCAAGTCACTTCCCATCACCATTTATACCCTCTTTACCCCCTTCTCCCTTCTTCCACCACCAATGCCCCCCAGCCAGAAAAGTCTTGATTCAGCTGCTTAAGGTCGCAGATTATTTAAAATGTTAATATCATGACATTACATTCTCTTCCATATTTATAAAAACAGGTTAAGTTGGAGTCTCCGGTGGTTTGTCTGAAACAACAAACAGGGCAGTGCCTTCGTTGATAAATTGCTCACATTCCACAAGGCAGAGTCACACCCAAACCCCTTGGGAACCAGGGCTACAATCTTTGATCTACTTAACCCTGCATTCCTGCGCTAATTGGTTTTAAAAGTGCCTGATTTATTCTTTTTCTACATTCAACTTATATTTCTTTAGCGAATGACACCGTTTCTAGTGGTGCAAGTTAATAGGATTGAAGAGTAATTACACTTGAAATACAATGTGATCAGCCTTCTCAATTTGCAAGGCTCGTCCCTGAGCCTACTTCCTGTCCTAGTGCCCTCCTTGCCACACCCGCTCACTCCCTCACTAGGCTCCACCCCTTCCTCACTTGCTTTTTTGCCTCTCCTTCCTATGTATATAGGTAATATGTGAGTGAGGAGGAGCAGAGTTTGACACACTAAAATATGCCTTTATTAGGATATTATTATTTTAAGCTTTTTGTTTTAAGAAAAAGAAAAGACTCAGAAAGAAACTTTGACATTACCCCTAACTGTTTAAAAGAATTTAGATAGAAGACCTGCTCCAGTAGGGGAACAATTGTCATATATACTTACATTTTAATATGTACTAAGTGCGGCAGCCAGGGAGGAACCAGCAAAGTCTTCTTGTTCGACTCCCCTCTGTGTCATGTCTCATTGTTTCTGGATGGCCCTGACAAGAATTTGTTCACCAAATGTATGTCTGGTCCTTCTCATCTACCTGTGAATTGCCCACCTTCCCTCTGAAGTCCAAGCTACTACTCCCCTTTCTCCTTAGCTCAAGATGGCATATAAGCCTCAACTGTCCCATTTGTCCTGGGGGCCCATAGTCTTACTGAACCCCTGTATGTACATACATAATTAACTTTGGTTATTTTCTCCTGTTAATCTGGCTCATGTCAATCTGATTATTAGACCATCCAAAAGAAATATGAGGGAAAAGAGGGGAAACACCTATCCCACAAGGGCATGATAAAATTTCAGATAGAATAAAAGAGAAATACCATAGAAATTAATTCTCCTTTGCATTCTTTTTTTCTCTCCCTTCCATTCTTGTTTCCCAGTCTCTAGTTCTCCTTCCAGGCACCCACTGTTAGTGTCTTAGGTCTGCCTGATGATAATCTGTGCACATCCAAATGGCAGCCTAGTTTACCATCCTGCATCTTGCCTATTTTATTAAATAATATTTTGAAGATTGTTTCATACCAGTGCATGTAGAAACGCCTTATTCTTTTTAAAGTTGTATATCACATACTTCAGCTAAACTCTGTGTCTGTATGTGTGTGCTTCTGTGTGTACTCATTACATGTGTGTGATTGTGTTTTATTACATTTTTCTCCAAAGCCTTATATATCTCTTTGCTTTCCAGGAGCATGTAGTATCTGGTCCTCCTTGTGTCCTAATGCCTGGCATTCTCCTTTTCAGAATGCCCTCCATACTCCTACAGGCTCCAGTCCTGGAGGTTGTACCTTGGCATATCTGTACTTTGATCCCTTTCCTAAAACAATATGGCAGAAAGTATGTGAGTAAAGCAGAGAAGATGATACTCTAAAAGAAAGCCTTCAATTAAAACCAACTGACACATTTGCTGGGATCTGAAGCTGAGGAATAGAACAAGGATGCATACCAGCCCTCAAGTTTCTTGCAGCCCACTAGAGAAACAGGCTAGAAAACCAATGATTATCCAACACAGAAGTAGGAGTCTGTTGTGTATTGGTTTGATATAATTTCAAATCCATTTGTTTATGACAAGTAAAATTGTTTTAACCCACCTGTGGCCAAGGGACATTTAGACTATAAAAACTGAAAGCTTACGAGGATGGTTCAAGACATTTGGTCTGGTCAAGGGGATGCTTTGCTGACTTAATAGTTCTCCAGGGATCTTGAAACAGTTGCTCCTGCTGTGGCCAAGTAGACTGGTCGTTGGTGGTGCAAGACTGTGTAATGGTCCCCAGAGCAATAGCCTTCAGAGAAGCATAGCCTGTCTGCCAACATTGGTGTCTTCATTCCCTAGTAGTATGCTGTAGCAACAAGGGACTTTCATTTTGCTCTGGTGGCTGAAAGTCAGCTTACATATGGTTAAGTCATCTCTCCCAAGAAACCAAACTCATATAAAATGGTACACCTCTAAGTTTGGACCTTATTCCTTTTACTTCCCGTTGCCTGTGATTAACCTGTCATTTGTTTGGAGTATGCTATTTCTTTATTTGCCTTATTTTTTTAAAAGATTTTATTTATTTTTAGAGAGAGGGGAAGGTAGAGAGAAAGAGAGGGAAAGAAACAGCAATATGTGGTTGCCTCTCATGTGCCCCCTACTGGGGCCCTGGCCCGCAACCCAGGCATGTGCCCTAACTGGGAATAGAACCAGCTACCATTTGGTTTGCAGGCCAGTGTTCAAGCCACTGAGCTACACCAGCCAGGGATCCTAGAGAATTTCTTATTCAGCAAGGAATGTTGGCAAAAACAGTGCTTGGGAACTTAAGGCGGCAATTTCAATGGGTCATGAGAAGCAACTGGCAGGCACGTCACCCAATTAGGAGCCTAAAATAGCTGGTTTTCCACTACCTCTGTGACTTTGAGCAAGCCCCTTAACATCTCTGGGCCTCAGTTTCTTGATATATAATTCATTCATTCAAAAATATTTAATCAGCCCTGGCAAGGCAGCTCAGTTGGTTAGAACATTGTCCTGTTACACTAAGGTTGCAAGTTCAATCTCTGGTCAGGGCACATAAAGAATCAACCAATGAACACATAAATAAGTGGAACAACAAATCAATGTCTCTCTCCCTCCCTTCCTCTCTCTCTAAAATCAATAAATAAATTTAAAAATATTTAATAAGCATCTATTATATGCTAGGCACACGTCTTGGTCCTGGGGAGGCAGTAGATAACAGAGAAATGTGAAAAGACCAGATAACTGTACTCCAAATGTCCTATCTAAAGCCAGAATTTTATAGTTCTAAGTAATATTACTGATAAGCAGGCATTCGTGAAAAATATTTTTCTTGCCTGGAAAAAAGACAGAAATTTATGCCTTTTTGTCTTTCCTTCTCTCTCCAATATCACTGCCCCCCTTATCTGTTCCCCAGGGTTTCTTTTTTCTCCCTGAGTTTTCTTTTCTACTGCAGACTTTATCTTTCTTCAAGTGGCTACTGCTTACCCTTCTACCTTCCCCTCTGCCCTTCATCTCCCTTTCCCTTCTCCTTCCTCCCATGTTTGGTGGCCCTGGTGTGTGTGGCCTTTTTGTGCTGGTCTTTGAAGACAGTTGGGGGGGGCGGTGGAGAAAGAGGCAGCATGCCAATAGCTGTGGGCAGGACAGGATGTTTGAGGCTTTGTTGGCTCTCTCTGATACTGGAGACCAGCATCCAAGTCTTCTCCTTCAGAGTCTGGGGATGATAACTAACTTGCTCTCTGGCTTCGTGCAAGTCTTTTCACCCTTAAGGGTTTCAATTTTTCTTTGTGTAAGTCAAGTGGGCCGTACAATGTGATTTCTAAGTCTCCAAGCTCCAAGCTCTAAAATTCTAAGAAAAAAGCTCTCAAATACTGTTGGCAAGAGTATAAAGGGTCCATTCTGCATAGAGGGTAATTTGATAATATTCTTGAAAATTACAAATACCTACCTATAACTGTTGACCCTGTAATTCTAACTCTACGAATTTATTTTGTAGTTACATTTGCATATGTGCCAAATGATATGAATTCAAGGTTGTTCATTGCAGCAGTGTTTGTATACCAAAAGATTGGAAACATTCTAAATATCCATCAATAAGGGGCCAGATAAATAAATTATAGTGTATCTTAACAGTGAAACATTGCATAGCCATGAAATAGAATACAGACCACAATGAAATACTGTATAGCAAAGAATGAACAAAGTACTATCACATACAGTAGTGTAAGAATGTCCAATGTGGAGGAAATGTCGAGCAAATGAAACCAAACACAGAAAGAGCATACACTGTATGAATCTTTTTTTTTTTTTTTTTTTAGAAAATCAAACATCAAAAAAACCCACTTTAATTCCGACCTAACAGCGCCAGGTGCAATGTCTGGGGACAGACTCTGGGTACAATGCTGTGTGACCACTCACTCACACATGCGGCTCCAAGAAGGCCCCAAAGGAGGACTTACCTTCAGGGGGCCAAGCCCAGGGGAAGAGGGAGGGATAGGGGGGAGGCATGGGAAAAAGGCGCTACTTCTTGGCAAAAGAGATCTTCATGGCGTTGTTCTGGGTGATCTTGAAGCACTGCAGGGCGTCAGGAGTTGCTCCTGCCTGAACCTCATTGTCAAACTCCACAAAGGCGATGTCCGTGCCTCCCTGGAACCAGTGGGACCTCCTTGAAGCCAGGGAACTGGTTGAAAAGCATGGAGAGCATAAGCTCATAGGTCTCCTCTGGCAGATTGATGAGGAACAAAATGTGATTTGGTGGGTTTTCTGAAAGAGGCTGAGCAGGTGGCATCTGTCCTGGCATAAGTTGCTGTGGTGGCATGGCCCCCAGTGGGATCTGGCCAGGTGCGAGGCCTGGAGGTGGGATCATGCCAAGGGGCAGCAGATAGGGAGGCTGGCCCGGCATGTGGTGCATGATGTGGGACGCCTGCGTCTTGGGTGGCATGCCCGGGATAGGGCCTGGGACAGCCCCCACTATGGGGGCGGCTGCCCCACCCTAAACGGCCTTCTTGGATGCTGGGTTCTCCTGGCTCTTGGGCTTCCTCTTCTCCCGCTTACGGTCCCGCTCCACGAAGGTGCCCTTCTTCTTGGCGATGATACCCGAGTCAGCCTTGGCACACTGGATGCGCATGGGCTTGTCCTAGAACGGGAAACCCTGCATGGAGCACAGGGCATTGGTGGCACTGCTGACTTCCTTAAAGACGACAGAGGCCTGGCCCCTCATCTTCAGGCTCTGTGACACCAGGATATCCGAGATCTAGCCAAACTGGGAGAAGATGGCATACAGGGACTCTTTCAGCTCGTCCTTCTTGATCTTCTCATTGAGGGTGTTGATACAAACAGTGTGGTTGGGGCGGGCCTTGGGAATGGCCATGCAGCAAGGTGCTGCGGTAGGACAACACAGACGCGGGTCCGACGACTGACTCCTGCTACGGTTCCGAATGCCAAGACCCAGTATGGATCTATTTAATTGACGTTTAAGAACAGAAAAAGGGATTTCCGCTTCCAGTTCTTTCGGACGTTTGGGCTGTAACGACGATCGAAGACGTCCTGCTCTTGCTGACGCTACTGGTGAACGTCGGAGCGGTGCTAAATTTTAAGCTGAGAAAGAAGAACACACAGGCTGTGGGGAGGAATCCGGGGAGCCTAGCACAGGTGACGACGTCCGGGAGTTCTTACTGAAGCTCAGGTACTTCCGAACCTTCCTCGCCCCCCCGTGGAATGTTTTCCTGATGTTCTGCAGGATCGAGCCATTTGGCTCCTGAGCTCCAGATACGGAACTAGGAACACACCTTCCCAGATGCCGCGTCTTTCTTCGCTCCTGAGGACCGGTGACCTTCCCAGAAAGCCCAAGCTTGTGGTGGATGGAAAAAAATGTGCGCCAAGATGCAGGTGGTTTCCCGGCCACATCGCTGTTTTCTTTTTCAAGATATTTTCCCATTGGTATCTGCATTGAAACATTGCTGTTTAAGGAGTTTCAGGAGGGAGTAGGAACATTGCATTCCCTATAGGAAAAGCAGCTTTATCGGAAGTGGAATCCCTCTTCCACCAGGCTTTCACTAGAAACTCGTTTCTGGCTATTTCTTGCTTTATTTTCAATAACCATCGCTTTGGTTTGAATTATATAGACTTTTAGAAATAATTTATTTCCGAGGATCTGAAGCAGAGAGGTTGGCTTTTAAGTTTGATGCAGCCTCTTTATTGGACTCTGCTTGTAAATAACAAAGTTCATTGTTGCTGGATCTGCATCCAGGTTCCTTCTCTGTCACAGTAGGTTCTGCTGGGCCACTCAGTGTAGCTGTCACCCCCAGGACTTTAAGGATGAAGTATTACTGGTTCTCACGGAAGAGAGGTGTTGGCAGGGGCAGACAGGTGTCTTAAGAGAAATTTTGCCTGGCTTTGAAAGCACTGTGTTAAGGAGCCATTAACTGTACAATTAAAAACAACAACAACAACAAAACAAGAAAAGGCAATCTCTGGTGTTAGCATCTGGGATTGTGGTTGCTCCTGGAGGCAGGGCAGTGAGTGAAAGGGGTCACAAATGGATTCTGAGATGTTCATCATGTTCTTTATCGATTTAAGAACTGGTTACACAGCTGTGTCTAATATGTGAAAAATTATGGTTTGTAGTTTTTTATATGTATTCTATACACTAATAAACATTTTAAAAGAATACAGAGAATCTATATCCACTTACATAAAACAACCTGATATATATTTTGTGGGAGAAAAAGGATAAATCAAGCACTTTCATTTGTGTGAAGAAAAGGGGGGGGGTAATATATCTGTATTCCCTCATATATGCATACAATACTTCTGAAAGGATACTCAAAAAAATGACCAGCCCTGGCTAGTATGGCTTGGTTGGTTGGAGTGTCATCCCATAACCAAAGGGTTGAGGGTTCAATTCCCAGTCAGGGCACATGCCTAAGTTGCAGGTTGGATCCCCCGGTCTGGGTGCGTACCAGAGACAACCAACTGATGCTTCTCTCTTGCATCAAAAATCAATGAAAAAAATGTTCCCAGGTGAGTATTAAAAAAAAAAAAGAAAATGTGACGACACTGGTCGTCTGTAAGGAGAGCTTCCTAGTTGTCTGGGAGAGAGACTTTACTGCATATTTGGTTATACACCTTGGATTCCAAACGGCGTGAATATATTACTTATATAATGAAATGAAAGTACTCAGATTTTAAGAAGAAAAATTTAAAAATTCTGTGAGTCTAGGAAATACTCAGAAGTACTTGGAAAATAGGGGAAAAACACCAAAAGAGTATATGTTGGAAATATAGCTCAGAACTCAAGTGGTGGGGAAGTGGGAGTCTTGGAGAACAATGAATTTTCTGAAATTGGAGAGGTAGAACCCTCTTTTTATGTTCACAACTTTAGCCATGATTTAAAAATTTGTCACAATTTTTTTCTTTTAAAATACTGCATTTATTAGATTAAAAGAATAAGTACTGCTTATGATAAGCAAGATAATTCAAGGATTTATAAAGAAAAAAAACTTCCTTCCACCCATACCCTCCTCTTTCAGCTCTCTGAGGTATCCAGTGTGATCGGCCTAGTGTAAATTCTTCCATCTCTTTCTCTATGTTCATGCGAATATATATGTGTACATATATATTCAACAATATACTAACAGGATCCTACCACTCGTCATCACTCTAAAAAATGCATTTTCCACATTAGCATATATCATGGACATCCCTCTGGGTCAATATCAACAGGTCTAACTCATTTTCATCATTGCATAATATTCCACAGTATGGAAGCAATACAATTGACTCATGGATTCCATTTCCTATAGATAATCAGGTTGTTTCCAGTTTGCTTGTGTTTGTTTTGCACTACAAACAATACAATAAGCACATGTATTAGTTTCCCTTGGCTACTTTAACAAATTACTGAAAACTGAGTGGCTTAAAACAACAGAAATTTATTCTTTCACAGTTCTGGAGTCCAGAAGTCTGAAATCAAGGCATCCTTCCTTCTAGAGGGACTGAGGGAGAATCCCTTCCATGTCCCTCCCCTAGCTTCTGGCAGCTGCCAGCAATCCTTGGCATTCTTGGCTTGTAGATTCGTCACTCCCACCTCCACCTCATTCCTCCTATCTTCATCTCTGAGTCTCTGTAACTCCAATCTCCCTCTGCCTTTCTCTTAAAAGGACACCTGTGATTGGATGTATGGCCCGCCCTAAATCTAGATGATCTCATATCAAGATTCTTAATTACATCTGTAAGATACCATATCCAAAAAAGGCTATATGTTCACAGGTACCAGGCAGGCAAACCTTTGGAGGACCAGCATTAAACTCACTATGGTATCATTGTGTATATCCTTCCAAATGGCAACTTCTGTAGTTTTTTTCTTTTCTTTTTAATTTTTGTTGGTGTGTGTGTGTGTGTGAGAGAGAGAGAGAGAGAGAGAGAGAGAGAGAGAGACATGGACTTGTTCCACTTATTTGTGTATTCATTGGTTGCTTCTTCTACGTGCCCTGACCAAGGATTGAACCCGCAAACTTGGTGTACCAGGATGATGAGTTAGTGTATTTTTGGTCAACGACTAGGTATGTGTATTTTAAATTTTAATAGACATTTCCTGAATTTGTGGCAATTTACGTTCTCATCACCTATGTATCAGGGCTTGTTTCCACACGTATATTGATTGCATTTGTTAATGTTTGACAATCTAATGAGCAAAAAAAATTCCATGAGTATTAGTAAAATAAACATTTTTAATTTGGATTTTATCTTCCATTAATTGCCTGCTTGTATACTTTGCTCATATTTTTAAAACATTGAGCTATTTGGCTTTAAAAAATCCATTTATAGAAATTCTTTTATGTGAAGATACAATGTGTTTGCCATATGTTTTGTTTAGTTCTATTCCGTCTATTGTTTTTTCTTTTTTTTTTTTAAACTTGTCATTGTGATGTCATGCAAAACTTTAAAAATATTTATGGAGACAAATATTTTTGTTTTTTCTTTAATGATTTTGGGCTTCCTGTCTTGCTTAAAGTTCCCTCTCATTACAGTGATATTACTATTCTTTAAAAATTTTCCTCTAGCCCTGACTGGTGTGGCTCGGTGGGATGGGCGTCGTCCCACAAACGGAAGGGTCTCCTGTTCCATTCCATTCCGGTTGGGCACGTGCCTGGGTTGCTGTTCCATCCCGGGGTTGAGGGAGTGTGGGAGAGGAAACTGATGGATGTTTCTCTCTAGCACTGATGTTCTTCTCCCTTTTTTCCTCCCTTCCCCTCTCTCTAAAAATAAATAAACACTATTTAAAAAACATTTTTCCTCTAAATGTTTGATTTGTATATTTCATAACTTTAATTCTTCTGGAATTTATGTGTATATTTTATATCTTTAATTCTTCTGGGACTTTTGAATATGGCATGGCTCTATTTTTACTTGTTATGATTATAAAGTCAACTAAACCAAGATCATTTATCAAACAAATTATTCCTTTGTCACTGGCTTGTTTGCCACCTTTGCTTTATATTAGGCTCCATACTTCTAGATTCTACCCCCGACTACTCAACTATTTGAGCGATTACAGTAGTAAGTTACAATAACTTTACAAATGGTAGCTTTACAATAAGTTAAAATTTTGGTTTTCAGTAAGTGAAATTTGAGTGTGCCACTAAGAGGGTCACGAAATTTCCTGGTTGAGGCAAAAAATAACAGGAGATAAGGCATGAGAAAGGGCTGGGTAAACCATAGCGCTCTGCGGCAAATGTTAGCTGTTGTTATTCCAAAAATGAACATATAGAAAATGAATCTTGGACTTGGAAGGCTGTACTTTTTCTTTTATGACCGTTAACAGCGCAGGAAATGAAGGGCCTGTTGTGGGGCTGCTGACCTAGCGTTCCCATCCCCAGAACCAGAGTTAGAGAGGGGAAGGGGTAAAAGCAACGTGCTGCCTGAGCTCAGGAACCGAGGACTCTGTTCAAAGTCGCAGAACGGAATTAGGGAGAGGAACTGCGAAGAGGCGGCCAGCAAGGAAACCCAGGAGCAGAGGGGTCTCTCGGGAGGGGGCTGCGAAGGTCGGGGCAGAAGGTGGGGCTCTCCTGAAAGTAGCTCGCTGGGCATTCCCGATCCCGTGGTCCTCGGGCAGCAGCACACTGTTGCAGAAGCACCACGCAGCAGCGGCGCTGCCGGACGGCCAGCAGGCGAGGACAAGGGGGCAGAGTCGCCTCCCTGCCGGCCCCGCCTGGCCCGTCCCGTAGGTCTGCGGCAGCCGCTGCGGGGTCGAGGATTGGCCTGAGCGGCGCGCGGGGCGGGCTGACGGCTGCAGGGAGGCCGGCGCGGTTGTCCCGCGCCCCCGCGCGCGCGCACGCGCAGGCGCGACCACAGAGGCGACGCGCGCGTACTCCTTCGGTCGGTGCGGCGGCGGCGGCATCGGGATGGTGTAGCGCGGCGCGAGGCGGGCGGGAGGTGACTGGGAGAGGCGGGATGGAGGCGCCGCGGCCTGGCGGCCGTGGTGGTCTGGGCTGCTGACCGCGCGCCCGGAGCTTGGAGCGGCGGCGGCGGCGGAGCGCCAAGCAGGTGAGTGTGGCGGAGCGGGACCCGGATATGCGGCGCGGCTGAGGGGCGGCGCGGTCGCGGCAGCCTGCTGAGGTGCCCCCGAGCGGGCCGGCGGCGCGCCCTGGCTGGCCACAACCTGGGGTGCCAGCGACTTCGTTGCCCGCGCCGCACTTCCTCCCGGCTCGGCGGACCCCCACCCGCCGGCCCGCGGGTGCGCCTAGCTCGACTGCGGCCCTCCTGGTTCGTCCAAGGTGAGCCGCGCTGCCCGGCCTCCGGCGGCAGAGACGCGGCTGGGCGACCCGGCCGCCAGCGCGGTGGGTCGCGTTCCTGAGCGGATCCTCGGTGGAGAGGTGTCCTTGCCCCGCTGCGTCTACGCTGTCAGCCTCGGAGCTTCCCGACCGTCGGGCGCCGTTTTGCGCAGAAGTGTCTTTCGGGGGCCGGCATATCCGTGGACGGTTGGGGTATGGTCGTGTTTTCAAATCCTAGCGCTGCCACGGACCAGCCCTGGGGCCTTGGGCCGAAGTCCTGGTTTGTTCGTGGGGATAATAGTACGTACTTCACTGGCTTGTTGTGAGGGTAGGATAGGAAGGCGGGCAGGACCGAACAGCAAGTGATCGGTAAATAAATGGTAGGCTGTTAGCAGCCCTGGTGCATGGTCTTGTCAGCTCTCGCTAATTCCTGGCTGCGCGTGGGCGTTTGGGGGGCACAGTGTCTCCGAAATACTCTGGTGTGGCCGTAGCCTCCACTGGAGCCGCTGGATATTGGAGCGGCAGTAGAAAGAGTGCTGTAGTCCCGTCCTAGAATCCTGTAGTCTTTTGCTTCAGTTGCCTTGGAATATCTGTGTCATGGACCAAGTGAATTGTTGCTGAAATAAACCCCGGCGAATTTAGGCTTGGCTTAGTATGGAAGAGGGTGGGACACAAACTTGAAGAGCTTTGCTGTTTAAATAATCGTAAGTGACAGCGTAAACGCTGTCACTTGTTACTGAGTGTAAACACACGAGGAATATGGAAACAGACTCCTTTTTCTGCATTGCTACATCCGAAGGGAGTGACAAGTGCTTTTGTAAACATTATTGTGGGCAGTGTTACTGTCTGGTGAAGTCATCATAATTAAATTAGATGAGTACTTATTTTGAAGCACTGAATGGATGTTTGGAAATATGATTCCTAATTAAATCATCTCCAACGAGTCAGAATTCTCAGCAGTTCATTAATCATGTGGGGATTTTTATGTTACGCTCTAAGATTTTTATGGGAAAAGCAGAACTGGTGAAGTCCGTAACGTACCATAGGAGGTGTTCAGGATAAAGATCTTAACCTAGTTTCAGGAGGCATGTGTGCAACTTAAGCTTTAAAACTAGAAGTGCTTTCGTTAAAGCAAAAAACTTTGTTTTACACCCCTTGGTTCACACTCTGATGGTCTTTTCTCTCTTCAGGTTGTTCTTTAGAAGTGGAGAAAATCGAGTTGGGTTTTGATTTATTGCCATTTTGCACCTCCTGCCTGTATTTTCTGCTTTCCTAGCTCATTCATAAAGGCTTTGGATAGAATTTGCTTTGTGAACGTGAACAAAATATGTGGAAAGTAATTAAAAATGAACCTTGTAATTTAAATTATATTCTTCCTTGTAGCCTGATTATGTTCTTCCTAAATTATGACCTTCCCTGTCGTCTCACTTTAAACTGGTGAACCCCACTGTAGAAGCACTGATAGCTACTGTGAAAAGGCTGGGGGTCGGACGTCATATCTTGGTTCTAGGCCTGGATGCCAGTCCCAAATATCTGGGGCTTTGGGGGGGGTGTCTTTCTGGGCCTCCTTTTTTTTTTAATTTATGGAATTTGAGTGCCACCAGCAGGTTAGGAGGGTGGTGCTGGACTGGAGAGATGTGTAATACAGAGTGGGGCAGACGTAGGTTTACAGTTGTGAGTATAGGAAACAAGAGTTTATTCTTGTATTATTACTGCATTGTTTTCTGTACAAACAACCGCAAACCTGCTTTTGCCCCACCTTGTGTAAAAGATATTCCACGATATACTTTCCTTTCTCTTCACTCTCTTTCTCTATTGTTGACTTTTCCTTCTCCTCCTGAATTCAACATTCTAATGCCTAAGGGTTTGCAAGGCTGCCCCTCTATATTTACTACCTGTACTCTTCTGGATGATCCTGTCATACATGCCCAGTGGCTTAATTACTATCAACTGTACTGTTGACTCTCAGGTTTTTATCTTAGGTTCTGAACTTCAGATTTCTTCTACTTGCCTACATGGTATCTTTACGTATTTTGTCTGTAGGCATCTTAAACTTAACATGTTCAAAGTGGAGCTCTTGATTTCCATTCCTCAACCCATTCTTTTCCCTGCAGTCTCCATTTCATAAGAGCTCCCCTTTGCCCCCCTCCTTCACCCTGCTTAAGTGAAGAGTCTGGTGTCCATTCTTAATTCATTCTTTTGCTTTAGTTTGTTTTTATTGCCACCACCCCAGTTCTTCCTAGAGAGTAGCTTCCTGACTGGTCTCTTTGCCTCTCATCTTGCTCTCCTACAGTTCATTTTCAGACAGCAATCGAGTGATCTTTGCTTACTCTCCTGCTGTAGTGGCTTCCTATTACAAGTAATCCATACTCTTTACCTGCATTATTAGCTAATTATTGAGCTTATTTTTTGTTACTTGTTTATGATCTTTTTCCTCTGACACACTATAAGTTATCTGATGGCAGGGACCTTGTCTGTCTTCCTGTGCTATTCTCACTATTCTCAGTAACTAGAATAGTGATTGGAACATTTAACTAATGTTGAATGAATGAATATGTGAATGAAATAAGTTATAAGATGTTCTGATTCCAAGTATAACATATACTGAACACACTTTACACTTCTTTGGTCTCAGATTTGGGCAAATGAGGAGGTAATCAGAGCACCAAGAGTTACTCTGTTAGACATCCTTATTCCTTCAGTCTTCATTAACATCCTGTACTTCCTAAAAAGGCTAAGTATTTAGATCTTAAGCTGCTGATAACAAAACAAATGTGTATTTGTTCATTGTGTACTGGATCATTAGTATTTTTACAAATAAGGAACCAAACAAACTTTCCAGCTTTGTGTAGTTTTTTTGAGGCAATGAATTTTGGTCTTAACTGGAGGGGATTGGTTCTAGAATGTGGTAGTTTGATCTATATTAATATTGCATAACAAATCCTGAAGGGTAGCAACTGGAATTTTTAGAGAGTGGATGTTTATTATTTCAATTACACTATTTTTAAAAAAACACCTGAGACTTACTTTCCCCCACCTCTTGCAAATGCGTGCACAAATGTATATATCCTCTGAATCATTTTTTAAAAAAGGATTTTACTTATTTATTTTTAGACAGAGGGGAAGGGAGGGAGAAAGAAAGGGAGAGAAACATTGATCAGTTGCCTCTTGCAGGCCCCAAACCAGGAACCAGATCCTCACCCCAGGCATGTGCTCTGACCAGAATCAAACTGGTGACCTTTCTCTTCGAAGGATGACACCCAACCCACTGAGCCACGCAGGTCAGGGCTTCTCTGAACCATTTGATTTGAAGTTATAGCTTACCATATCTTGGGGATAAATCCCTGTTTTTTGGTTTCTATTAACTGCTCATTTGACAGCTATGTCATGTTGTAGAAAGAGGCAAGTAAGTTAGGATTCTTTCCCCCTGCCTGAGTCTAGACCCGAAAACTATCTAGCAGTATGTGAACAAAGAAGGGTATGGAAAAATTAGAAGTGTACAATTGTCAAAGTAAAAATATAGGAAAAATACGTGTTAAAGGAGGAAATCCTAGACTAGGAGAATAATACTAACTGAACACTGAGCAGAAAAGAAGGAAAATAAGGAAGGGAAAATCCAGATTTTGAGGCTTGAGTGAGACAACTTCTTTCTCACTCCTCTTACTTCTCACCCCCCACCCTTAATTTTTTTGTATTGTTAACACTATTACAGATGTCCCCCAATTTCTCCCTCCCCAAATTTTGATGTTTGAATATTTTCCCCTCTGTCCCCTCTCCATTCCCTGATGTGTATGGGCTATTTTTCTAAGGAGTGTTTATGAGCCTGTCGTAGTCCAGTGTCAACTATAACACATTGTGGGAGAGGAAACTATCCTTTTCTTGAAGAGGGCTTTTTATTGTATTTTCTCATAATTAAAGTCTGTGTCCATGGGTTTTTCTGCCATTGGGTCCAGCTTTACCCTTTAAGAGTGGCTTCAAACTGATGCACTTCCTTTTTAAGTTGTTGTTTCCCAAATATTCTATGGTAGCTTTTATTTTATTATCAGGTTAAATAATTCTGAGTCACCAGCCTTTAGTTAAGAGAGGGAAAATGAAAGGGACTAGATGCATGGTTGGGTATATACTGTATTGCGTGTCAGCTGTTAGTTGCTCTGATAAAGCGGATTGCATATCTCTAATTTAGACCTTTTTTCTGTATTAATAGACATAATTCTTTTTAGATGACTAAAGAGAATTTAATAAAAAGACATTTCTAAAAGGGGAGTGACTTGAATTTAAAAAAAATTACATATAAAGTTTACTTTTTTCATGTACAGTCCTATGAATTTTGACACATGCATAGGTTCTCATCACAATCATCACAACTAACAGTATACAGGACAATTCCAGTACCTTAAAAAATTCTCCCATGTCACCCCTTTTCAGTCACCTCCCCCCAATTCTTAACACTTGGTCTTAGTTTTTAAAGAGAAAATTTCTCATGTATAGCCTATGTCAGAAGAAGAATGAGTGGATAATTGATCAATCTAATTGTTTTTCTTTTAGAAATATAAGTGAGAGAATTCCAGTCTTCAACATAAAGGGTTTACATGCAATAAAGTATTTAACCTTGTGGATGGAGGAATGTTTATAAAGGCATTAAGTTAAAAAATACATTTTTAAGCCATGGCTGGTATAGCTCAGTGGATTGAGTGCCAGCCTGCAAACCAAAACATACATCTTAAAATATTTATTTATTTATTTATTATTTTTTAGAGAGGGGGAAGGGAGGGAGAAAGAGGGAGAGAAACATTGATGTGTGAGAGAAACATTGCCTTTTGCATACCCCCAATCGGGGGCTTGGCCTGCAACCCGGGCATGTGCCCTGATTGGGAATCGAATTTGCAGGACAATGCCCAACCCACTAAGCCACATGGGTTAAAAAAAATTGTATAATTTTTGAAGCCTGTCAAGTGATGCAAATCTCACAATATCAGGTTATAATAGGGACCGTCTAACAAAGAAATTTGGGAGATAAGTCTTACTACAATAAAATCGTAATAGACATCATCACATGTTCTCTCATCTCTCTGTAGTAAACCCAGAATTCCCATCTACTGCTATCATGACATAAAGTAGAGATCAGTTTTGCAAAGGATTATGTTATGAAGTCTTAGCTTTTCTCCCTGGTCTGTCTCTACTAGCCTATCTGTTTTTTTCTAGCACTTAGAATTTTAGGTATTCAACTTTACTAGGAGAGGGGGGATATGTTATCTGTTAGCTAAAGTATATTGTAAATGTAGCTTTTCATGATCTTTTTAACTTGGTTCCAGCCTAAAGAAGTTAACATAGAAATTCCATCCCTTTGTCAGAAAATTCACAGATCCTACCCCTGAAAAATCCTGGCTTCAGGATTTATATATCTTTGCTCCACCGCTTTACCAAGAATGTCTATCTCCTTATTTCCCTGAATATTTAAAGCAGGTCACCTGAGGTTATTATTAGTTGACCCTTTAACTGCGAGTGTTTATTGCTGAAATTATGTTAATATGCACAGTCACTTATATCCTGGTATTGCTAGAGCCAGGTCTGCAGCCCAGAAATCCTGGAGGAACTGCCACATCGCTGACCCTGTCATTTGTCATCCTTTGGTGCTCTTCCCTCTTGGGAGACCACCAAGCAAATGCTCATTTACCTTCAAGGGAAATGTGATCCTGAGGATTATGTGGATTAAAAGAAATCCTTGGGTAATCCAGAAGCTTTATTTAAACTGCAGTTTACCCACATTCTTGACCATAGTTTTTTTTTGCATTTCTAATAACTAATTTATAATTATTGATTTCTTATCTATCTCCTTTTACCATTTAGAAGTAATGGCAGTTGTGAAGTAGTGAAAAGATGGGAGTGGTCAAAGAACTTAGATAATCATCAAGCATTGCCCCACATAATTTGGCGCTGACGGGTGGTTTAACCACAATGCTTACTAGACCTTGAAGACCTGAATTCCATGAATTCCTTACCTGCTGAGCCACTGGAAGAAGTTTGCAGTGGCTGTCAACAAGAGGTCATACTCCATTTTGAGACATTTGCACTTTACTACCTTAAATGATTGGACTTTTGCAATTTAAACAATGAGATTTCAATTGTCATAGTTTTAAGTTTAATGCAGTTCCAACTTGTATTTAATGTTTATTTAATAATTCAACCTATTGATAATTTTCATAGGAATTAACTGAAGACCTGCTATTTGAAATACAGATGCTCAGTTTTTGTAGCCAGGCCACTAAATACTACTTCCAAGTTACATGTAGTTACAGAGTAATTACTTTCTTTTAAGTAGTTGAAATATGATTATTTCAAATTGTTTACTCTTGCCCTGACTGATGTGGCTCAGTGGATTGAGCACCCGCCTGCATGCGGACTGAAAGGTTGCTGGTTTGGTTACTGTCAGGGCACATACCTGGGTTGCGGCTTGGGTGCCTGGTTGGGGGCGTGTTTAACAACTGATCAGTAATAATGTTTCTCTCCCTCTCTTTTTCCTTCCTTTTCTCTCTCTCTAAAAATAAACAAGCAAAATCTCTAAAAAGTGAAAAGAAACAGATAAAAATAATCTTAGTAATATATTAAAAAATAAAATTGTTTACTTTTCAACTACTGATTTAGCGTAGGTCCTGTATTTGTGTTACATGCCACTGTGTAGGCTTCTGTTCCTGGCGACCCTATAAATGAGTGATGTCCCCAATGTCCTGTCCTCAGCAGCCCTGCTCAGCTCCTGTAAACTCAGGGTTATGGCTTCTTTTATGGAATCAATCCATCTCATATTTGGTCTTATTTTTTCCTGCTACCTTTTATTTTTCCCCAGCATTATGATTTTTCCAGAGAACTTTGCCTTCTCATGATGTGCCTGAAGTAGGGCAGCTTCAGTTTTGTCATTTTGGCCTCCAGCGATGTTTCAGGCTTAATTTGTTCTAGGATCTACCTGTATTGTTTTCCCCCTACTTGGTCCAGGGTATGTGTAGGTCTTAACTCTAATATCAGAGTCTTGTATTTAGTTAATATTAAAATCAATTTTCCTCTAGCTTTATAAATCATTACAAATTTCTGCTATTATGTTATCTGAGCAAGAATTGTAATTTTTGAGGTGAAACTTATCTCTGCAGTTACACATTTTCAAAAGTTAGGTTCTTTATTTATCAGCTATACAGAGGACATTCCCCTTAACTAAGATTCACTATAGTTAATATTTTTGGAGGATGTCCTGAGGAGAAATAGCTGTAATTCTCTTAACGTGCTTGTTTTTTTATACTGTGAGCGTAACGTCATCCATAGGAGTAGATGGCTGTTGTTTTGGACAAGGTTTGATCACTTGAAATTATTTCATTTTTGTTCTTTTGATGGCTGTGGAGATTTCACCTTATCATTCTTAACTAACTGAGAGGCTTCTGCATTTTAGGTCCTCATTCCTTCTACGAGGACTATTTGTATATGTTTATATAAATATTTTTTAGAGCTATATATGCTATACCAACCACAACAGTTATTTTACCTTTAATTTATGAAGATTCACTATCTTCTCCTTGAGCCCAAGACAGTTATTTTTTAATCAGTGATTTCTTATTTTTATTTTTATTTTTTTTAATTTTAATTTTTTATTGTTATTCAATTATAGTTGTGTGGCTTTTCTCCCCATCCCTCCACCCCACCCCAGTCAGTGATTTCTTTAATTCTGTGTATTTACACCTGCTTCCTTTTATGTTGTCTTGTCATTTAAAGTTGTCATTATCACCTATTAGGAAAACTCATCTGTGTGGTATACTGTATGTAATTAGACTATTATTTATTTAATTTTAGAGGGGAAAGGCGAGAGAAAGAGTGGCAGAGAAACATCAATGTGTGGTTGCCTCTTGTGCACCCCCTACTGGGGACCTGGCCCGCAACCCATGTATATGCCCTGATTGAGAATTGAACCAGCAACCTTTTGCATTGCAGGCTGGCACTCAGTCCAATGAGCCATACCAGCCAGGGCCTGAAGGTTTTAATGATACTGTCATTTCAAAGAGGAGGAAACTGAAGCTTTGGGAAGATAAGGTGCCAAGTGGAGACACATCGATGTGAGATAGACATATCAATTGGTTGCCTCTGATACGCACCCAAACCAGGGGATCAAACCCACAACATATGCTGTTTGTGGGTACATGTCCTGATCCGGAATCCAACCGGCAACCTTTCGATTACTGGAGGATGCTTCAACCAGCTGAGCCACAATGGCCAGGGCTCGCACAACAGACAGGGCTGGCACCCAGTTTTTAAGTGGCACTCAGGTCTGTCTGACTCTAGAATTTAGGCTTTTAATGATTGTCTCATGCATTTTTTTTTTATTTTTTGGGCCTTTCAAAGGGAGGTTGAATGAGACTACATAAGTTTAAAGTGTTATGTTTTTTAATATAATAATCACTATCTTCATTTAGTATTTGGAACACGAAGCAATTTTCCAGCCCTTTAACCATTAACTTTCTCTCACTATTCTTAACCAAGTTTATATGTCTATAGTCCAGTTTTATGGGTAAGAATTAAAGAATGAATTAATTATTTGATGTAGTATACTTTTGTTTTGAATATACAATAAGGATTTTCTTTTGCCTTGGCTTTACAATTAGAAAGACTGTGGTTTTGTGGTTTGTCATATATGTGTAACTAACAGAAGTGCTTAATATATGACCTTGTACAGTTAGATGTTCTAATAGGTCATGTTTCCAGAGTCTCCAAATAATAAAACTAAAAATATATTTTCTTCTTTCTGCTCAGATACATGTAGCTAAGCTTGACCCTAAAGTATTGACAATAGAGGAAGTAAAACATAAATTTACTTTTGAATAAATGAACCAATAAAACAGTTATTATCTTTAACTTAAAAATGAATTGAGAAGCATTACACTATTTGGCTTTTTTTCTTCCCTATTCATGTGAGAAAGGAATGTGAGCATTAACATTACATCAGCCATTAATAATACTCAGACACATAGAAGGAGATGCATAGGACATTTAGGTTTTTCTGTCTAACTGGAGCCCACTCCAATAGTTATTTTGAGTTAACCACTAATGTTGAATTAATTTACGAGCAATGGTTTTTATAGAATGGGCCTATGTAGTTATAAAATTAAAAATATTATTTCATCATTACTGGATGTGGAGACTTAAAGACACTAACGTATTATCCATTTTGAAAATGAACTATTTAATGAATTAGAGAAGTTTTACACTTCACTACATTTAGCTGTACTCATATGCTGTAGTTAGGGTCTGATTTCAGTAAAGAAAACTTTTTTTAAGGGGCCTAATCCTTTTTGAAGTTTTCATAAATTATTGATGGTGCCAATAGTGTAATTTTAAAAGGACCCATGGTAATCCACAACAGGGTGGAGATTGACTGAGGGAGGGGGAGGGGAGAGCAAGGGGGGGCAATTGGGACAACTGTAATTGAAAAACAATAAATATATATATATATATATAATCTTAAAAGGTAGCATTTTGGGGGTGGATTTACATAGTGAAATACTTTACTTTTAAGAAAAACCCAAATTATTTAAAATGCTACTGAAGTAACTTGAACCTATCATCTTAGCAAAGATAAAATATTTTAATACTTTTGAATAGAATTGGGGGGAAATATTTTTATATATTGTTCCTGAAAATGTAAATTGGTACAACTTCTAGGAAGGGCATTTTAGCATTATCAAAATTATGAATGCACATACTCTTTTATCCATTAATTCTTTAAACATTTTTAATTGATTTTTTAAAGAGAGAGGAATAGAGAGAGAATCATTGATTTGTTGTTCCACTTATCCATGCCCTCATTGTATATTTTTATTTATTTTTTATATAACCAAATATATTTATTTATATAAATAAATAAGTTTATTTATATACATAAGTATATTTTTTATATATTTATTTTTAGAGACAGGGGAAGGGAGGGAGAAAGAGAGGGAGAGAAACATCAATGTGTGATTACCTCTCGCACACCCCCAACTGGGAACCCGGCCTGCATCTCAGGCATGTGACCAGACTGGGATTTGGACTGGTGACCCTTTTATTTGCAGGCCTGTGCTCAATCCACTGACCCACACCTGCCAGGGCTTGTTGGGTGATTCTTGTATGTACCCTGAGTGGATATAGAACCCACAGCCTTGGCTCATTGGGACAATGCTCCAACCAACTGAGCTACTTGGCTACCTATTAATTCTTTTTGTAAGAATTATCCTGTAGTATGCTTACACATGTGCAAAATGATGCATGTACAAGGTTGTTTTATTATTATTTGTTCACTCAAAAGAGTTACTCTAATAGGGAGCTATTGAAGGTTTTAAAAAAATATTGCAGCAAAATTTTTTTCAAAAAGGTTTTATTTATTTTTAGAGAGAGGGTAAGGGAGGGAGAAAGACAGAGAGAAACACGTATGAGAGAGAGTCATCAATTGGCTGCCTCTCACATGCCCCCAACAGGGAAACTGGCCTGCAAACCAGACTGGGAATTGAACTTGCAACCTTTTGGCTTGTGGGAGGACACCCAGCCCACTGACACACTTACATATCTTTCACACATCAGTCAGGGCTCTAGCAAAATTCTTGAAGTAACTTAAAAGTTTAGCAGTGGGGGATTGGCTTTTAAAAAGTAGCCCCTCCATGTGATTGAATGCTTTATAGCTGTAAAGCAGAATGAGGAATGTTTCGTTTACTGATGTCATGTAAATGGGTAAAGTTAAAAAAAAAAAGGTGTGGTTATAATATGTGTAGAATTCTATCACTATTTTTTTTTTAAAGAAGGCAGTAGAATATATGTATTTGCTTGCTTATAAGTGTAGTATTTCTGAAAGGATACCCAACAAACTGGTATACATTGGTAGCCTTTGGGAAGAGGAACTTAAGGAATTGAGTGGTAGGGTGCTTTCTTGTATATCCTCTTGTGCTACATTCATCAAAAAAGGTGAATATAATGCATATAATTAAAAAGTGAAAAATTCAGCTCTTTTGAAGATTAAAAAGATAATGTTCTACTTTTCTACTTACTACTTACACTTATATATAAATATATAAATATATATGTACACATACATACACACAATTTTCAGGTGACATAACTGGTAGTTGTAGCAGACATTAATTCTATATGTTAAATAATAGGATTCAAATTCAGTATTATACAAAGTGGACACTAATAACAATACTGAGTTTAAATATCATTAAAACTTTTTTAAAAATTGAATTTATTGTGTCTTCTACATTGACTAGTACTGTTCTCATACCTGTACTGCAGTTAATGCATAGGTGGATAAGATGGAGGTCTCTACTCATTTGCATTAGTTTTGGATTGAAAACTAAGCCTTCTCCACCACCATTCCCCTACTGGAAGTTTTTATATTGTAGCAATCACTGGGCTTAGCATCAGAAACAAAACAAAACAAAGCAAAAGTGGGTGATCTTAGCTTCACCACTTACTTACGTCACCATATGACTTTGAGCAAGGAGTTTAACCCTGATGTGAAGGAATATTTGGTGAGCGCCTGCTTTGGGTATGACACTGTGTTAGACATATTAAAAATGATAGTTGCCCTGCTGGTGTGGCTTATTTGGTTGGAGTGTTGTCCCATAACCAAAGGGTTGTGTGTTCGATTCCCAGTAAGGTCACATACCTAGGTTGTGGATTCAGTCCCCAGTTGTGGGGCATATGGGAGGCAACCAATAGAATTTCTCTCACATCAATGTTTCTTTCTCCCTTCCTCTCTCTCTGAAAGCAATGAAAAAAAATGTCCTCGGGTGAAGATAAAATAAAAGGTAGTCAAAGTTGATGGAATGCTTTATAACCCTGTTTTGTCACTTTTTGATTATAATAAAAGTTTTCAGTAAACTTAAAAAACAAATTTATGGAATCTTTACAATGTACTAAGCACTATGCTAAGTCTTTTATATGCAGTATCTCCCAATTCTTTTATAAAGTCTGTGAAGTGGTATTGTCTCCACTTTATGTGAGAGTGAACTTGGATTTTAAAAATGGATTTTGTATCCAAGGTCACACAATTTGTGAGTAATAGAGCTGGAATTCAAACTCTGCTTTGTCTGACTGTAAAGCCTCTTGCTCTTCTGTATATAAAGACCCATGCAACCCATTCTCAGCTTATTGGTTCTACTTTTGTGTAACTTTTACTTTTGTATGTTACGTGCTGTCACCTTAATCTACATTTAACTAGATTCAGCCTTAATATATGCATTGCCTGATGATTTGAAGCTCTTACATGGCAGCACTGATGGTTTGCTGCTGCCCTTGGGGAAGGCTACTGTCAAGAATATTAATTTGGTTGCTTCTAATCAGAGTATTTGAAGAGTTGCTTATATGCCTCCATTTTTTTAAAAGATTTTATTTATTTTTAGAGAGAGGGGAAGGGAGGGAGAAAGAGAGGGAGGGAAACATCTATCAGTTGCCTCTTGCACACACCCTAACCCCTGCAACCCAAGCATGTGCCCAGATCAGGAATCGAACCAGTGACCTTTTGCTTTGCAGAACAACACCTAACCAACTAAGCCATACTGGTCAGGGCTCAACTGTCCTCTTGATTGCCTTAGTATGAGTAACCCAAGATCCTTGGAGTGGAATTATAAAATATACTTCTGTGATCTGAGGGCAGACTCAGAAGGATTCCTTTCAGATAGGGAAATGGGGGCAGGGGCGGGGTGAGGTATTACAATAGTCCAGAAGAGCAGTGAGGGATGCTTACCTATGACAAGAGGGTGTGGGTAGGTTAAATTTGCATTAGAAAGATATTGAACATTTTGGATATTTCTGGGTTTCCAGGAAGAATAGAAATATCCTGAGGAACAAAAGAGCTTCCTTAATTGTGTTCAAAAGGGCTGTGTTTGGTGATATGTATAATGGTATGTAAGATTAAAATTTTTGCTAGTTTTCTTCTGTGAGGAAAAATACTGCTTTTAGAAAAAGGTAGCACTCCTGCTATTTTCAGGTTTTAAAAAATAAAGTTAATGGGAATTCACTTTCAGGTACGTTTTCACCTTTCCTGAGATGTCCCTAGTTATTTAGTAGTAACCATATGCTATTTGTAAAAAATTCAGATAAAGAAGGAAAGTAGAGTAAAAAAGTGAAAGTATCCCTTCAGACCTTTCCACTCCAATTTCCTTCGTTCTTCTATTCCCTTTGCCCTCCTCAAAGATAACTAGTGTTGTACTTAGGCATATAGTTTACATATCTTTCTCTGTACATTTTCATAGTTATAATTTATTTGTTATTTTAGTTATAATTTATTTTAAGTAGGACTATTTAACATTTTCTTTACCTCTTTTACTTTTTATTAAAGTTTTCAAAATCAGCTGTTATTTTTCAATTTAACACACTTTTTTCCCCCCAAATACCTATTATGTTTAGGTCTGTGCTACACAGACTTTTCTTTCTTTCTTTCTTTCTTTTTTTTTGAAAGATTTTATTTATTTTATTTTTAGAGAGAGGGGAAGGGAGGGAGAAAGAAAGGGAGATAAAATATCAATGTGTGGTTGCCTCTCACATGGCCCCCATTGGGGACCTGGCCCACAACCCTGACTGGTAATCGAACCGGCGGCCCTTTGGTCCGCAGCCCATGCTCAATCCACTGAGCTACACCAGCCAGGGCACACAGACTTCTTTCTTAAAAAGATTCTTTGAAATCTAGTCAAATTGGGGAGGAACTATTTGGAGATTCAGCGGTTGCCTAGAGACATAAATGTGGTTGGAGAAATAGAATTATCTCATAGAACCTCAGAATTTAAGAGGAGATTTAGGGATTGCTAGACTAGGAAAATGGGTCTCTACGATCTTTTTTTTAGTGTTCAGGATGAATATTTTCATTGTTTCCACTTATATAGAGTTTCAGGCTCTGGGACTATCTTTGTGAAGAATATGGAGATATTTTTCTTTATGCTTCAAATTTTTCCCCCCTTCTTTCCCTTCCATTCCATATGCCTTTCCAATTTTGTTTTCATATTTGCTATTATGTATATATTTTTAAAAGATTTTATTTATTTATGTTAGAGAGGGGGAGGGAGGGAGAAAGAGAGGGAGAGAAACACCAGAGTGCGGTTGCCTCTCATGTGCCCTTGTTGGGGACCTGGCCTGCAACCCAGGCATGTGCCCTGACTGGGAATGGAACTGGTGTCCCTTTGGTTTGCAGGCCGGCGCTCAACCCACTGAGCCGCATCAGCCAGAGCTGTATAGTAGTATTCTATCATATGATGTAACATGATCTTCTTTTGTTGGATACTTTTGTTGTTAATTACTTTACTTTTGCTGTTATGAGTAAATTTAGTGAGCATCTTTAAAATAAATCTTTATGTACAGCTATATATTATTTCTTGGGGATGACACATTAAGTCTTGGAATTACTGGTATTTGCTTCTATATCGCAGCCACTAGGTATATGTGAAAAAATGAAAAAATTCTGTACTTTTTTCTTTTTTTATGAAAGTGTTTTGTCTGTTTTATTTATTTTTGGTTATATATTTGTTAAGCATTTATTGTGTACTACTATCTGGAGTGTATTGCTGTCCACCCTGCCACTCCCCCCCCCTCTTTTGGCAACAATTTGATTTTATTTATTTTATTTTTTTATTGGTATTCAATTGTAGTTGTTCTGATTTCCAGCCCCCCCCCCCCCCCAGCCACCTCCTCAAAAAATGAACCACGCTGTTTCTGTTTTTACTTTATGTAACTTATAGAGAAAGTAGGTCAGTGGTTAAACTACTTCATCCGACGTGGGATTTGAACCATACAATCCCTAGCAGCTACACTCCCTACCTTCAGAGGCCAGTGCCTTAACCACTAGGCCACCAAAATATCACATGGCAGACAACTTATCCATTTGAAATGTGCATTTCAGTGGTTTTTAATATATTCAGAGTTGTATAACCATACCAAAATCAATTTTAGAAAATTTTTATCACCTCAAAAAGAAGCATTTTAGCTATTATTGTCCAGTCCTATCCCTACCCTTAGCCCTAATCTATGTCTGTAGATTTACCTATTCTGGACATTTCACATAAATGGAATCATGTTATATACAGTCTTTTGTGACTGACTTCTTTTACTTAATGTGAAGTTTTTAAGGTTTATCCATATTGTCGCATGTATCAGTACTTCCTTTTTATTGCTAAATTATTGTTTCCTTTTTTCAGTTCCATTAGTAAATGTGTTCTACTAAGTCTTGTGGCTGTCAATCAGATTATCCTTGCCCTAGATTTGCCTCTGTATATCACCTAGTTGTTAACGTTTTGCTGGATATTTATTAATCTCTAAGAGTAATGGCATTGAGAAGGAAAAGATATGAATCTTGAAGCAGCACTTTAGCTGTTAGTATCATTGGCAAGAATTTATTTTAGCCCTGGCTGGTGTGGCTCAGTTGGTTGGGCGTTATCCTGCAAACGGAAAGGATGCTGGTTCAATTCTTGGTCAGGGCACGTGCCTAGGTTGCAGGTTTGGTCCCCAATTGGGGTGTGTGGAAGAGGTAACTGACTGATGTTTCTCTCTCACATGATGTTTCTCTCCCGCTCTTTCTCCATCCCTTCCCCTCCCTCTAGAATCCAGAGAAAAATGTTTATTTTAAAAGCAGTGTGAAACTAATGGGATAAAATTAAGAGAAACTTGGGAATTACTCCAATATTTTACTTTTCATGTTTTGCCTCAGCCCTGTTATTTATTACATTTATTTGAGCTTATATTGTCTACAATATCAATACATTTCAACATAAATTAAGGAGTCAGATGTAGAATTGGAGTGTTGGAAAAGAGTTTTCTTTTGAGAGCACTCCTATCCTAAAATGCAGTCCAGACCAGTTTCCCACAACGAATTTCTTTACTTCAATCTCAGGTGTGTGATTTGTAGTGTATGTATTTTAAAGAATGATTTCTCAATCAGGTTTACAGGAACATTTAACTCTCATCTGCGGAAAAAAAATTTTTAATTATATTTTATTGATTATGCTATTTTGCTAAAGGGGGAAAGTTCTCCCAATTTTTCCCCCTTTGCTTCCCTCCACCCATCACCCCCACTCCCTCAGGCAGTCTCTACACCATTGTTCTGTCCATGGGTCATTCGCTTAAGTTCTTTGGCTACTCCATTACCTATACTGTACTTTACATCCCCATGGCTATTCTGTAACTACCTATTTGTACTTCTTAATCCCCTTACCTCTTGACCTATTCCCCTATACCCCCTTCTCATCTAACAACCATCAAAACACTCTCCATATCCATAGTTCTGCCTCTGTTCTTCTTGTTTCCTTAGTTTGTTTTTTAGATTCAGTTGTTGACAGGTATGTATTTATTGCCATTTTATTGTTTATAGTTTTGATATTCTTTTCTTAAATAAGTCCCTTTAACATATCATATAATAATGGTTTGGTGATGATGAACTCCTTTAGTTTTTTCTTGTCTGAGAAGCTCTTTATCTACGCTTCCATGCAAAATTATATCTTTCGATGGATAGACCAATCTTGGCTGTAGGTCCCTGCTTGTCATGACTTTGAATATGTCTTGCGAATTCCTTCCAGCCTGCAAAGTTTCTTTTGAGAAATCAGCTGACAGTCGTTTGGGAACTTCTGTAGGTAACTAACTACTTTTCTCTTGCTGCTTTTAAGGTTATCTCTTTATCTTTAACCTTTGGCATTTTAATTATGATGTGTCTTGGAGTGGGCCTCTTTGCATCCATCTTGTTTGGGACTCTCCGTGCTTCCTGGACTTGCATGTCTATTTCCTTCAACAAATGAGAGAAATTTTCTTTCATTATTTTTTCAAATAGATTTCCAATTTCTTGCTCTTTCTCTTCTCCTTCTGGCACCCCTATGATGCTAATGTTGGACCTCTTGAAGTTGTCCCAGAGGCTGCTTATACTGTCCTTGTTTTTTTGGA
Source organism: Desmodus rotundus (assembly GCF_022682495.2). NCBI lineage: Eukaryota > Metazoa > Chordata > Mammalia > Chiroptera > Phyllostomidae > Desmodus > Desmodus rotundus. Next base: position 101,503,826 of record NC_071394.1, read on the forward strand.
TTCTTTTTTCTTATTGCTGTTCTGTGGGGTTGTTTTTTGCTTCCTTATGTTCCAAATCACGGATTTGATTCTCAGCTTCATCCACTATACTGTTGATTCCCTGTAAATTGTTCTTTATTTCAATTAGTAAATCCTTTGTTTCTGACTGGATCTTTTTTATGCTGTTGAGGTCCTCATTAAATTTCCTAAGCATCCTTATCCACCAGTGTTTTGAACCCTGCATTTGATAGATTGCTTATCTCCATTTCGCTTACCGTATTTTCCGGACTATAAGACGCATCCCCCCAATTTGCGGGAAAGCGGGGTGCATCTTATGGTCTGAATGTACCTGACCTGGCTTTTCCTATTTTCCTCCTCTAAAACCTAGGTGTGTCTTATGGTCCGGTGTGTATCATAGTCTGGAAATATGATAGCTCTTTTTCTAGAGTTTTGATCTGTTCTTTAATTTAGGGCACACTTATTTGTCTCCTTGTTTTGGCAGCCTCCCTGAGTTTGTTTCTTTGTATTAGGTAGAGCTGTTGTGACTCCCTATCTTGGTAGTATGGCCTAATGTAGTAGGTGTCCTGTAGGGTCCAGTAACACAACCACCCCTATCATCCAAGCTGAGTCCTTGAGGTGTGCCCTTCATATGGGCTGAGTACACTCTCCTCTTGTAGGTGAGCCTTAGTTGCTGTAGGTAAAATAATGGGAGGGATTTACTCAGGCCAATCAGCTGCAAGGATTGGCTGTAATCACTGACCACCAACCCCCGCCATCTGTGGAATATCAGCTGTGCAGGGGCAGGGTGGTGGTGCTCTGATGTGGTCTGTAGCTGTCCATTGGGTAGGTAGGCTGTGGGCTTTCCCAGGTGGTGCAGGCCAAGGTCAGCCTCCACCTGTGTTTTGCTCAGGGCCACCCTGCCTGAGCTATAGAGCAATCTGAGATGGCTGTTACTTATGTTGGGTTTGGAGCTTCTCAGGCAAAGCCTAGCTGTGAATCTAGGCTGGCTGGGGTTACTGCTGTGCCTGGAGCCACTAAGCAAGAGGTATGGTGAGGCTGGGGCTTCACTGAGGCCAACTGTTGCTTATTTGAAAAGATTTAGGAAATTGGGAAGCTTGAGCCAAGATCAGCCATTCATATGGAAAAAGATATTCTTCACAGCTGTAATTTGGGTAGGGTGGAGCCTTAGAGGATCTCCAGGGCAGGGCAAACAGTGTTAGCCAGGTTGATGAGTCTCAGATCTGGCTCCACTCTGCCTTCCTGTCTGGAAGAAGGCTGTCCCCAGGCTCCCTCCTTGATGCCAGACACTTCAGTTGTACTCTGTATGCGATTGGTGTCTTTCAAGCTGCTACCGCAGTGCTGGAGCTCAGAAGGAGTGAGTCTGAGTAAGTTTATATGTGGGTTCTTTAAGAGGAAGCACTTGGGACTTCAGAAGTTCCTTCTACCACTCAATCCCTATTGGTTTTTTCAATCAGAAGTTATGGGGACTTATCTTCCTGGCACTGGTACCCGGGGCTGGGGGGGCCTGGTGTGGGGCTGGGACTCCTCACTCCTGAGATCTATCTCCCGAATTTTTATCGACCACACATGGGTGAGGGACCAGCCTGTTCCACATCTGTACCACTCATGTCAGTCTGGATGGATGTGGTTTCTTTAATTCTTTAGTTGGCATACTTTCATTCAACTCAATTTCTACCAGTTCTGAGTGATGGTTCTATAATTTAGTTGTAACTTTGACGTGGTTGTGCAAGGAGGTTAGCGGGGTTTACCTATGTTGCCCTCTTGATTGGAAGTTTGAAAATTTGGATTGTTTCCAGTTTTTGACTTACAAATAAACTAAAGATGAACATGTCTTTTTTGTATGAACACAGGTTTAAAATTTTTTTCTTATAGATTAAAAAACCCATTTGTTGTTTTAAGAGAGGGAGAGAGAAACATTGATTTGTTGTTCCACTTATTTATATATTAATTGGTTGATTCATGTATGTACTCTGACCAGGAATCAAACCTGTGACCTGTGTTCATCGGGACAATGCTCTAACCAACTGGGCTACCTGAAAAGGACCTTTTTTACAAAAATTATTTATTGACATTTTTTAGAGAGAAAGAGACAGATGTTCATCGATTTGTTCTACTTATCTATGCATTTATTGATTGTTTCTTGTACGTGCCATGTCTGGGGATTGAACATACAACCTTGGCATGTCAAGACGATGCTTTAACCAACTGAGCTACCTGACTAGGGCCTGAACACAGGTTTTGTGTGAATGTAAGTTTTTGGTTTTTTGTATAAATACCCATGAGTGAAAATGCTGGGTCATATGGTAATTGCATGTTTAGTTTTATAAGAAACTGCCAGGAGTATCTTTTATAATACAAAGAGTAACAGAAAAGCCTATATAAAAAGATGCTAGGTGCAGTACATGTGTATGAACAAATCCTAGCTGAGCTGCTGTTCTGGTGGAGCAATCTTTGAGTACCACCTGCTTGATCACCCGGGGACTGTAACCAGGCGTGTCCCTTGACTGGGAATTGAACTGGTGACCCTTTGGTTTGCAAGCTGGTGCTCAATCCATTGAGCCACACCAGCCAGGGCACAATAACAAAAAAATGACAAAAATATTTGTTATTTTTAAAAAGACAGTATTGGGTTTGATATGACTGAGAAAACCTAGGATAGGTGGGATGTAGAATTGTAGCACATAGGAAAACTTGGTGGGAGGAAGCGTGGCTCCTTGGAGAAACTTAAAGAGGCCATGTGTAGCTTGAGAGGAGAGAGAGGGGGAGAGGTGTAAAATAAAGAGATGGGTAGGATGAGTCCAAGAGGGAGACGGGTCATGCAGGACCTTGTAGGAAGAAGCTTGGAGGGTTGTTTGACTAGAACAGACACTGAGGAGTTGTGAGGTTTAGAGTTGCTTGACCACGTGGAATTCATAGTTGAAATTGACTTTAAGATCGTATAATTTAACCAGCTCATTTTACAAATAAGAAAGTGAAAGTTAAGGGAACTTTCCCAAAATCAATGGTGCTAGCTCATTGTTCACACTTGACTTATCAGGCAGAGGGGTTAAATTTTACATAATTGGGAGCATTTCAGGTTTTGAGCAAGAGAATTCCAAGATAGAGATGGCTGGATGGCTGTGTGCAGGAGACAGTGGAGTAATAGGAAGCCACAAAATCAGGGTCCTATGCATCAGGATTTGAATTAGGCCACCAGCTTACTAGAATCTTCATTTCATTGTCCTGCATTGACTTTTTACCTGGTTATGTAGACTTACAGTTGCCTGCAGTTCGTGTTCCCTATGTCAAAGCTCTTCAGCAACATGTTTTGATGACTGTACTTTTAAGTAATACTGAAAATAAGGAACTAGGAGCTCTGTGGTTTAGATCTTGTTTAGAAGATTATTTTTAAAAGGAGTTTGTGCACTTAATTCTCTGTAGTATTACTCATGGATTGGTCCTAATGTGTGCTGCATTATCTCCTCGCCCAGGTGAGGTGAATAAGCAAGCTCTCAAGAGTCCTTGGTACCACTTGGTGACTCACACTGAGGGCAGTCCCATTGTTATGGGCAAGTAAATACCAGTCTCCAAGGAGACTTCACCACCTTTTGTTTTTTAACCTACTTTACCTAAATATATATTTAATAGTTGGTACATGCGTGTTATATAAAATGGATATAGTGAAATGTAAGTTTCCTACATCTATTTTCCCAGCTATCCAATTCTTTCAGAGGTAATCATTCTTTTAAGTTTTTTTGTACGCTGTTCCTTAGATAACCTATGCTTAGTGTATACACATAAAGTCCCACTCTCAGCATTTTTTTTGTATCTTTGCTTATTCAACAATATATTTGATGTTATGTATCTGTAGGTAATTTCTTTTCCATGGCTTCTTAGCATTTCATTGTGTCAATATAATTTTTCACTATTTGCATGTGAATGTATGTTTAAATTATTTGCCATCTTTTGTTATAGTTTTGACTAGTCTTAAAGTGGCCAGATTTGAGATCAACCTGTGGAAGGTATGTGTGGAGACACTGAAAGGAAGATTGAGTTAAAAAAGGATGAGTAGAGAAAGCCTAGAGATAGCTAGGAGGAGGATGAGGAGAAAGAAAAAGTTGAGATAAGAATACAGGATAGGTGTGAAATAGCCTATGTTTTCCCAAGGCAAGTACTGAAACCCAAGACTCAACCTTTCTATTAGTGTCTTGGAACCAGATTGAGTTCATAGTTATTAGACATGTGATCTTGGGTGGGTTACCCATTTTTTTTCTGTTTCTATTTCCTCATGTAAAATGGGGTAAATGGGATGATGACACCTCACCATGTGATAATTCATATAAAGCTGTTAGTATAGCATCTATCCACATGCATCCACATCGAGATAGCTTTCTGCTACCTCACCCCCCAACTTTGCCTTTTTCAGCTCAGGTGTACTCCTTCAAGAAACCATCCAGGTTAAACTAAGAACCCTGCTTCTGTATCCCATACCTTTGTCTTACCTCTCACCCCATTTGTAGGGAAAATGAAGTCAGTCAGGCTCCCTCACCCAGAAGTCTGGGCGACTGTGGCTTGGCAGTGCTCACGTGGCCTTGAGTAAGGGCCCGCATGTGTAGAAGGAAGCTCTGTCATATAACTAGGAGGTCAGTATTGGCATCTTGCTGGCTTTGTGTACACTTAGTATATTAAGAGAGTCGGGACTTCCTGCAGCTTGACTTGCAGCTTGCTGCGCATGTGTATTTCCCCATCCAGGAATAAAGGCATGTCAGACATCCCCATGGCTCCTCGAATTTTCTTCTGTCTGCCTGAATCCTGTGTGAACCTGCCCAGCCTACAATGGTTGCAGGACACCATTCCTTTGAAATTTCTATATCTGATTATTTGCCCCTATCTGAGGTTGGGGAACCATCTCTTGTAATGTCTTGTGTAATTTAGTTCCACCCTGCAGCCCCACTAAAATACTTGGCGTAGTGCCTGGCTTCTGGTAGGCACCTAATAATGTTTGAATTGAACTGGGAAAAGCCTTGGGCCTTAGAAACATTGACCCTAGAGAAATGCTAATCTTCCCACCCTTCCCACACAATTTTCATTCTCTGAGGAAAACAGTGGTTAAAAATGCATTTTCCTAAGTGTTTATATAAATAAATACATATATAAGGATGTATATGTATTTTGTATCCCCTCTTCCTCCCTTAAAAATAAAGCAGTAGCATACTCTAAATATTGTTTTGCGTATTGTAGTCACTCCAACAATGGAATGGTATTCATTCCATTGCTAGGCATCATTAAATTCTTTTTCTTATTTTAAGGTAATTGTAGATTTACATGTGGTTGTAAGATAATGCAGAAGAATTTTGGTTACCCTTTACCAATATGTCCCCAGTGGACATCTTGCATAACTATAGAGCAGTATCACAATCAGGAAATGGACTTTGATATAGTCCATCCATCTTATTTAATTTCACCATTTGACATGCACTTATTTTTATGCAATTTTAACACATGTAGATTTGTGTGATCACCACCACAATGAAAATACAAGTTAGATCACAAGAATCTCTCATGCTACATTTTTATAGCCCTAGCCACCTTCCTCCCTCCCACCTTTGTAACCTCTGGTAACCAGTAATCTTTCTGATTTTGTCATTTTAAGAATACTATATGAGCCCTGGCTGGGTAGGTCAGTTGGTCGGAGCATTATACTGATGGGCCAAGGTTGTGGGGTTGATCCCTGGTTAGGGCACATACAAGAATTAACCAATGAATACAATAAATAGGTGGAACAACAAATCAATGTTTCTCTCTCTCTCAAATCAATAAGTGAAAAAATTTAAAAAGAATACTATGGTGCTGGCTGGTGTGGCTCACTGGATTAAGTGCAGGCCTCCAAGCTGAAAGGTTGCCAGTTCAATTCCCAATTGGGGCACATGCCTGAGGGGCGGGCCAGGTCCACAGTTGGGGGTGTGAGAGAGGCAACTTGTTGATGAATCTCTCACACATTGATGTTTCTCTCCCTCTTTTTCTCCCTCCCTTCCCCTCTCTCTAAAAAATAAGTAAATAGTCCTGGTTGGTGTGGCTCAGTGGATTGAGCACCAGCCTGCGAACCAAAGGGTCACCAGTTCGATTTCCAGTCAGGGCATATGCCTGGGTTGTGGGCCAGGTCCCCAGTAGGGGCATGTGAGAGGCAACCACACATTGGTGTTTCTATCCCTCTCTTTTCTCCCTTCATACCCCACTCTAAAAAATTATATAAATAAAATCTTTTAAAAAATAAAATCTTACAAAAAAAGAATACTATGTGAATGGAATCATTTAGTGTCTGACCTTTGATTGCTTTTGGGTTTTTTTTGCTAATTACCTTTAATCTGAAACAATTCCTTTACCTTTCTTTGATCTTTAATAACTAATATAATTGGAAAGTACAGGTCAGTTTATGTTGTGGAATGTTCCTCAATTTGGGTTTTTATGATTAGATACAGGTTATACATTTTTGGCAGGAGCACCACATAAGTGATGTTGTGTGTTCTTCAGCATAAACAAGATGACATTCATGCCATTATTGGTCATTTTAACTTGGATTGCTTGATTAAAGTGATGTTGGCTTGATTTCTCCATTTAAAGATATTACCATATTTTTCAGACTATAAGATGCACCTACGTTTTAGAGGAGGAAAATAGGAAAAAAGATTTTGAAGCAAAAAATGTGGTAAAATATTTAATAACATAAATAACCCCCCCATAAGCCAGGCAACTACATTCAGACTATAAGATGCACCCCCATTTCCCCCTGAATTTGGGGGAAAAGTGCATCTTACAGTCTGAAAAATATGGTAATTTTTGCTTTTGTCATTAAAAAGTATTTTTTGTAGAAAGATACTTTGAGTCTAAGTAAAAAGACCCTTCCCTATCAAACTGTCATCAGTTTTAGCATCCATTGAGATTTTTGGTAGATTAATCAGTTGTTACAATGGTTGCAAAATGGCGATAAACTTTTTTTTTTTAAGATTTTATTTATTTTCAGAGATGGGGAGAGCAGGGAGAAATGATTGGTTGCCTCTTGCACACCCCTAACTGGGGACCTGGCCTGCAACTCAGGCATGTGCACTGACTAGGAACAGAATCGGTGACCTTTAGGTTTGCAGGACATCGCCCAACCCACAGAGCCACACCAGTCAGGGTGGTGATAAACTTTTAAAGGACAGCAAAAAGGCAAATTTGACTTGTATTTCATTATCCAGTTGACAAATAGAAAAAAACCAGTTCTTCCATATATATTAAGAATATAAAATTAAGTCTAAAATGGCAAGGGTTAAATAAGGGTTATATAGAAACGGATAATAAATTTAAGCCCTCTCAAAAGTACAATATTTAAGAGAAAAATGTTGAAGTAAGGGATAATTTTCAAGAAGCTAAGATTTGACTATGAATTATGAAAAAAAAGATAAAATCAAGTTTGAGAATCTGAAGGCAGAGGTAGCTTAAAATGTTTTTTAAGAACAGTTTTAGGTTTACAGATAAATTACCAAGGTAGGGCTTCCGGCCAAGATGGAGGTGTAGGTAGACACACTGTGCCTCCTCACACAACCAAAAGAAGGACAACAACAATTTAAAAACAAAAAACAACCAGAACTGACAGAAAATTGAACTGTATGGAAGTCCAACAACCAAGGAGGTAAAAGAAGAAACATTCATCCAGACCGGTAGGAGGGGCGGAGACAGGCAGTTGGGGTGGAGAGGACTCGCAGCAGTTCGGCGGCTGGTGGACCCAGCGAAGTGGTGGATTGTGGAATGGGGCAGGCAGTGCAGCAGCTAGCAGACCCTGCGGCCCCACATTTATGCATAGATAAACTGGGAGGAATGGCGGGGGAGTGAAACAGACTGCGCAGCCCAGGGCTCCAGTGCAGGGAAATAAAGCCTCAAACCTCTGATTGAAAACACCCGTGGGGGTTGAGGAAGCAGTGGGAGAAACTCCCAGCCTCACAGGAGAGTTCATTGGAGAGACCCACAGGGGCCTAGAATGTGCACAAGCCCACCCACCCAGGAGTCGGCACTAGAGGGGCCCAGTTTGATTGTGGGTAGCAGAGGGAGTGACTGAAATCTGGCAGAGAGTGGAGCAAGCACCCTTGCTCCCTCTTGGCCCCTCCCCCATGTACAGTGTCACAGCTCAGCAACTAGTGTTACCCTGCCCTGGTGAATACCTAAGGCACCGCATCTTTACCTAACAGGCGTGCCAAGACAAAAAAATGGCCCAAATGAAAGAACAGATCAAAGCCCCAGAAAAAATACAACTAAGCAATGAAGAGAGATAGCCAACCTATCAGATTCACAGTACAAAGCACTGGTAATCAGGAAGCTCACAAAATTGGTTGAATTTGGTCGCAAATTAGATGAAAAAACGAAGGCCATGCTAAGAGAAACAAAGGAAAATGTACAGGGAACTAATAGAGATGGGAAGGAAACTGGGACTCAAATCAACGGTGTAGACCAGAAGGAAGAAAGAAACATCCAACCAGAAAAGAATGAAGAAACAAGAATTCAAAAAAAAAAAAAAAAATGAGGACAGGCTTAGGAACCTCCAGGACATCTTGAAACATTCCAACATCCGAATTATAGGGGTGCCAGAAGGAGAAGAGGAAGAACAAAAAATTGAAAACTTATTTGAACAAATAATGAAGGAGAACTTCCCTGATCTGGCAAAGGAAATAGACTTCCAGGAAATCCAGGAAGCTCAGAGAGTCCCAAAGATGCTGGACCCAAGGAGGAACACACCAAGGCACATCATAATTACATTATCCAAGATGAAACAGAAGGAGAGAAGCTTAGAAGCAGCAAGAGAAAAGGAGACAGTTACCTACAAAAGAGTTCTCATAAGACTGTCAGCTGATTTCTCAAGAGACCTTGCAGGCAAGAAGGGGCTGGAAAGAAGTATTTCAAGTCATGAAAGGCAAGGACCCACATCCAAGATTACTGTATCCAGCAAAGCTATCATTTAGAATGGAAGGGCAGATAAAGTGCTTCTCAGATAAGGCCAACTTAAAGGAGTTCATCATACCAAGCCCTTATTATATGAAATGTTAAAGGGATTTATCTAAGAAAAAGAAGATAAAAAATATGAACAGTAAAAATGACAGCAAACTCACAGTTATTAACAACCACACCTAAAACAAAAACAAAAGCAAACTAAGCAAACAACTAAAACAGGAACAGAACCACAGAAATGGAGATCACATGGAGGGTTATCAACAGGGGAGTGGGAGGGGGAGAGAGGGGGGAAAGGTACAGAGAATAAGTAGCATAAATGGTAGGTAGAAAATAGACAGGGGGAGGGTAAGAATAGTACAGGAAATGTAGAAGCCAAAGAAGTTATAAGTATGACCCATGGACATGAACTATAGGGGGGGAATGTGGGAGGGAGGGGGTGTGCAGGATGGAGTGGAGTGAAGGGGGGGAAATGGGACAACTGTAATAGCATAATCAATAAATATATTTAAAAAAATTACCAAGGTAGTCTAGAGTTCCCATATACTCTGCATGTAGTTTCTATTATTAACATTAATATGATATGTGAACCAGTGTTGATAAATTATTATTAAGGAAAGCCCACGTTTCATTCAGATTTCTTTAGTTTTTACCTAATGTGTATTTTTCTGGTCTAGAATCCCATCCAGGATACCACATTGCATTTAGTTGTCATGTTTCTTTAGAATTCCTCTTAGCTTTTTCAAAAGTTCCTCTTAGCCACTTAGTTTCTCAGATGATCTTTGTTTTTGAAGATCTTGACACTTCTGAGGAAATACTGACCAGGTATTTTGCACATTGTCTTTCAATTGGATTGCTCTGATGACTTTTAAAAAATGATTAGACTGGAGTTATGGATTATGGGAGGAGGGTCACACAAATAAAGTACTATTTCATCACATCATATCAAGGTACTGATCACTGTTGATGCTGACTGTGATCACCTGGCTCATGTAGTGTTTGCTCGATTTCTCCATTATGAAGTTACTGGCCCCCCACCCCCTTTTCATGTTACACTCTTTGAGAGGAAGGTACTGTATGTACTCCAAACCTTATGCTCCGTAGTGGAGTTATAGTGGAGTGGGCAGTTATGCTCCATTTCCTTGAGGGAGAGTGTTTACATACATTACTTGTAATCCTTCTGCATGGGGGATTTGTCGTCTTTGCTAAATTCTATTTCTTTGTTTATATTAGTGTAGACTCAGGAGGTTTTTTTATACTTTAGATTATAATCCAATACTACTTTATTTTATTGTTCAACATGTTCTAGCTTTGACCATTGGGAACTTTTTCAGTTGGCTCCTGTGTCTTTGACATACCCCTTCATTGTGGCTTGCCTGCCTGCCTTCCTTCCTTCCTAGCATTTTCTTACTTTCTGATATGAAAAGATATTCGGGGTTTATCTTGTTTCCTGACTCAGTTCTAGGATTAGTCATTCCTCCAAGGAGCTCTGGTTCCTTTTATTGGAGGATGGGAACTAAGATGTGGGCATTAGGTATGCTCATTACTATTGGAATATGAGTGCTTCTAGGCTTTCTTGGCTGATAGAGCAAGGAAATATGGGAGTATGTTAATCTGTGAATATACATATGCATATAAATATTTCTATATTTAACCATTTCTATCTATGAGTTTATATAGACATTTTCAACTTTAATCCATTCTAGCCTCCTTTTGTTTTTTAACTGTCCTACTTCAACAGGGAGAAAACTGGCTTTTGATTTTCTTAGCACTGGCTTTCACAGAATAGAAGTTTTAAAAAGAAAGTCCAACTTACCCTTGTCTCCCTGCGGATCATCATTTTAGTGTTGTCTAAAAAATCTCATAGCCAAACTCAAGTTCGCCTAGATTTTCTTATAGAAGTCTTATTTTACAGTTTTGCATTGTACCTCAGAGATAGCTGTTTGAACTTTTAACTGAATTTTGATCAAATAGTAAGTAATAAGTTATTACTTCAATAAGTAATATATTTTGGCTATCACCACCCCACCCCTGTTAATTTCTTAGGTGTGATGTAGATGCCAGTCAAAGGTTGCATTGTTAGAAAAAGAAATGGTGAAGTGAAATTTTAGAACTTCTTGTGGGGGAGGTAAATAAAAAGTTCACATAATGTCAGAATTGAAATACCATATGTCATGGTGAAAATAAATCAGTCTTTTTCCAACCCTTAATCTGATTGAGGGTACAAGACATACATAATAAAATAGTTAACACTATAAAACAATATATAGTGTAATGCTTAATTATGTTTTTAAAAACCCTAAAATTGTGAGGAGACCAAGCTTAGTGTCAGCTGGACTAGTGAGGCAGAGTTGAATTAGGTTTTGAAGGACTTGGTGATAAAACTTTCTCAATTGAGGGACAAGAACTAGATGTAGGCAGTAAGGGAACTACTGGGGATATAGGCAAATGGAGATAGTCTTGGATAAAGAATGAGAGGAAATGAAGACGGAACAAGTGAGGTGTGTGTTTTTGGAGTCAGAAGAAAAAGGTCGAGTTGATATTTGAAAATGCTAGCAGATGAGGTAAGTGCAGGAATTAGACACCTCAAGATGCTGGATTTAGTTCTTATTTTTTAATTACTGTGTTTTGATCAGGTAACAGGTAATACATTCCCATGATTCAAAATTCAAAAGGAAACAAAGATCATATACTGAAAAGTCTCCTTTCTTCCTGTCTCCCAGACAGACACCTAATTTCATGAGGCAACCAGTGGTTTCAAATGCATTTTTCCTGAGTGCTTACATAAGCAAATACATATGTATTGATATATTTCCCTTCCTTTTTTTTTTTTTTTAAGAAAACTGATAACATACTCTAAACATTGTTCTGCATGTTGCAGGGTTTTTAAAAAATATTGTGGTCTTTCCAAAAATACCTGCAGAACATGACATTACATGGATGTACCATAATGTACCTAACCAGTCCCCTATTGATGGACTTTTAGTTTACAGTCTTTTGCCATTACAAGTACTCTTGCAATGAAAAAAAGAAATTAAGATTTTACTTTGAAACATTTGGTTCACATTCTGTGTGATCCAAAATATGGATTTTGACCAGTGAAAGAAATAATGAATACAAATTGACATACTGCAATAAATGGCTCACATTCAGAATAGTGGTTAACACATCTATATGTATGCATATGATTTATGTATTAGAGGACACTTCCACAAAGAGCTGTAGGAGCTTGGAATGCTTGTGCATAGTGTAAAGCTTAAAAATACAGAAGTTTATTGTAAAGAGTAAGCATTTAGTCGCCTTCCTACAGATGCCTGTGATATTCCAGTTTCTTGTATTTTGATGATGGTGTTCAGCATTAAGCCATTTGCAGTTATCACCACTGGCCAGTCACCTTGTTTTCTAGGATGTCCCCAGGTATCTCCTATCTTCTTCCTATTCCCCTCATGTGAGTTTATTTTTCTGCTGGCCATTGTAGCCTTTTACCTCATGTTGGTCTCTTTTCAAGTCTAACTTATTCCAGATTAATTTTCAGTAAACAGTCTCCAGGCTCCCTGGAATTCAGGGCCTCCTTTTTTTCAGTCCCAGACTTACCCAGTTAGGGTGACAACTCAGTCATTCCTGGGACTCCTTTCTAGTGAGCATATATAGTTATCATGTGGTGAATGATTTTAACAGTGATAGTTTTCTGTAATGTGTCAAGTCTGGGGGGGGGGATCGCTGAAGATTTTATAAACAAACCACTTACATGTTTATAATTGTGTGTTAACATACCTTTCTCTTAATCTATTCAGAAACTGTTGTTCTGCTGATCTAATTAGGGAAACCCTGATTCTTTTTGTAAGAGGAAGAATCTTTTTAAAACGGGAAGTGGACTTTCTAATGCTGATTTTAAAAAAAGATCTTATTTATTTATTTCCAGAGAGCGGGAAGGGAGGGAGAAAGAGAAGGAGACAAACATCAATATGTGGTTGCCTCTCGAGCGCCCCATACTGGGGACCTGGCCCACAACCCAGGCTTGTGCCCTGATTGGGAATCAAACCCATGACCCTTGGTTTGCAGACTGGCACTCAATCCACTGAGCCACACCAGCCAGGGCAAGAAATTATTTTAATGACTATCATTTCCTAAAATATTCAGGTGGCTTTTTTCTATAAGAGGGCAAGTAATTTGTCAGGTTACTTCTGCTCCTATTTCCCTGTCTAGAAAATGGGTTAACTGTATTAAACTGAATGTTGTGGTTATCTAATTTAATGCTCTTCCAGTACAATGCGCAATACTAATACACTGGCTCTGGGCAAAATTCAGACCTTTGGAATGTCAGATTTATACTGTCATGGGGTTGGGACTATCCGGGGTAACATAGACATCCTAAAAATTATGTCAGAGAGCCTCTGCATTTTAGAACTTCATTTTACAATTGAGAGTGGAGACCTAGAGAAAGTGGCCATCTGGGGTGTGCAGGCTGTAGTGGCTCCCTTTGAATCTCAGGCTCCTTTAGCTCTGCATTCAATTTACCCTTTCACTTCTGAGAATTGTTCCAAGAGCTTTTTATCTTCTTGGTGAATGTGCCATTCTACCCCAACCTATCCCAGGCCTTACTGCAAAAGTATTTCTTTTTCCTTGGCACACATACTTCTTCAAATATCCAGTTACTGAACAAATCTCTAGACATATTGGTTGAACTTCAAGATACTGGACTAGGTGTACCTGAGAGACACAAATATGTTCCTTATCTTCAATAATGTTATGATGTTGGTGTTTAGTTGGATTGGGAGGGTGATGTTCATTCATAGAAATAAAAGGAGGTGTTTGAAAAAACAAGGGAAGTAAAGGTGGGAATTTTTTAAAGAATATTCTAGTTTGATTGACAAAATTTCAAGAAGTTCATAAGCTGAGAATAGCTGTTTGATTCTAGTTATCCGTCACTGGCACTCTACTTATCTTGTTACCAACACTCCCTCTCCCCACCTGGCCATTTTCTTCCAAACAGTGGTGTAATTGTCTTGTTGCAGAGGTGGATACTTTTATTTAGTCACAAGACTGGAGCTGTGGGCGTTTGTTTACAGTGTAAGATTTTTTTAGGATCTGCTTTCCTTGTTCCCTCAGGGCTGCACTTTGAAAAGTCTAATCTGGTGTGGTTAAGCCAGGTATGAATGCATCCTTTATTCTACTTTTGGCATTGCTATCAATTTATCATAAGATTTTCTTTTATACATTTCTATTAGCTGAAGAATTGGCCATGGGATAATTGAGTCATTTACATATACCTTTCTATATTAGGGTGTACAAACATTTTCCTATATTTACTATTTTATCCATGAAACATTTATTGAGAAGATATATGCTGTATGTTTTGTGAGGTACTGGGATGCAAAGTTGAAGGCTCATGGCTCATCTTTAAGGAACTGTAAGAGAGACTAACAGATAATTCACATACTGTAAATAAGTGCAAATGATAGAGCCTATCCAGAGTATTGTGGGAGCAGAGAATGGAGCAGTGGTTCTCAAAGTATGGCCTGGGGATTCTTGGAGGTCCAGGAGCTCTTTGTCAGACATCTACAAGGTCAAAACTATTTTCATAACATGAGACATTATTTGCCCTTATTTGCGTGTGTGTGTGTGTGTGTGTATGATGGAGTTGTCCAGAGGCAGTATATAACTTGTGATCATTGCAATAGATTGAAGGCAGAGAAACAGAGATGAGAATTTGTTGTCTTCTGTTAAGCTTGACATTAAGGAGATTTGCAGAACTATAAAATGGTGTCACTTTTCTCACTAAAGGTTTTGTTTTAAAAATTATGGTTTTTAAAACTAAAAATATGCTTAAAAACAAAATGTTTTAAAGTAAATATTTAATAGGTTTGTTTTTTACATGAATAAATATATATTTAAATAGGGGAAGGGAGGGAGAAAAGAGGGAGCGAAACATTGATTGGTTGCCTCTCAAATGCACCCCAGCTGGGGACCGCCCATAACCCAGACATGTGCCCTGACTGGGAATTGAACCAGTGACCCTTTGTTTTGCGGGATGACGCTCAACCAACAGAGCCATGCCAGGCAGGCAAATGAATAAATATTTTTAAATATAGTTTTAATTTCAAATTCAGTAAATGTTAGTCAATACAACCTACATGGATAAGAGCTTTTGAGTCTTCAATAATCTTTAAGAGTGTGGAGAAGTCCTGAAACCAAAAAGTTTGAGAAACACTGGAATATAAATTCCAAACTAGTCCTCAGGAGAGAGGTGGTCAAGGAAAAACCAGTGTGAGATGATACCAGGGCTTAATCACAGGTGTTTATAAATAACTGCCAGCTGGAATGTAAAGTGGGCGGGCGTTTCAGAAGTAGGAAGACGTGGACCATGGGAGCCCTTGTATGCGTGACTAAGAAGTTTGTTCCAGCTCTCATAGTCAGAAATAAGTTTCTAAAATGTGTTAATTTATACCCTTTAGAAGTCCTGTTGGAAGCTATTTTACTATAGAGGTTAATATAAAGAGGTTAGAAGATTGTGTTTCTGATTTTGTGTGATTTGTTAAATTGGCAGTCAGCATTTTGTATATCGAAGGGCATTCTATACATACTATTTTAGCATTGACAACATGAGTAATCTATGACTTCAAGTCATACTATCTAAATGAAGTTACTGTATTTCCTGTAAAATGTAGATTTCGAGTAACCACTTGTCAGTGATACCAAATTCTTGTAAATTGTTTTTAATGTGTTCGTTATGGTTATAAGCTAATACTGACAAGAGATTTTCTTCTGAACCTGGAAGCTAAGTTGATATGTAAATGCAGACCCTAACATTCAAATAGAGGGCCAGTGAGAAAATGTTAGTAATGCTTATATCAAATAAAGCATATTATAAAGAACATTTACCGTTAATAATAAAAATTTCAATAATCCAATTAAAAAATTAGCAGTGTGTTTAAACATTTTCCAAGGAAGATATACAAGTGGATAATAAGCTATGATCAATTGCTTAACATCATTAGTTATTAGGAATTGAAAATCAAAACCATAATAAGATAACTTCATATTAACAGGATGGCTATAACCAAAAGATGGACAATAAGAAGTTTTGCATGTAGATTTGGAAGCCTCATATATTGCTAGCTGGATTGTAAAATAGCATAGATACTTTGGAAAAGCAGTCATGTCAGTTCCTCAAAAAGTTAAACATAGAGTTACCATGTGACTTAGCAATTCCACTCCTGGGTATATATACCCAAGAGAATTGAAACACATGTCCATCTAATAACATGTATATGAATGTTCAGAGCAGCATTATTTATAATAGCCAAAAAGTGGAAACAACACAAATGTCCATCAACTGGTAAATGGATAAATAAAATGCAGTTCATTTATACAATGGAATAGTTTTTAGCCTTAAAAATGAATGCAGTTCTTGTACATGCTACATATAGCATTCTACAACATGCAAGGATGAGCCTTGAAAATATTATGCTAAATGAAATAGTCAGAAAAGATGATGTATTATATGATTTCATTTATATAAAATGTCCAGAATAGGCAGTTCCAAGGAGAATTATTTGAAATAATTTCAGACTTATAGAACAGCTTAAAAAATAATACTTAAAGTTATATGCATTAAAAGCTATCATCAAGACTTTCCCTATTTCCCAATGGAAGAACAAACATGTAAATAATAAATGAGAATGATAAATACTAGTAAGTATTATGACGGTGATACAGTGATAGAGAATGTCAACATAACAACTTCCAAGCCTTTAGAGAATTTTCATAAATATTATTTGAGCCCGGACTGGTGCCGCTCAGTGGGTTGGGTGTCTTCCTGCAGAGCAAAAGGTTGCAGGTTGGATTCCCAGTCAGGGCACATGCCTGGGTTGCTGGCTGGGCCCTTTTGAGGGCGTGTGCAACTGATCGATGTTTCTCTCCCTCTATTTTTCCCTCCCTTCCCCTCTCTAAAAAGAAATAAATATACATTTAAAAAAATTTATTTGAGCCAGACAGGATACTCCTGGAAGCAAGATCTCAGTAGATCCAGAAAACTGCTTTTAGAATGAGTTTGCAGTTTCTTTTATGCATTTGGAATTAAGGAGGGAAGAAAAGAAGATTACATGAAGGTGGGAGAAAACAAGGTGGAGATTGGATTACAGGATAGTTAACAGGATTAAAGATTATGGGTTCTCTTGAGAGTGGCTTCTTTGCTTCTGAGGGGTCTGAAAAGAGGCTTTTCAAAGGTATGTTAACCTCCATGTGCAGAAACAATGGCCTGGGGCTTGCTTAAAGCAAACACAGACCTTTTACTAAAGAAGTTATATGCCTGCGGCATGCCTACCCATCATGACCTACCTAGTTAGGAATTCTTGATTAGATCACTCTGTGAAGTTCCTCTCCGTAGAACCCCGTTTTTTGTCTGAAGGAATGATCCAAGTTACTGTCTCAACTGTGGTGATACACAGAAACCCTCTTAAAAGAAGTAACTTTTGAGTTGAGACATGAACATTAGAAGTGGCCGATGAGCCCTGGTCAGTTTGGCTCAGTTAGTTGGGCCAGAAGGTTGTGGGTTCAATACCAGCTCAGGGCACATGCCTAGGTTGCAGTTTTGGTCCTTAGTGGGCACACATATGAAGGGCAGCCCAGTTAATGTTTCTCTCACATTGATGTCTCTCCCTCTCTTTCTCCTTCCCTTCTCCTCTCTCTAAATAAACATATATATATATATTTTTTAAAAGAAGTTGGCCGATGACCTGGAGCAAGACATTCCAAGCTGAAGGAACAACACGTACAAAAGCCTTAAGGTAGGAACAAAGTATGTAATGAACGGATAGCAAAACCAGTATGAACAGATAGCAAAAACCAGTGAATGAGGAAGAGAGTGGAAGATGAGGTTGGAGGTAGACAAATAACAAATCATGTAGGGTCTTTGTAGGTCATAGTTGCAACTCAGAGTTACAATGGAAAGCTTTTGGAAGGTTTTAAGCAAGGAACTGTAGTGATCTAATTTTTGCTGTACAAGGTACATTCTGGTCACTCTGGCACAGATGAATTGTGGAGAGGCTGAACTGGAGGCAGTGAGGCTGATTAGGAGGGTGTTGGAGAAAAGCAGTTAAGAAATGCTGTTAATGGCTTAGAATGAGGCTATGTCAGGGACAGTAGGAGTGTTGAGTGAGTTTGGTATGTTTTGGAGGTAGAGCCAGTTTTTTCTGTTTGTTTTTGGCTGAGATAGTGTTTGAGGAGGAACAGGACTGGAGGATATCAGTAGTTTACATCGTAGCATTGTAAAAATATTGGAAATAGTCAAAGTACCCACACACTGTGGTACATCTACACAACAAAGGACAGTGCAGATGTAAAAAAAGAATGAATATCTCTATGAACTGATATACAGTGTAATTTCCAGAACATATTGTTAATGAGAAACATTGTTTTTTCACTCAGAATAAATTTTGTTTTCTCTGATTGATTTAAAGTCTTTTTGTCTTGCTTGATTTTTTCTGCAGATAAACTAGAAATTTATAGTTTCCCCCCTAAATATGCAATGATGTTCTTTCTTTTTTTAATTTATTTTTTAGAAAAAGAGAGAAATATCAGTGTGTGAGAGACACATCCATTGGTTGCCTCTCATGCGCCCCCAACTGGGGGCCTGGCCTGCAACCCAGGCATGTGCCCTGACTGGGAATTGAACCAGCAACCTTTTGGTTCACAGGTTGGTGCTCAATACACTGAGCCACAATAGTCAGGGCCAATGATGTTCTCTCATAAATTTCCCTCTTGGATTTTCTTATCATCCTGCTTTAAGAAAATCCATATATTCAATGTAGTTGCTCACAGTTTGACCCACACCAAATGGTTGTTTAAACCAAATATCTGAGCAGCAAACTGAGCTAATCCTTTTGGAGAAAGTATGATTGAACAGCTAAGATCACTGTATAGTTGAAGAGAAGACCACACAGCCTGAGCTCCTCAGGCTGGATGAGGGGAGAACCACTGATAACTGGACATCACTGGCCCTAAACCATTGCTTTCACCTGCCCCTGCCACAAATACTATAGGATTGCCACCCCCTTTATACTCAGCTTTAATTCTCAGAGTTTCATCTGGTCCTTTATGGGCAGAGGTTACCTGAAGTTCACATGGATGCCAAAATTTCCACAAGCCTTGATTTTTTTCATAGTGACCAAGATCCGAAGTTGAGCCCATCAGTACTAGAGGCCTGTACTGACTTTTTGATTTCAGAAGCAACTTTACTCTTTCAGCAACCCACTCAAAATTTTTCTTTACCATCTGGAGCCCTTCAGGAGTTACTTCCTTGAGATCACAATATGACTCTCTTTCTGTCTGCTTTGATCTGTTGATGAACAGAGTCTCCAGGAATCATTATTAATTACATCAGCAAGAATAATTTCTTTGGTGGTGACATCAACACCCAATTCAGTCTTCATATTAACCAGTGTACAGTCCTGGACAAACAGGATTTCTCTAATACTTCAAAAATAGCTTGTGTAGCATGGCTCATGATATCCACTTCAGTTTGGCCTCTAACAAGTCCAGCAAAGCAAAATTTTACAGCAATGATCTGTTCCTCAGATCACTGTGGATCATTATTGACATCATCCTTAAAAAACATCTCCACTTTAGGAAGGTAAAACTTGTACGTTCCTTGACATCAGTATTGTTTTGAGAACAGAAACAGTTGCTGCTGTTCTACAAACCCATTCATTTGGAATCATTTCACACTTTGGTGCAATGAAAGCTGTCTCTTCACATTTTCTGGTGAAAGCAGTTTTGATACCTGCCTCCTATGACAACTGCAATATACAGCTAGTAATTTTATTCGAGATTGTAGCTTTTCCTTCCAGGTGATTCTTTCAGGCTGCATTTCCTGTTATAATCTGGTCATTGGACTGCAGGAGGACTTTTCCTGGACTATTTAACAATTCACAGACTTCATTTGTTTTATCCTCATAGAGGGTTTTAAAAACAAAACAAAACAAAGCAATGTTCAGTACCTCAGCTGTTGCCATTATCCTGGGTGGGCTAGGGGCAGTGACTGAACTAGGAAGAGACATAGGACTTTGGAAAAGAGGAGTCAAGGAACATACTGCTAATAAGTGCAAAAGAATAACTATAGTGTGCTGTCTTTTAGGTAAGAAAAAGGGAGAACCAAGAATATGGATATGTATTTGCACATTTATACAAAAACATACCCAGGAAGGATAGCCAGAAACTGATGATATTGGTTTGCCTACAGGATTTGGGTGGCAGCAATGTGGAAATGAAGAGGATGGAATTAGTATAGTAGGGGTGGAGAGAGGGATGCTTTTATGAGCATATCTTTTTGTTTATGTCTACCTTTAGAACCATATAATGTTTCACATAATTGTAAACAAATATACAAAATCTATCAGGGTGAGAAGAAAAAACCCCAAGTGAAATACAGACAAAAACGGACCTAGGAAGCTTGAACCTGAGTCTTGGCTCCTCGCCTTTCTCCCGGAACAATATGAGCTTCAGCACTAGTCCTAACTCTCCACAAACTACTGGACCCTGGGCTCTGTGCAGTCGCTCAATCACTGGGTCTGGCTGGTAAGTGTTGTGGCAAGCATCTATGCAGATGCTGGGGGTTTGGGCTTCCCAGTCTCAGTGTCCCATCCACCAGTGTGTGGGGCAGCTGGGGATCTAGGAGCCTGGCTGCAGGGATGGCCGAGGGTGTGGCAGGCATAGATGGCATCCAGAACGAGAAGAAGACTCTGCAATGCCTGAATGACTGCCTGGCCTCCTACTTGGAGAGGGTGAGAAACCTGGAGGCTGATAATCGGAGACTGGAGAACAAAATCTGGAACACCTGGAGAAGAAGGGACCTCAGATCAGAGACTGGGGGCATTATTTCAAGATCACTGGGGACCTGTTCTTTGCAAATTCTGTGGACAATCCCCACATCATTCTGCAGATTGACAATACCTTTCTTGCTGCTGATGACTTTAGAGTCAAGTATGAGACAGAGGTGGCCCCGAAAGGTCATTGATGACACCATTATCACTTGGCTATAGCTGGAGACAGAGGTTGAAGCTCTCAAGGAGGAGCTGCTTTCATGAAGAACAACTGCGATGAGGAAGTAAATGGTCTACAAAACCAGATTGCGAGCTCTGGGTTGACCATGGAGTTGGATGCCCCCAAATCTCGGGACCTCAGCAAGGTTATGGCAGACATCTGGGCCCAGTGTGATGACCTTGCTTGGAAGAACTGAGAGGAGTTAAGTAAATACTGGTCCTAGCAGATTGAGGAGAGCACCACAGTAGTCACCTTGCAGACCTCAGATAGGAGCTGCTGAGATGACACTCAGAGCTGAGATGTATGGTCCAGTCCTTGGGGATTGACCTGGACTCATTGAGAGATCTGAAGGCCAGTTTGGAGAACAGCCCAAGGGAGGTGGAGGTATTCCATGCCATGGAGATGGAACAACTCAACGGGATCCTGCTGCACCTGGGTCAGAGCTGGCCCAGACCAGGGCAGAAGGGCAGCACCAGGCCTAGGAGTAAGAGGCCCTGCTGAACATCATGGTCAAGCTGTTGGCTGAGATTGCCATCTACTGCCACTTACTGAGAGAAGGGGAGGACTTTGATATTGTTGATGCCCTGGACCAAAGCCACTCCATTCATACCATATAAAAGATCACCACCCGCAGAATTGTGGATGGCAAAGTGGTGTCTGAGGTCAACAGCACCAAAGTTTTGAGGCGTTAAAGGCAGCAGAAGTGGGGCACCTCTTGGCAGGGCAGGGGGCCAGTAAAAAGTTCAGAGATCAACGAAAGACCTACGTGGATTTCTCATGAATAACAATCAAGTTGAAAGGGAGAATTAAAAAAACTATACCAATTAGCTACACAGAATTTTGACTGTAAACCCTAGGCTGAAACAAAAACTTTATAAACTGTCAACTGATGGTCATCGGTGTCAGTTCAGCACCAACAGCAATCCCCAATTTAGGGTGCAGTAAAGAAGAAAACTTCAGGTCAGTTGTGATACAGCATGGCTGCGAGGCAGCCCTGGGGCCAGTCCCCTCTCTGGCTAGACAGCTCTGTTCTTGAGAAAAGTTCAGTGTTACGACTTTGATGTTGGGGTAACTCAGTCTTCAGTCTTCAGTGGAAAATGGACAGTACTTTCTCTGAGCCAGAGGGTAAATGCCTTTACAGATAGAAGTCCCCGCCCCTGGTTCTTGATTGGTCTATCCTTTTGCAAATGAGGACTCCAAATCCTCATAGTTTGGTCCAAAAAGTACTTTCCCAACTGGTCAGAATGGAGCCCATATGCAACTATATAATTATAAGTAATTATAATACTTATAAGTATTATATATATTATAATATATATAATATTAAGTATATATTATATAAGTATGGAATAAATTCAGATGTGATATTGCTACTCAAAGGCTATATATCTGTCATTTTGAGATGTTGCCAAATTGCTCTTATGTTTGGACTTAGGCTCCCCAATTAATAATAAGGGATAATGTATATTTTTCCTCCCATCCCAAGCTTTGAGATTTAGTTGACATACAACATTTGTATGAGTTAAAAGTGTGCAGTGTGATGATTTGATATGTGTGTGTATTGCAAAATATTTACCACAATAAGGTCAACACATCCTCCACATAATTTACACAATTGCCATTGTGGTGGTGTTATGATGGATAGATAGTGCATATTTATTCACAACCTGGCCAACAAAGTAACTTTTTAGCATATAGGGATTTCTTCCCAAAGGGATGTGTTGAAATGGTGTCTCATTGCTTTTTTTTTTGTATTTTTTTTTTAAAAAGATGTTATTTATGGGTAGGGAGGAAAGAGAGGTAGAGAAACAGCTATTGGTTGCCTCCTGCACATGCCCAGACCAGGGACCAGGGACCAGGGACCAAATTTGCAGCCCAGGCATGACCTGACCGGGAATCCAACTGGTAATCCTTTGTTTTATGGGATGTTGCCCAGCCAACTGAGCCACACCAGTCAGGGCTCACTGTAGTTTTAATTTGCATTTTTCTAATTAGTAAGAGTAAGAGTCTATTCATATTTTAAAGACTTCCTTTTCTTTGAACATTCATCAGGTTTTCAAGCAGAAATGAATATCTTTATATTTCATTTTTTTCTAATTCAAGTATAACATGTACAGCAGAGTGTGTAATTCTTAATATAGTGAGATGGATTTTCATAAGCCTCAACACTCATCCTAGGGGTTCTGGTAATTTTTACCAGAAGATGTCAACAAAAATTTATTCTTACCTCAAATGGTCCTTGTATGGTTTGTGTACTGAAATATTACTAAGTTAGTTGTCTTATTAGGCCATCAAGAAAAAGAATCAAGTTCACATGTGTAGGCAGTGACCTTGTACATTACACCTGCTGTCTGATAGTCACTGTAAGATGCATTTCTACATCAGAAATGTTAAAATGTGGAAAAAATTCCATCTTGAAACTGATGTAATATAAATTGTATGATTGAGGTATAGTGTTTCTTGTTTTGTTTTTGTACTTTTACTTGAACAAGAGGGACCAGAGATAGAACCTGTGTAGGAGTTTGGGTTGGTCATGGGCAGTTCTCAGTGTGAGCTTTTGAAATTCTCTCCCTGCCCCCATTCCTTTAGAGTTTAATGGATATTTATTGTTTGTCTAGAACTTTTCCTTCTAGTAAATTGTCCCCTCCCCCACACACACAATGAAGTTGTGTGAGTGGATCTTCATATGTTAGGTCATTAATAACATTGTTTATACCTAAAGCATTATTAGGAACTTAAAGAATAATTTTTCTTGAATTCTGTGATAAAAATAAGAGTAATTTTGTTGACTGTCCAAGAACAGTAAGCAATATACATACTTACATTCATTGTTAGCTGGTACTGTGTCAAATCTTTTTATTTCCAGCAATCAAAACATTGCCTTTTCTTTTTTCCTTTCTAAGTAGACATTATTTTTTAGAGCAGTTTTAGGTTCACAGCAAAATAGAGCAGGAAGTACAGAGTTCCCATATATCCCTGCCCCCACACACATAGCCTCTTCCACTGTCAACATCCTGTACCAGCAAATTGGTTAATTTCGAGTTGACTGATGCCCTTAACTTTTGGGAAAATAAGCAGTTTGATATAGCTTGACATCATTCTGAAATTTGTTTTATAACATTTCTCTCACTTTAAAAATTATTATTGATCTTAGTTCAAAAACAAAGAAACCTTGACTAGAATTAAATTACTTGCTTCCTAGCTGAGTTTTCTTTTGAAGGTACAAAATGAAAAATATTTTCAACCTTAACAGCAACAATTATGCCCTCCATTGATTCCTAGAAATTTTATGGAACTTGAAGATTTTTCAACCTTTTGTCTTTTTTTTTTAAAATGTAAACTGTTCTAACTAGATGCTTGAACTTTAAAAAAAATAGTTTTCTTTTCCATTTTCTTTCTTTTAAAAAATATTTTATTTATTTATTTTTAGACAGATGGGAGGGGAGGGATAAAGAGAGGGAGAGAAACACCATCATGTGGTTGCCTCATGTGCTCCCTATAGGGGACCAGACACGCAACCCAGACATTTGCCCTAGACTGGAAATTGAACTGGTGACTCTTTGGTTTGCAGGCTGGTGCTCAATCCACTGAGCCACATCAGTCAGGGCAAGTCTCAAACTTTTCAATTAAAATTTCTGACTTGGGCCTTGGCTGGTGTGGGTTAGTGGATTGAGTATCGGACTGTGAACCAAAAGGTTGCCATTTTGATTCCCAGTCAGGGCACATGCCTGGGTTGCTGGCCAGGTCCATGGTTGGGGGCATGTGAGAGGCAACCAATTGATGTATCTCTTACACATCACTGTTTTTCTCCTCTTTCTCCTTCCCTTCTCTCTCTAAAAGTAAATACATAAAATCTTTAAAAAGGTAAAATTTCTGACTTGAAGTACTACTGACAAATGTAAATAATTCCAAACTTGGTATGTAGTAGAGACTCCAGTCCAATTTGAGTGAGCTTGCCGAGAAATGAATTAGATAATGATTAGGATGCAGCTAGCATAAAGGTTATAAAATCCTGTTAAATGTTATTAGTAAAGAATGGGCTTTAACAGCTGAGAGGAGAGGGCTGTGAGCTCACTGATGCTTGGAAAGCACCCATGGTTTAGAGCTCAAATGGAAGGGCAAAGCCATAAAACTTTGTGAAGACTATAGGATTTTCTCAATAAGACAGAAGACTCAAATAAAAAAAATGATATTTTTGATTACATTAAAATTAATGTTTATCTAAAGACACCATATGTACAATGAAAAGGTAAATCACAAATGAAAAAAAACAGTAAATACTATGAATAATAAAGAACTAGTATTCTGAACAGGGCTGCTGTATAGATAGACGTACAACCTATGCAGTTATATACAGGACCTCATGCTTATTTTAATGCTCAGCTCTCACTCTCTTGAAATTCTTAATTTTTGAATAAGTGGCCCTGTATTTTTATTTTACATGGGCCCTGCAAGTTATGTAGTCAGTCCTGGTCCTGAATATGTAAAGTCTACTTACTAATTAATAAGAAAAGACAGCCCAATAATAATGGCCAAAGTCTGTGAACAAAGGAATGCCGAAAGGAACACAGATAATTATTCAGCATTTGAAAAATTCTTCAATATGATATGATACCATTTTATATGATTGCAAATATGATACCATTTTATATGTTCTAAAATGCTACCAATTAAGAAATCTAACTTTACCAAGTATTGGAGGGGAAATGTTATTAATTCATTTACTGCTGGTGCATTATAAGGTGATATAATTGGAAGACAATTTGGCATTTTTGGTAAAGTTGGGAATTTGCATGTGCTGCATCCCACCAGTTTCATTTGGTTTAAAGCATGCCCTAAAGAAATTCTTGTTCACATGCACCTAGAGACTTATATTGATGTAATAATGTTGATTAAAGCAAAAAGTATAAACCATTCAAATATCTGTCAACAGAATGGTTAATTACGGTACATTGTGGCATATTTATGTAATGAAATACTGCAGATGCATGAAAATGTAATAGGGATAAAGCTTAGAAAAATACTGAGTGAAAAAATTCAAGTCCTTGAAGACTTCATATAGCATAACAATTTATTAAGCTGAAAAAGGAAGCAGAGAACACAAGCAAAAAAAATTTAGAGTTATGTACACATGTGACAAAGTTATTTTTAAAAATGTAATAGCAACTTTGGCAGGTAAACATTCATTACAGTCTACAGATGATGTGTTACAGAATTGTACACTTGAAACCTATGTAATTTTATTAACCAGTGTCACTGATAAATTCAGTGAAAACAAAGCCTAGTATTCCACCCCCCTTCCTGCCTCAGATAAACTAAAAGATTTAGAATCTAACCAATATTCACATTACCCTTTTATACTTAACTTGTGAGGAAAAAAATGTTAAGTAATCAAAGATACAAAATTGAATACTTACCTCGAAATGGTAGCCTCCATTTCGGTCTTTTAGGAAAACAGATGGCATTACTTATTTTTTAAAAGTGAAGTTTTCATGAAAGACTTTTTCAGATTAGAAAATACACAACAACAACAAAAAAGGTGATGAGATATTAACACTTAAATGGATTAAATTTAAAATAAAACAAATTGTATTACTTTTATGACACTTAATTGCTCATAACTATTTTTTAAATATGAGGGAAACATAGAATACACATGAACCACAATTTATAGAACATCAGAACTGGAAGGGACTTACGTGGATTTTCTGTGCAACTAAATGCTCTCATTTAGATCACCTCCTTTTTCTCGAAATCTGTTTTCTACAGTCCATTCCTCTATCTACATCATAAACTATTAACAATAGTAGCTTATTTCATTTCCCCCTTTTATTCTTTAATGTAATATTTGACACGCAATATATGGAAAGATGCATGTAACCAAGCATAAAATGAACACTGCAAATCACCATCCTACAGAAGAACACCTGTAACATTACATCTTCCTATGTACCCCTCTCATCCCAATTTTTATCCTGAATACTTGCTACTTTTTTCTTTTTTTAATTAATACCTATTTTTTCCATCTTTGAGATATAATTGACACATAACATTGTGTAATTACCTACCTATTTTTAATGCCCTCTTTTACTCTCAAGCCTACTGGTTTGGGTGATAAATAACATGGGCCACCCTAGTTATGCTGTTAACAATGGGGGACATTCCCTGCCTGAGGTTATTGTGCCTGCTAGACTGGGCTTTCTGTCTAGCAGTCAAGTAAGGTGCTTAACAAATAGTCATGAAATTAATTGGTTAGTTACACCATTGGTAAGTGCTGAAGAAGTGAAATAATGACTACTCAAATGAGCATTCACTCCTACTACTGCAGGAGTGAAAATCAGTGGTTTCTGAATCCATTTTGCAAGGTAGATTTCATAGGTAGATTTGTCAGGGAATATGGAAGAAAGAAGTTATATAAATGAATCCAAGATTTTGAGTTCCAGTAGTTGGAAGTGTCATGGTACCAAGAACAGAAAAGTAAGGAAACCATGAGGAAAGATTGGTATTAGGGGTGAGAAGGGTGGGGCTGTGACATGATGAATTCTGTTAGACATATTTGGATTAAAAAAAATTATTTTCAGAGAGAGGGGGAGGGAAGGAGAAAGAGAGAGAGAGACACATCAATCGGTTGCATTCTTGTACACCCCCAACGTGGGACCTGTCCCTTAGCCAAGGCATGTGCCAGACTGGGAATCGAACCAGAGACACTGGTTTGCAGGCCAGCACTCAATCCACTGAGCCACACCAGCCAGGGCTTAAGTGTATTTTCTTAATGTTTATCATAGTTTGTTTCCTAGTAGTTTTGAAAGTAGCACAAATCCTCATGCTCTACTATGAGGTCAGAACTGGTAAAGAAAGTTGTCTTCTAGTTAAATTTTAGTGAGAAATCCTCACACGAATTAAAATTCTAGAGCCTTAAAAAGAATGCATTGCCTGGAACTTGTGGTTACTATGTCTGTGTAACCTGGCTGTAAAGTCTAATATCCTAAGTAACTTCAGTTGGCTCAGGAGCAAGCTATTTGTTTTAATGTCTAGGCAGGAATAACTGTGATCTCTGAGGATTGGACAAGATGATTAAATGAGCTAGAATGATTTTTTTCCTTGAAAGAGTACACTTGTTAACCTCTGAGATTGGAAATTTTGTAAGTAGCTGGGGGAATTTTCATCTTCCTGTTGACACATTATCTGTGTAACAGATGGGAAAAGACATTCCTTGTTCAGATGGGTAACAGACCAATACAAGTTATTAAGGGGTAATAATATATTGGTGGGATTACAGCCCCTGCAGAGAGGTTTTTGAAACTTTGCATCTTGTTTGCAGTTGTCATTCACATTTGGAAATTTAAGGTAGATCATATTGTCTTCAATATTGTTATAATTATGTTCTTCCTTGGTAAATTTATGTTTTAATTTGAAAATGTTTACTTTAGAAGCTTCTTATCATGTTATATGAACACTGCGCATAAACAGAGTGGTTTATACTTGCTTTCCAGTTTCTACCAGTTTTTCCTCCTTCAGTTCTTTTCTTTGCCCCAGGGTTCTTTTCTGTTAATTGCATTGGATGTTTATGCAATTAGAAAAAATGTTCATAAAGATTATATTGTTGAGTGCCTACTGTTTCTGGTCCTTTGATAACATGCTTTTTGCTTTTACTCAGAAAATAACTGTGGTCAGATTGTGATGTAGCCTGTCAGGCACAGTAAGGATATTGTGAAAGAAATTCTGGCTATCTGTGTAGCATGACCTTTCAGAATTGTTTTCTTTGCTGCAAGCATCTCACTTAGCCTTTTGACTGCCACATGACAGAGGAAGTAGTATATAAAGGGCAACATAAATGACGGTCTTGTTGATCTCAATACAGTTTTCTTACATACGAGCATGCTAAACAGTCACGTACGGTTTTAAGTGTTATTGTTTATGTGGAGGATTGACTAGTTTTATGCATAATACATAGCATATTTTAAGTGCAATTTTATAAATTTTATAGTGTTTAAAATTTAAATAGAAAAACGTTTGTGATACTTTGAAAAAGGATCTAGATTTTTATTCAAAGTATTAAGAATTATTAGTGAATGAGATTATTATGTATAGTCATGAGTACAAATCCATCATTTTTTTTTAAAGATTATATTTATTTTTAGAGAGAGGGGAAGGGAGGGAGAAAGGGACGGAGATAAACATCAGTGTGTGGCTGCCTCTCGTGTGCCCCCTCCTGGGGACCCGGCCTGCGACCCAGGCACGATCCCTGACTGGGAATTGAACTGGGTAGCCTTTGGTTCTCAGGACAGCGCTCAATCCACTGGGCCACACCAGCCAGGGCTTTTTCTTTTTCTTTTTCTTTCTTTCTTTCTTTTTTTTTTTTTTTTTAACAATTTTAAAATCAAATCCATTATTTTGGGGGAAAAGATTTTAAAGCAACTTTGAAGGTATCTTCTTGCTATTCTGAGCATTCAAGAGAGGCTTCCTTAAAACTGTGAAGGGACCTGGGGAACATGAGTAAGCATCGGCCTGATTTTATTTTTATTTTTTTTAAGTTTAAAAAAGAAAATCCTCACCTGAGGATATGTTTATTGATGAGAGAGAGAGAGAGAAAGAGAGAGAGAGGATGAGAATCAATAGGGAGAAACATCAATTGGTTGCCTCCTGTACGTACCCTGACTGGGGATTGAACCTGCAAACTAAGTATATGCCCTGACCCAGAATGGAACTTGCAGCCTTTTGGTGCACAGGATGACACTCCAAGTAACTTGAGCACCCGGCCAGGGTAGCACCAGCCCGATTTTAAACTTTAATCTTATTTTCCACTAGTAACATAGCTATGTAATGCATGTATTTATTTATTCTTTGTTCAGCAAAGAGGACTTGTATCATGTACTGTGGTGGACCCTTGAAGATGAAAGAGCCTGTTTCTGTCATTCAGGGATATGAGCAAGGGTGGCAGAAATAGAGCTTAGCAGGATCACAACTCATTGCTCTAGGTGCTAATGCCACTTCCCTTCTATAACCTAGAGGTAAAGGCAAAGGTTATAAGGAGAAGCAGGGTGTGAGGATGGTCGGATTCTTAGGTGAGAATAGTGCTGGTGAGTGACAGGAAAAAATCTGGAGCTTGGGTTTGATTTTTTTTTTTTTTTTACCAATACTGAGGTCACAGGCAGAGCAAAATGGGAATGGATTCCTATCAAATGGATTCTCTATGCCAGGTGCTGCCTAGGGCCTTTACTTACATATGTTACTGCTATTCATCCATTTAAAAAAGTTGTGAAATTTAGTATATATACAGAAGAGCACATGAAAACTTAAATTAATAATTAGAATAACATTAAAAAATAAAACCTCTAGGCATAATAGGCAAGCCAATCATATGGCCTTCCTCTATCATATTTCCCTCCCTCTCCTGAAGAGACTTTGCTGAATTACTTATTTCCTTGCTTTTTTTAAAGTTATCACCTACATTTATATCTCTGAACTTTGTAGTCATACTTGAATAAATGGAATCATTGTGTATATATATTTTGTTTCTCTTACATTGTAAGCTTTATTTGTGGTGATGCGTGTAGCTGTATTTCATTAATTTTTCATATTGTAAAATATCTAGTATAATTTATTGAACCATTGTATTAATGTCCATTTACGTTATGTCTAGTTTTTGGCTATTGTGAAAAATTAATTCCACATTGAACATTTACATATAGGTGACATCCTTGGATAAAGATTTTCCTAGTATATAAACTTAATAATGTAATTTTTGATGCAAACTCTTTGAAAGAGGTTGAATTGGTTTATTCTCCCAACAGAGATCATCTGTGCAATGTCATGTAGCATTGTGTTTAATTTGCATTTCCTTGGTGACCGATGAGGTTGAACATTTTTGTCCCCATATGATTGGTTATGGCGTTTTTTGGCCTCTGTGGAATTTGTTTACTTATTTTGACCATTTTTCTATTGGGTTTATGTTCTTTACATATTCATTTTCTCACTATAATTTGTAAAAATTATTTGATCAATTTTAATTACCTGTTTAACATTCTTCATTGAGTCTCTCTCTCTCTCTTTTTTTTTTAGATTTTATTTTATTTTATTTTTAGAGGAGAAGGAAAGGAGAAAGACAGGGAGAGAAACATCAATGTGTGGTTGTCTCTTGTGTGCCTCCTACTGGGGACATGGCCCTGCAACCCAGGCATGTGCCCTGACTGGGAGTTGAACCGGCAACCCTTTGGTTTGCAGGCCTGTGCTCAATCCACTGAGCCACACCAGCCAGGGCCCTTCTTGTTTTTTGTATTAAGAGCAGTACCAGAGGCCTACTAGAAGCTGGATCTCTCCAGTGTCTCCAATACCATTCTGTCTCTGTTTTCTGCTTCTCTTTGTTTCTTATCTTTGAATTCCTCAAATTCTTACGGTTTCTTACATATCGGCATATGTTTTTCTCCCTTTGCCTAGCTAATTTCTTCTCTTCAAATCTGTGTTAAAATTCCCTTTTCCTAGGAAATTACTCTTGGCTTTCTTTACCTGCATCAAACTCACATAATTTGTACCTCTGCAGTTATTTTTGAAAAATACAGTAATCTGGTCAGATGACTAGGCAGGATCCGTTGATCCATGGATCAGTGGAACAGAATGGAGAGCCCAGAAATAAATCCATGCATATATGTTCAATTAATTTATAATAAAGAAGCCATGAATATACAATGGGGAAAACAGTTTTTTTAAATAAGTGGTATTGGGAAAACTGGACTACTGTTACATCACATACAAAAATTAACTCAAAATGGATTTAAGACTTTAATCAAGGACCTGGACCCATAAAACTACTAGAAGAAAACATACGGGGTAAGCTCCTTAATATCGGTTTTGGCAGTGATTTTTTGGATCTGACTCTAAGAGCAAAGGCATCAAAACCAAAAATAAACACGTGGACTACATCAGACTACAAAGCTTCTGGACAGTGAGTGAACCATCAACAAAATGAAAAGGCAGCCTTCTGAATGGGAGAAAATATTTGCAAATCATATATTTGATGAAGGGTTAATATCTAAAATATATAAATTACAGCCCTGACTGGTGTGGCTGAGTGGGTTGAGCGTTGTCCTGCAAACTGAAAGGTGGCTGGTTTGATTCCCGGTCAGGGCACATGCCTGGCTTTAGTAATTAGGTCCCTGATTGGGGGGTGTGCGAGAGGCAATCAATTGATATTCCCCTCATACGTCAGTGTTTCTCTCTCTCTCTTTCTCCCTCCCTTCCTCTCTCTCTAAAAACAAATAAAATCTTAAAAAAAAAATCCCAAATATATAAAGAACACATACAACTAAATAGCAAAGAAACAAACAAACAAAAAAATCCTGAACAGAAAGCAATTTGATTATAAAGTGGGCAGAGGATCTGAATAGACATTTTTCCAAAGACATGCAGATGACCAGCAGGGATATGAAAAGGTGCTTAAAATCACCAGTTATTAAGGAAATGCAAATTAAAACTATAGTGAGATTGCACCTCACCCCTTCAGAATGAGTGTTATCAAGAAAGAGAAGAAATAACAAATGTTGGTGAGGATGTGTAGAAAAGGGACTTCTTTTTCTTTGTTGGTTGGAATGTAAATTGGTACAGCCAGTACAGAATATAGTAAAAGAACTACCATATGATCTTGCAATGCTACTTCTGGGTGTTTATTCAAAGAAACAAAAACACGAATTTGAAAAGATATCTGCAATCTCATGTTCATTGAAGCATTATTTACAATAACCAAGACATGTTAACAACATAAGTAGACAAAGATAATATATACAATGGGTATTATTCAGCCATATAGAAAAGGATATTTTGCCATTTGTTACAACATGGATGGACCTTCAGGGTGTTATGCTAAGTGAAATAAGTCAGACAGTGAAAGACAAATACTGTATGATCTCACTTATACAGGTATGAGCAGTAGGTTTACAATTGTAATACAGATAAATACAATAATTAATAAATAATACAAGAATAAACTTTCACATACTCATAACTGTAAACCTACTTTTGCCATGGAACTTAAGAAGAAACAAAAGTCAAACTCATAAATATAACAATTGGTTGCCATCCTCAACATAATAAAGGCCATATATGAGAGACCTACAGCCAACATCATACTCAATGGACAAAAACTTAGAGCTTTCCCACTAAGATCAGGAACGAGACAAGGATGCCCTCTCTCACCGCTCCTATTTAACATAGTACTGGAAGTCCTAGCCACAGCAATCAGACAAGAAAAAGAAATAAAAGGCATCCAAATTGGAAAGGAGTAAATGAAACTGTCACTGTTTGCAGGTGACATCATAGTGTACATGGAAAATCCTATAGACTCCACCAATAAACTACTTGACCTAATAAATGAATTTGGCAAAATAGCTGGATACAAAGTCAATACTAAGAAATCAAAGGCATTCCTGTATACCAACAATGAAACTGCTGAAACAGAAATCAGGAAAAAAATCCCATTTGATATAGCAACAAGAAAAATAAAGTACCTAGGAATAAGCCTAACCAAGGAGGTAAAAGACCTGTACTCAGAAAACTACACAACACTGAAGAAAGAAATTAGGAAGACACAAACAAATGGAAGTATGTACCATGCTCATGGATTGGAAGAATTAACATCATCAAAAAATGGCCATACTTCCCAAAGCGATTTATAGATTCAATGCAATCCCTATTAAAGTACCTATGACATATTTCACAGATATAGAACAAACATTTGAGAAATTTATATGGAACCATAAACAACCCTGAATAGCTGCAGCAATTTTGAGAAAGAAGAACAAAGCAGGAGGGATCACAATACCTGATATCAAACTGTATTACAAGGCCACTGTAATCCAAACAGCCTGGTACTGGCATAAAAACAGGCACATAGACCAATGGAACAGTGTGAATGACTGTTTCTTTAACTCCTTGGTTGTTGGACTTTCATACAGTTTGATGTTCTGGTGGTTCTGGTTATGTTTTGTTTTTAAATTTGTAGTTGTCCTAATTTTGGTTGTGTGAGGAGGCAAAGTGTATCTACCTACACCTCCATCTTGGCTGGAAGTGTCTCCATGTTTTATTTTTATAATCCCATCTATTCCCATTCAAGTGTGTGATATGATATCTTAAACAGAGTGAGTACTTAGTATTTATTGACTTGAAGTCCAATCATTTTTTCTTTCTTCCTCTCTTGGTCAAGGACTACTACTGAGATGACACTATCAGCAAGCCTTTCACTGTGCCCTCTAGAGAGAATCAGCAGTGAAGGACAAGCTGGCACTAATGACAAATGTCTCTTCAATTTTCCATACTTTTTTTTGGTGTTGTTATTAAATTCTCAGTGGAGGGGGAATAAAAGCTACACACAGAAGCATTTGTCATTCATGGCTGGCTGGACATTAGGAGGAAAATTGGTCTCCAAGTAAAGGCTTTATAACAGACAAACAAATATTTGCATAGTCCAATTTAAACCAGGGTACAAAGGAGTAATCCTGAAATGGCTTGGGAGAAATGCCAGTTAGTGTCTTAGGATGCTCTGTTAATTTTTATGTATTATAACTTATTTTTAAAAAGACAGCAGGCAGAAATAGCTAAAAGGTTCAGAGTCTGGAATAGTGCTTTTTCTACAGCTGTAAGCTACTTAAAATTCTTCTCATGATACTGTTTGCCATCCAGATGGCTTTCTGGCACTGTTTCAGTTCCTAGATGTGAAGGCTGTTGGTTATTTACTCACCAGCATCACCACACTCTTGTACAATTTGACTCATGACTCATGCTCACAGCACTTACATGTGGGTTACCCTGTGTTGTACAGTCATTCCTGATTGTCATGATGTCACTTGTTATAAATAAGTACTAGAATTGATTAGACACCATTTCTGGGATGAAGATTTGCTGACATTCATAAGAACACTCTGGTTAGTCTGTTGGATCCATTGCCACTAGAGTTAGAAACAGAAAGTCATCTGGACAATGAAACTTTTGTCAGAAATATGTCCACAATAGGTGCAAAAGTGTATCCACTTTTTCACTATTAACAAAAATGATTAAAAAGCAAAAAAGGACTTAGCGCAGAAGACACAGTGATGTGGTAAGAGGTTAGGGAGGGAGAGAGGGTTGCTATCTGGAAGGAACACCCTGAAGATGCTGGCAGTGTTTTTACCTTGACCTGGACTGTGGCTTTCTTTCCATTAGGTGTTTGCTTTTCAGTAATTCACTGGGTACTTTTTTTTTGTTTATGTGTTGTTTTAAATTAATATATTTAAAAATAGAAAATACTTGCCCATTATATAGGTAAATTTTCTTCAGTATTTTGTAGTAGAATTGTCCTTTTAACTTTATCTATTCAGGAAAATAATCACTTTTGCCCTAAAACATGGTTATGGTGAACTAGTGATTGAAATAGGCTTAACAATTAGTTCCCCTGTCCACAATACTATGTATTTGATCTTCAGGGAGAGAAGAGACAGGGTGAGGAAAGGATGTAGTGGGGATGAAATATATCTTCCTTGGAAATATATATCCAATTAGCATAATTATTTGTTGTTGTTGTTAAGCATGATCAAACATTTGATTAGTAGAGGGCAGACTGAAAACTAGAACATTGAAAAAATTAATTAGCATTACTTAATAAAAAATTAAATATTCTAACTCAAGTTAACGTAATTTAAAAAAGGCGAAAGATTTATACGATCTGAAGAGAAACCAGAGTATAAGTTAACGTAATTTAAAATGGAGTATTTTACAGAGGCTAGCTGTATAATTTGGAATAGTGGGGTGATATATGAACTTTTATTTTTTATAATCTTTATAGGAACATTATTAACATTTTATGTACTGGCAATCTGCTGATTAAAAAATTCTTCATTAGCCTATTTGGTCCGAAGTAATAGTACCAATAATTTTCCCCCTCCCCACTGGAGTACCTGTGTTATGGATTATAAAGGGATTGGCAGAGTGGGTTGACAGTTGTTCATATGGAAAAGGTATGAGTATTGAGTATTACAATAGTTTTATTAACTCTGTATTTCATATACTCACAATTGTAAACCTACTTTTGCCCAGTCCAGTATAGCTAAATTTCCGTTTATATTTTAAAAGTCATTTTATATATATATATATAATAAACATTATTAAAAAGTTATTGGGCCCTGGCTGGTGTGGCTCACCGGATTGAGTGCCGGCCTGCAAACCAAAGGGTTACTGTTTCAATTCCCAATCAGGGCAAGTGCCTGTGTTGCAGTCCAGGTCCTGAGTTTGGAGTGTGTGAGAGGCAACCACATATCCATGTTTCTCTCCTTTCTTTTCTCCCTCACCCTAACCCTTCCCCTCTCTCTAAAAATAAAATCTTAAAAAAAAGTTATTGGGAACGTGGGAGTTATTTTAAGTTCTCTATCTTTTATTTTTTTAACTTTTTTATTGATGTTAGAATACAGTTGTCTTCATTTTCCTACCACCACTTTCCCCCACCCTACCCACGCCCACTTCCCACCCTCAATCCTACCCCCCGTTGGCTTTGTCCATGGGTCCCTCATACATGTTCATTTATTCCCTTTCCCTTCTTTCCCATGTTATTTCCTTCTCCTCTTCCCTCTGGTTACTGTCAGTTTGTTGTCAATTTCAATGTCTCTGGCTATATTTTGCTTGCCAGTTTGTTTTGTTAATTAGGTTCCACTTATTGGTGAGATCATATGGTATTTGTCTTTCACTGCCTGACTGACTTCTCTTAGCATAATACTTTCCAGTTCCATCCATGTTGTCACGAAGGGTAGGAGTTCCTTCTTTCTTTCTGCTGCATAGTATTCCATTGTGTTAATGTACCACAGTTTATTGATCCACTCATTTACCTAGGGGCACCTAGGGTATTTCCCATACTTGGCTATTGTAAATTGTGCTGCTATGAACATTGGGGTGCATAGGTTCTTTTGAATTAGTGTTTCAGGATTCTTAGGGTATAAACCCAGCAGTGGAGTTGCTGGGTCAAAAGGCAATTCCGTTTTTAGTTTTCTGAGGAAATTCCATACAATTTTCCACAGAGGCTGTACCAGTCACATTCCCACCAGCAGTGCACTAGGGTTCCCTTTTCTCTACAACCTCTCCAGTCCTTGTTGTTTGTTTATGATGGCCATTCTGATTGGTGTGAAGTGGTATCTCATTGTGGTTTTAATTTGCATCTCTCTGATGGCTAGTGATGCTGAGCATCCTTTCATATGTCTCTGGGCCCTCTGTATGTCCTCCTTAGAGAAGTGTGTGTTTAGGTTCTTTGCCCATTTTTTATTTGGATTGTCTGTCTTCCTGGAGTGGAGTCATGTGAGTTCTTTATATATTTTGAAGATCAAACCTTTGTCTGGAATATCATTGGCAAATATATTTTCCCATACAGTTGGTTCCCTTTTCATTTTGCTAATGTTTTCTTTACCCATGTAAAACCTTTTTATTTTGATGAGGTTCCATTTGTTATTCTTTCCTTTATGTCCCTTGCTCTAGGGGACATATCCGTGAAAATATTGCTGCGTGGAATATCTGAGATTTTCCTGCTTATCTTCTCCTCTAGGAATTTTATGGTATCATGACTTATATTTAAGTCTTTTATCCATCTTGAGTTTATTTTTGTGTATGGTGTAAGTTGGTGGTCGAGTTTCATTTTTTTGCATGTAGCTGTCCAGATTTCCCAACACCATTTGTTGAAGAGGCTATTTTAGTTTCATTTTATGTTTCTGCCCCCTTTGTTGAATATTAATTGACCATATAGACTTGGGTTTGTTTCTGGGCTCTCTATTCTGTTTCATTGATCTATGTGTCTGTT
The DNA here is from genome assembly GCF_022682495.2 of Desmodus rotundus. NCBI lineage: Eukaryota > Metazoa > Chordata > Mammalia > Chiroptera > Phyllostomidae > Desmodus > Desmodus rotundus. The sequence continues at coordinate 101,541,627 of NC_071394.1, forward strand.
CTTATGCCAGTACTAGACTGTTGTGATTACAGTGGCCTTGTAATATAGTGTGATGTGAGATCCCACCCACTTTGTTCTTCTTTCTCAGAATTGCTGCAGCTATTTGGGGTCGTTTAAGGTTCCATATAAATTTTTGAAGTGTTTGTTCTATATCTGTGAAACATGTCTTTGGTATTTTAATAGGGATTGCATTGAATCTATAAATTGCTTTGAGTAGTACAGAAATTTTGACGATGTTGTTAATTCTTCCAATCCGTGAACATGGTATATATGCTTCCATGATTCTCCCAAGTTCTCAGTCTTTTAACTGGACAATGCTAATTTATATGGCTTGTTTGAAACCTTACTAATTGTTCAGAGATTATCAGAGGAGCAAGAAAAAAGGTAGGATAAAAAGGCAGTAGTAAAATTGTAGAGCACTCTATGGTTTGATGTTTCCCATGCATTTTAAGATTCATTGCATTTCCAAATCCTGAAGTATAGACTACTGGTGACATTTTGCTGCTGTGGGTGATCAAGATTATATTTGGAAAGAAGACCACCTAGGAATCTCAGTATGAAAAACTGTATTGCAATCCTCAGACTATGGAGAGAGACTCCAGGCCTCAGAAATTATGCTTGACTGTTTTTGATTTTGGAGAGGCCTAAATCCTTACCACATAAAAATCCTCAATAGAGAAAGACATCTGAGCAATTAGAAATGAAAAACACTGATACTTCATAATGGACAGAAGAAAACAAAAGTTAATTTAAAAAGGATGTGTTTTATTTGAACACTGCATACTTACTGTTATTACATAGAGCGTGCTGAGAATTTTTTAAAGGGAATAGTAATGGCAACAATATAATTAAAATGGAAAAATATAAAGGCTAATATAAGACAAATGACATATAGCTACCGTAGCATTCTGTGAAGTCTACTTAGGGCTTCTATTATTTGATAAGCTGTAGTTTATGTCAGATGAATTATTTAGAATTAGAATGTATTTGGAATATTTTTTTCTTAGAAAATAGGATTTTGTTACTAACTGTGTTTTAGAGATTTATATGTTCTATTTTATTAAATAACAACTATTTTGAAAGCAAATATTCTTTAAGATACCAAATTACCCAGTTTATTTACATAGTATATTTTAACATATTGAAAGTTACAAAGGCTAAGATAAGTGAACAATAGGTTAATAACTCAGAATTCTAACATTTTCACAAATCATTCATTATGAAATACAAAGACTATTAATGTTTAAGTAGAATGATCTCTAACCTATACAATATACTCGTGTGACCATAAACTTAAAGAAATACTGATTCCAGTAAATATTTTAAAAGTTTGATTTTACAGGTAATTAGAGAAACACAAATTAACTCAAGAACTCTTTTGCCCTTAGATGATTAAGGTAAAAAGCTCTATTGCAATCCTGTTAATGCATACTACATAACGATTAATGTAGTGGTAATACAAATTGGTAAAACTTATCTAGAAAATTCGATATTATGTATAAAGAACCTTAAAGAAGTTTATACCAGTGATTCTTAACCAAGTTAGGCCAAACCCCCCTTTTTATAGGATGTTTTTTAAGACTTGTTTTATTTACTGATGGGAAGATGGCGGCAACATAGGTGGGAGCAGAATTCACTTCCCCTCAGTGCCAGGGAAATACCTAGCTGATCTGAGGAGCAGAGCGAACAGCCAACAGTACTCCAGCATATACGAAGATTAGAGACCAAAGATAGAGGACACTGAAAGATCTGACGGTAAGAAGAGTGCTCAAGGACAATAAGGTCCCCGGGACCCGGGACCGCGCGGTACAAGGGCTGCAGAGGCGCCAGCCCTGGCGCAGGGGCTGCTGCAGGAGTCCTGAGAGAGGGCCAGGCTGCGCTGTGAGCAGCCAGGTGCTTGATTGGACCAGGGGGGCTTGAAAAGGAGGAATTTCTCAAAAAGAAAAAGAAAATAGAGACACTCAGGGGCTAGTTAGAGAACTCTCGGTGGTGGCCGAGGCCCCTGGCGCCCCTCCCCCCTCCGCCCCTGGACTGCGAACGGGGAACGCGGGATAAGCAGCACCGGCGCTCACCTGAGGTCCGGTTGCGCGCGGTAGCGCGCGCGCAGATTAGCGAACGGGGCCCGTACATGAAACCCCGGAGGGGCGCCCACACCTGAAACCTCCGAGATCTTTTGGAGCAGAGACTAGCTGCTCCACCCACAGACCCAAAACCTCGGAACCGAGGACCGCGTGATTCGGTCCCAGGGCGGCCCCGCCCACCCGAGAGTCTCAAGCCCCGGACAGCTGGATCGGGCCCCCAAGCGTAGAGCCTCTGGCTCGGCGGCGGGCTGCGCGCTCACCAAGCGTAGGGCCGGCTGGATGCGCACTTCCCAAGCACAAAGGGGCTGGCGAGAGACGTAACACCAAGGCGGCTGAACCAGCAGTTTGCGGCGCGCCAGCCTCCCTAGCCTGGGCGGCTCGATCGGTCGGCCGGCTGCGCGCTCAGAGCCCAAATAACGTCACAAACCCGAAGCGGCTGGATTCCCCTGCTGCGCGCGCACGCGTCCGGAGCCAAAGCGGCTGGAGCGGCCACTCGAGAGTCCCAAGAACAAAGCTGCTGGATTGGCTGATCAACGGCCTGATTGCCTGCCAGGGACCACACCTACAAATCAGTGAAGAGTGTGACCCAGGAAGGAAGAAAAGTGAAACCAATCCTTCCAACCACCGCCTCCCGTTGCACAGACAGGACAACAGCAGAAATAACCTGAACGGTTTAAAGCCAACAGAAGATTTTTTTTTTTTTTCCCTTTTTTTTTTTTTTTTTTTTTTTTTTTCCCTTTTCCTTTCCCCCTGAACTCCTTCTTCCTCTCTCTCTCTTTTTTTTCTTTCATTCCTTCTTCCTCCCATCCTTTACCATTTTTATGTCTTCTTCCTCCCTTCTTTTATCTATTTCTATGTTTTAATTTTTGTTAAAATTCCTTCTTATCTTGCCTCCGATCTTTCTTTAATCCTTCTTCCCTCCTTCCTCCCTTTCCTCCTTTCCTATTTCCTATTTCCCTCCTTCCCATCTTTGGTTTTTTTCGTTTGTTTGTTTGTTTTTTCCTTTTCTTTCTCCCCCCCTTTCTATTTTTCCCACAGGTGCGACAACAAAACCTGGAGTGCTGAAAAGACTAGAGTTAGACCGTGTTAAACACATAAACGTCAGCTCAAGACCAGTGAGCACAGGAGAGTAAGGAGACAGCACCACCGAATCCCATTGGCATTCTACCATAGAAGTTCATATCATAAACCCAGGGATTCAGAACAAAGCAATTTAAGAAGCAGAGGCCAACAAGAAGAGCCTCACAAACAATGGGAAGACAAAGAAACAATTCCCAAATGAAAGGAAAGGAGGAAGTCTCAGAAAGAATACTAACCGAAAAAGAGGCAAGTCAACTATCAGATACTGAGTTCAAAGCAATGGTCATCAGGAAGCTCACTGAGCTCTCTGAGCTCAAAGAGAACTACCAGAAACTACAAGGAAACTACAATGAACTCACTGCAAACTATATCAACATGAAAAAGGAAATAGAAAATATCAACAAGAGCCAAGAGGAAATGAAGAATACAATTTCTGAATTGAAGAACACAGTAGAAGGAATTAAAAGCAGACTTGATGAAGCAGAGGATCGGATCAGCGAGCTGGAGGATAAAGTAGAAAAAAACACCCAGAAGGAACAAGAAAAGGAAAAGAGGCTCAGAAAGAATGAAGAGGCAATAAGGGAAATGCAGGACAACATGAAACGTAACAACATCCGTATAATAGGAATACCAGAAGGAGAAGAAGAAGAGCAAGGGATAGAAAACCTGTTTGAAAAAGTAATGATGGAAAATTTCCCTAATCTGAGGAGAGAAAAAGTCACCCAAATCCAGGAATCACAGAGAGTCCCAAACAAGAGGAACCCAAAGAGACCCACTGCAAGACACATCATAATTAAAATGGCAAATTTCCAAGACAAAGAGAGGATCTTAAAGGCAGCAAGGGAGAAAAAGGAAGTAACATACAAGGGAGCCCCAATAAGGTTAGCAACTGACTTCTCAATGGAAACGCTCCAAGCCAGAAGAGAATGGCAAAAAATATTCCAAGTAATGAGAACCAGAGGCCTCCAACCAAGACTACTTTACCCAGCAAGGCTCTCAATCAAGATAGAAGACCAAATAAAGAGCTTCCCAGACAAAAGAAGTCTAAAAGAATACAGCTCCACCAAACCAGCTCTGCAAGAGATGCTAAAGGGACTGCTTTAAGGAAAGGAAGGAAAAGAGAAAGACAGAGGAACACAGGTAGGAAATAATGGCAATGAATAACTACCTATCGATAATAACCTTAAATGTAAATGGATTAAATGCTCCAATCAAAAGACATAGAACAGCTGAATGGATAAGAAAACATGACCCACACATATGCTGCCTACAAGAAACCCATCTCAGGACAAAAGACTCACACAGACTGAAAGTGAAGGGCTGGAAACAAATTTTCCAAGCAAACGGACAGGAAAAAAAAGCAGGGGTAGCAATACTCATATCAGACAAAATAGACTTCCAAAGAAGGGCCATAAAGAGAGACCCAGAAGGTCACTTCATAATACTCAAAGGAAGAATCCACCAAGAAGACATAAACATTATAAATATATATGCACCCAACATAGGAGCACCCAAATACATAAAGAAAATCTTGGAGGAGTTCAAGAAAGATATTGACAGCAACACAATTATAGTAGGGGATTTTAACACCCCACTATCAAAAATGGACAGGTCTTCCAAACAAAAGATTAACAAAGATATTGTGTCACTTAACAATACCCTAGAGGAAATGGACTTAACTGATATATACAGAGCTTTTCATCCCAAAGAAGCAAAATACACATTCTTTTCAAGTGTCCATGGATCTTTTTCAAAGATAGACCACATGATAGGACACAAAGCAACCCTCAACAAATTCAAGAAAATTGAAATCATATCAAGCATCTTCTCTGACCACAAGGGTCTGAAACTAGAAACCAACCCCAAGGGTAAAAACCCAAAACACTCAAAATCATGGAGACTGAATAGCATGCTATTAAACAATGAATGGGTCAAGAACGAGATTAGGGAAGAAATCAAAAACTTCCTGGAAACAAATGAAAACGAACTCACAACAACCCAAAACCTATGGGACACAGCTAAGGCAGTCCTGAGAGGGAAGTTCATAGCAATACAGGCCTACCTTAAGAAGTTAGAAACAGTTCACACAAACAACCTAACCCTACGCCTACAAGAACTGGAGGAACAACAACAAAGACAGCCCAGAGCAAGCAGAAGGAAGGAAATAACCAAGATCAGAGCAGAACTAAATGACATAGAGACTAAAAGCACAATTGTAAGGATCAATGAATCCAGAAGCTGGTTCTTTGAAAAGATAAACAAAATCGACAAGCCTTTAAGTAGGCTTATCAAGAAGAAAAGAGAGAGGATCCAAATAAACAGAATTAGAAATGAAAGTGGAGAGATTACAACTGATACCACAGAAATACAAAGGATCGTAAGAAATTACTATGAAGACCTATATGCTAAGAAATTTGAAAACCTAGATGAAATGGACACATTTCTAGAAAAATATAATCTTCCAAAACTGACTGAAGAAGAAGCAGAAAACCTGAACAGACCAATATCAGCAAAGGAAATTGAAGCAGTCATCAAGAAACTCCCATCACACAAAAGCCCTGGACCAGATGGTTTCACAGGAGATTTCTACAAAGCATTTAAGGAAGAACTAACCCCTATCCTTCACAGACTATTCGAAAAAATCCAAACTGATGGAAGACTCCCAAACTCTTTTTATGAAGCCAACATCATCCTAATCCCAAAACCAGATAAAGACACAACGAAGAAAGAAAACTTCAGGCCAATATCGCTGATGAACATAGACGCTAAAATTCTCAACAAAATATTAGCAAACCGCATCCAGCAATATATTAAAAAGATCATCCACCATGACCAAGTGGGATTCATCCCAGGGATGCAAGGATGGTACAATATTCGCAAATCAATAAACATAATACATCACATCAACAACAGCAAAGACAAAAATCACATGATCATATCAATAGATGCGGAAAAAGCATTCGATAAGATACAGCACCCATTTCTGATAAAAACACTCAGCCAAGTGGGAATAAAGGGAGCAGTCCTCAACATAATTAAGGCCATATATGAGAGACCTACAGCCAGCATCACATTCAATGGACAAAAACTTAGAGCTTTCCCACTAAGATCAGGAACAAGACAAGGATGCCCTCTCTCACCACTCCTATTCAACATAGTATTGGAAGTCCTAGCCACAGCAATCAGACAAGAAAAAGCAATAAAAGGCATCCAAATTGGAAAGGAGGAAATGAAACTGTCACTGTTTGCAGACGACATGATAGTGTACATGGAAAACCCTATAGACTCCACTCAAAAACTACTCGACCTAATAAATGAATTTGGCAAAATAGCTGGATACAGAGTCAATACCCAGAAATCAAAGGCATTCCTGTACACCAACAACGAAACTGCAGAAACACAAATCAGGAAAAAAATCCCATTCGATATAGCAACAAGAAAAATAAAGTACCTAGGAATAAACCTAACCAAGGAGGTAAAAGACCTGTACTCAGAAAACTACACAACACTGAAGAAAGAAATTAAGGAAGATACAAACAAATGGAAGCATGTACCATGTTCATGGATTGGAAGAATTAACATCATCAAAATGGCCATACTACCCAAAGCAATTTATAGATTCAATGCAATCCCTATTAGAGTACCCATGACATATTTCACAGATATAGAACAAACATTACAGAAATTCATATGGAACCATAAACGACCTCGAATAGCAGCAGCAATTTTGAGAAAGAAGGACAAAGCAGGAGGTATCACAATACCTGATATCAAACTGTATTACAAGGCAACGGTAATCAAAACAGCCTGGTACTGGCATAAAAACAGGCTCATAGACCAATGGAACAGAATAGAGAGCCCAGAAATAAACTCAAATCTATACGATCAATTAATATTTGACAAAGGAGGCAGGAGCATAAAATGGAGCAAAAACAGTCTCTTCAACAGATGGTGTTGGGAGATCTGGACAGCTACGTGCAAAAAAATGAAACTCGATCACCAACTTACGCCATACACGAAAATAAACTCAAGATGGATAAAAGACTTAAATATAAGCCGTAACACCATAAAAGTCCTTGAAGAAAACATTGGCAGGAAAATCTCAGACATTCCACGCAGCAACATCCTCACAGACACATCCCCTAAAGCAAGGGACATAAAGGAAAGAATAAACAAATGGGACCTCATCAAAATAAAAAGCTTCTGCATGGCTAAAGAAAACAGCACCAAATTACAAAGAGAACCAACAATATGGGAAAGCATATTTGCCAATGATACCTCAGACAAGGGCCTGATCTCCAAAATATATAAAGAACTCACACGACTCCACTCCAGGAAGACAAACAACCCAATTAAAAAATGGGCAAAGGACTTGAACAGACACTTCTCCAAGGAAGACATACAGAAGGCCCAGAGACATATGAAAAGATGCTCAGCATCACTAGCCATCAGAGAGATGCAAATTAAAACCACAATGAGGTATCATCTCACACCAGTCAGAATGGCCAACATAAACAAATCCACAAACAAATGTTGGAGAGGATGCGGAGAAAAGGGAACCCTAGTGCACTGTTGGTGGGAATGCAGACTGGTGAGGCCACTGTGGAAAACAATATGGAATTTCCTCAGAAAACTAAAAATGGAACTGCCCTTTGACCCAGCAATTCCGCTGCTGGGATTATACCCTAAGAACACTGAAACACCAATCCAAAAGAATCTGTGCACCCCAATGTTCATAGCAGCACAATTTACAATAGCCAAATACTGGAAGCAACCGAAGTGCCCATCAGCAAACGAGTGGATCCAAAAACTATGGTATATTTACACAATGGAATTCTACGCAGCAGAGAGAAAGAAGGAGCTTATACCCTTTGCAACAGCATGGATGAAACTGGAGAGCATTATGCTAAGTGAAATAAGCCAGGAAGTGAGGGACAAATACCATATGATCTCACCTTTAACTGGAACATAAGCAATAGAAGGAAAAAGCAAACAAAATATAACCAGAGACATTGAAGTTAAGAACAATGTAACAATAGCAAGGGCGGGGGTGGGGGGTGGGGGCGGGGACAGTAGGTAGAGGGGATTACAGGAACTACTATAAAGGACACATGAACAAATCCAAGGGGGAGGGTGGAGAGGGGGGAGGGAAGTGGGTTCACCTGGGGTGGGGTGAAGGGATGGGGGAAAAGGCATACAACTGTAATTAAATAACAATAAATAAATTTAAAAAAAAAAAAAAAAAAAAAAAAGACTTGTTTTATTTATATTGAAATGAAATAGATAATATAATCTGCCTATGCATGTAATAAGAAAAATACAATGCTTTAAACTGTAACATAAAGTAAGGTAATTTGTGATGAAATGTAGTACACATTTCAATATGTAAATACTCAGACACGACTGTAGTAGACCATAGTCAGATGCATAGATCACTGTGAGGCATTGGCTACAAGTGAGGATTGACTCATGGATGTTGTGTTGGCTTCATAAATTTCATGAGTGGCACATATAGCTTGCCACTTCTGAGTCTATATCAAGGCTCACAAAATAACAAACTAAACGAAAGTCCTTGCTACTCTAGTTGCATGGCTTTTCATTCATAAATAGAAGTCATTGAGCACTCTTCCCTCAGGATCCTGTGATAAACAAACAGTCCAGGGGGGTTGGCCTTCATAAAGCAGAATTTCTACTAATATACTTGCATGGTGGGAGTTGCTCTGATGTACTATATGCCATTGATATTATGCAATACCCAGTGCTGTAATTTGTAAAGGAGTTTTATAGTAGCTTGTTCCTGCTTTCTCTCTGTTCATTGTCATTAACTTTTTTTTAAAAAAAGATTTTATTTATTTATAGAGAGAGGAGAAAGGAGGGAGATAGGGAGGGAGAGGAACATCAATGTATGGTTGCCTCTTGCACACCCCCTACCAGAGACTTGGCCTGCAACCCAGGAATGTGCCCTGACTGGGAATCAAACCAGCAACCCTTTTCTTCACAGGCCAGCACTCAATCCACTGAGCCACACTAGCCAGGGCTCTCATTGTCATTAACTTTATCATGGCTTTGGAACCTTTTAAGTAGTTGTGTAAGTTGAATTTGTTTTGCCACAGGAATGTAACTTTGAATTTTGCCTCTCTAATTTTGGTTTCTTCTTTGAATTTTTTTGAGCCATTGATCTTGCAATGAATGATGCAATCACAAGTAATAAGAAATATTTAATAAATGTGAACTCTTTCAAAAATGAAGTAAAATAATATTTGCTGAGGCTGGAAGCATCACATTAACTAAGAAATTAAATAGCAGAGCTCTGCTAACACAGAACTGTTTTTGTGGGGTTTCTATAGAAACTATAACTAATTTGGGGAAATACATGTAAACCACCGGGTAGTTCACTAGAGACCACCTTTTGAGAAATACGGCTCTAATTTCTTCCACACCACAGAGGCAGGGCTGATTGTATGCTGTGAAGAGAAGGAATGGCTGTTCCTTTCATTGGAAAGAAACAGGTCTTATTTTAAATTAATCTTAGTCATCAATTATTAAGTGCTTTTTATATGTCAAGTGCTATATGCAAGGTGCTTTTCTGTATTGCTGTTTTATTTAATTCATACACTTAACTCTGCAAGGTGGACATTCTTACCAGTCTTTTTCACAAAGTAGGAAACAGAAAATCAGAGAGGGTTTAAGTTACCCAAGGTGAACAACAAAACGTGTAGGTGAAACCATAATATGTAGATGATCCTCTGGTGTTTGTATAATAAAATCTCTGTGCCTTATATTAGATTAAAGGGAATGATAGAATAAAAAGTTAAATACTTAGTGACTAGTTTATAAAATTAGATCTCATTTTAACCGTTCCAAGTTAGAAAAAGTAATTATATACTGGATAATTTTATCTGAGGTAATTCCTTTATTGAATTTGAAATTTATATTTTGGAGCTTGTTTTTTAAGACCCAAAGACAATAACATGTTGTGCTTTTTTTTGAGGGGAAACTTTGCTAACAGTATATATTTTATTTAAATTTGTACTATTTTGGTATTAGATATATGTTTTACTATTTAGGATATTTACTCTGATGGGTACTACCTGTTTGCGCATTAAAGACTGAAAGTTTTAGGAAGGAGAAATTTCTTAAGCAAGGCAGGAGTTAGTCACAGAGGTCATTTTGATATATTAAGAATACATGTGGCTGGTGTGACTCAGTAGATTGAGTGCTGGCCTGCGAACCAAATGGTCGCTGGTTTGATTCCCAGTCAGGGTACATGCCTGGATTGTGGGCCAGGTCCCTGGTTGGGGGCATGTGAGAGGCAACTGGTTGATGTATCTCTCACACATCGATGTTTCTCTTCCTCTCTTTCTCCCTCCCTTCCTCTCTCTTTAAAAATAAATAAATAAAATATTTTAAAAATACATGTGGTGGTTTTAAAAAATTATTCTACATTCATGGTCTTTAAAATAAATTTGGCTTATAATGAATAGATTTGTTTTATAGAGGTTTACTGTATAACCTTTATAAATGTAACCTATTTATAGTTAGGTTCAGTACTAACAATTTAAATCTGTAGTTTATAAGTAGTAATGAACACAGACATATTAAGAATACATTATCTAGCTCTAACATGAGTCCTTCCATTGAACTGAAAATAGAACTTTAAAAAAAAGTATATAAACTTTATGCCCTCATTATTGAAACATTAAAAAAAATACTTAGAGTTACTTTTGAACTCTTTTAATACATTTTCTTGCAGCCTTAATTTCTATGCATTAGGTTGTATTCATGGTTTTTTCCTTTTTATAGTAATCAGAATTTTAATTATACTTTTGTGTACTGTTTTATATCTCGCTGTTTTCATATCATTTATAAACACTTCCATAGTATTGTATACACTTGCCAAACTTCAGCTGAGTGACTGCTTAATAGGCCATCAAGTGGCTACATCATTGTTTATCTAAATTGCTTCATGTTTGGACAGTTTATTTGCATGTTTGTCATATTTGCATATTTTGCTCTGTGCATAAAATTTTTCTGTAATCAAGTTTTTGAATATATAAATTATCAAATTGTCATTACCAGGTTAATAGGTATAAAATACCTTAAGGACCAGACCATATTTGTAAATTTAAAAAAAAATGATTTTATTTACTGATTTTAGAGACACAGGAAGGGAGGGAGAGAGGTAGAGAAACTTTGATGTGTGAGAGAGACATCTATCTGTTGACTCTTGTATGGCCCCAACCGGCGACCTGGCCCACAACCCAGGCCTGTGCCCTGACCAGGATTCAAACCAGTGACCCTGCAGTTCACAGGTTGGCACTCAGTCCACTGAATCACACCAGCTAGGGCTGCAGATATTTTCTAAAAGCAAGTTAGAGTGCTACATTCTATCTGAGAATATAAATTTATGTTTTAGTAATTATTCTTTAGTAATTTCCCAAATTACTTTAGAGATACTTCTTACATCAAATTACAATGATTTGGATCAAATAAATGTCTTGTAAAATGAAGTTCTACACTGTTCAGTTTTTCATTGCTCAGTATAGTGTATACTTCACTATAAAGGAATCAACAATTAAGACTGATTTGTTGTCTTTGAACAGTTGGGGCAGGAGGGCTTAAGCCCAGATGAATCAAGATCCCATCACTTAAGTTGTCTCTGATTGAACCCGAGAGGTTAAAATGGTATGTGTAGAGCAGTGCTCATCATCCGGGCATGGCCCCTTCCAGGACTAATGTTCTGTTCTTTTATGAACATGCACTTTTCTTCTAGCTGTATCATATAACAGGAAAGAGAAATACTTGGTAAACACTATTGCATGTAATTTTATTAAAATTCCCTTTCAATTTCTCTTTAGATTTCTTTCATAATTTTCCAAAGTAGTTTTCCATTGAACTTATTCATCTATATAAATAGTTTATGTTGGTTTCTGCTTGTCATTTAACTTGAAGAAGTAAAGTTCAGTGGCTCTGCTTGCACTTGCCAGGGAGGCTGAGAACATTTAAACAGCTTTCCTATCTTCCTGCCAGTGAACAATTGACAGGATATGGGTTTGTAATTACAGTCTAAGGTTTTAGTTGAGCTAATTGTCGCTGCTGAAGTTCTGGTGCCCTCTTACAGCTTCCTTGAAAAGTTTTCATAGTTGCTTCATAATTATCCTCAGCCTTTGACCATTTGTGTAGGTGCTCAAACAAGAGTGATACAAGACTGAGGATCTTGCTGGGCTAGGTAACCCTGTGGGGAACATTTCCTTTAAAGAAAAAAAAGAAAGAAAAAATTTAAAAAATAAGGAAAAAGAAAAATTTAATCTTATGCTAATTGCTGGGGGAAAAAAGTCTTTCTTTTGGTCTTGGCTCTGCCTCTGTGTCATCTTAGATAATTTACTTAATCTCTCTGGGCCTTAGTTTTCTTCTCTTTAAAATGGGAAGGGTCTTTAACTCCTAAGTCACCTACCTCCTAAGCTGAAACTGTGTGTTATTTCTGACTCTTGCGTGTGGTGTTCCTTATAAAATAAGAGTGACATAGGGAAATAGGAACCAGAACATGTATATTTTATTTTCAATTATGTAGCAATAATTTTGCTTTCTTCAAAATATCTCTACGAAGGATTATCTGTTAGCAGTTGGTTTGTTACCTCATTTGTTCAGCATCTGTGTCACAGTTTTAGGTACGACAGAGGACATGCCATTTTAATTACAACATAGCACGTCATGTGAGTACTGCCCCTCTCTCAATACTTAACGTGTTGTGCATGAAGCTCTGAATAGCTACTAGTTATCCTGTGCTTTTAGTTAGACCACCCCATCAGTAAGTTTGTTTACAAGTGGCTTTCCATTCCTTTGATCAGTTGAGGGGGGTAACTTTTTTTTTTTTTTTTTTTTGACTTAGAGTGTCTTTTACCCTTCAAGAATTAGTCCAAGACAGCATAGGTAAATACATGAAACACCATTGATTGTCAAGTAGAAATGTATGCTAAGTTATGTTCTTTATATTGTTTTAAATACAGGCTGTAAATAGATCTGGATAAATTGTGCGAAGAACCCATTACTACTTTGAGATATAGTAGGAATTGGCCTAGAGCACTGGTTCTGAAAGTGGACAGTGTGAACTCCCCCCATAGGATGCTTTGGAAATTTGTGGGGAGTGATTTTGTTGTACTTGTTGAGGCTGTGATTGAGGGAGATTCTACTGTTGTAAGGGTTAATTGGACATCCTGCAATGCACAGGACAGTTATTTCCCCCCTAGGGGGTTTACCTCTATGGGGCAAAATAGTGGATAGAAGGGAGCATTTGGGGGACCTTCTGGGTTACAGAGCAGTCTTGAACAAAAAAGTGTCTCATGTATAACACAGTTTTGGAATTTTCTTCTAGATAGTGATATAGGTGATAAATCTCTTTATTGTGTCTGATCATGGATCTGAACTCTATGTTACATAAAAATATAATACCAAATAATTGTATATGATTTTTATACATTGGTTTTGGAAGATACAGATTTGTAAAAGTCTGGTACTATTTGCATTTGCAGTATTTGATCATTACTACAACACACCTGGGTCAGTCTGCATTTGTAGTTGTTATACCCACATGCACAGATGTAAAAACTCTGACTACCTCATTAAGCAGAGGTATGGTCATGACCAAGTATCCACATACTCAGATATACATTATTATTATTATTATTATATTATTTCACTATTTCTCCTTAGTACAGTTAGGACATTATACAGGTTTATTTTCAACTTAAATAAATATGTTGTGGGTAAGCTATTAATAATCTCATTAAGATTTTAAAATATTTGTTTAAAAGGAATATTGAAGATAAGAGGGTTGAAAACCATTCTTTTACTATGATGTACACCCGAAACTAATACTAAATAATACTCAATGTAAACTTTAGTTGAAAAAATTAAAAACTTAAAAAATAAAAATAAGCAAAAGGAAAAGGAAAACCATTCTTCTAGATAGTGTTTAGCTTAAAGTACTTGAATAGCCTGAGAATTGGTCTAACAAAATTGGTTTTACTAAAGGGACACAGAAGTATAACCTATATGTTAGTTGTAATTATATACTGTATGTCTTCCTTGGAGTGTTTACAAAGTCTGACGACCAGTCTAACTCAGTTATTACTAAATTACTAATATGAAAATATCAAGGTACAATTTTATGTACCTGGGCATAACCTTGTAATATTCCCTTTGATAATTTATTCCTGGTGGACAAAAACATTTCTATGACTCTTATTTAAACAGTACTGGCTTTATAAGCATTTTCAGTATATTGCTGAATCATCAGATTCTTTCTAAATCATTGATATTTTCAGTGTGAGGATTTTGAAGATAGGGGAATTGATTTGGGAGATTGGTGTGATGTTCTTTAGTAAGTAAAGAGATAAAGAATGGTTAGCTGTAAAGCTAAAAGATTAACTTTCTTTCTGATGCATTTTGAGATGACAGGGGGAAAATTCTTGATTTTTGCAACTTATATTGCCAGTTATTAAGTGTTCAAGACATTTTTGTGAAATATAGCATAGATATAAAAAAGTACACAAAACATAATATAGAGCTTAGTGAATTTTTCTGAAGTGAAATTCTGTATTGTTTCTCTGTATTAAACATAATGGTTAGGAGTGCCCCAGTCAGTCTAAATTTGATAGAAGCTACCATTTTATGGGAATAAGCAGTTACACAGTCAGTAAGAAACACATCATTTTCCATAGAATTTTTTCATTCATTCATTCATTTAGCCATAAATAAATATTTATTGAGAGCTTCATATGTGTCAGGAACTACAGATAAAGAGCTGGAAATAACAGGAGGTTGGGACCTCTCTGTTAGCAATGAACTTCAGTACAGTGTGCTGCTGCTGTGACACAGGTGTGCCCCCAGTGCTTGGGTGCACAGGAGGAGTATTAGGGAAGGATTCCAAGTGTCTTGAAGAGTAAGCATTGGTCAGGAGATAGGTGAATGAGGATATCCTAGGCAGTGGGAATGATATGTTTAAGGTAGGAGGCAGGAGATAGGCTGACAAGTATCAGTGATTGTTGCATCATCTTTTCTTCCATCTTCAATATTAAAATGACTACACAAAAATTCACCAATTTTGATTTTTTTAAAAAAATACACGCTGATATGACAGCTGTCACAATACACTCTAATAAAATTGTTTCGCATGAAGTTCAAGACAACTAAGCGCTACTAGGGCTGTCTTATAGAAAAAACCAAATGAACTTTTTTGGCCAACACACTATTACTAATTTCGTTATCCTGTTAGATTTATTTTTTAATCATAGGAGTAGGGATAATAAAATTTGTCTTAAATTCATTAAACAATTACAAAATGGCTACTATGTGCTAATCACTTTTAGGGAAACAAGGCTGAAAAAAATAACACAGCTCAAAAGAACTTAGGGCTTTTGAATAAAAATTAAAATTAAAAAATAATAAATAGCAGGACTCTCATTGGGCTATGTTCCAGGCATTCCTTACTCAGGTTAAATAAGTATGCTGTGAGGTAATTACTGTTGTTCGCCATTTCACAGGTAAGGAAACTTAAGTAGGGAGAAGAAATGTGATTTGCCCAAGATCTCTCAGTTAGAGAGTGATGGAGGCAGGCCGTCTAACAATTAAGCTGTTAGACGCTGAGACTACAGTTTTTTAAAAAGGGGAAGGGAGGGAGAAAGAGAGGTAGAAAAACATCGATGTGCATGAGAAACATGGGTCAATTGCCTCTTGCACGCCTCCAGCTGGGGGACCTGGCTGGCAACCCAGGCATGTGCCCTAACTGGAATCGAACTAGGGACCTTTCGCTTTGTTGGACAATGCCCAACCCACTGAGCCACGCCAGTCAGGGCTCAGACCACAAGTTTTAATCATGGCACTGTTCTGTGTTCAGAAAAAAGGCTGCTACTTCTGGAAGATTCAGGACCTGTGTGTCAGTATCAATGTGATGGGTCCAGACTATATAAGAGGTATAAGAGTTAGGAGGAAGAGATCATTAGAGGCTGGAATGTTCAGGGAAGGAAGAGAGCTGTAATTTACTACAACCTACGGTGTGTAAGGCTTTCAAACATTAGCCGCTTTAATCTTCATAGTGATCCCAAGGAGATACATTTTATTATTATTCACTTTTTATTTTTATTTATTTATTTTCCCCAACATTTTATTCTTCTAAACTCTTATTTTTGTATTCCAATGACCTCAACTTCCTCCCCTTCGACAACCATCAGCTTGTTGTCTGTGTGTATGGATCTGTTTCTGTTTTGTTTTGTTTATTCATTTTTTGTAAAGATTTCACATATAAGTGAAATCATATGCCGTTTGCCTTTCTCTTCTTACTTATTTCATTTAGCTTAATACCCTTCAGGTCCACCTATCTTGTTACAAATGGCAAGTTTTTATTCTTTTTTAAATTTCTGAATAATATTCCATTCCATATGCATATATGTTCCATACCTTCCTTATCCATTTGTCTGTCAAGGGACATTTAGGTTGCTTCCATATCTGAGCCATATGAACATAGGGGTCTATATATCATTTCAATTTAATATTTTTTTCTTCAGATAAATACCCAGAAGTGGAATTGCTGGATCATACGGCAGCTCTGTTTTTAATTTTTGAGGACCCTTCATACTGTTTTCCATCGTGGCTGCCTGAATTTACAGTCCCACCAACAGTGTATGAGGGTTCCCTTTTTTCCATATCCTCGCCAGTACGTACTTGTCAATTTATTGATGATAGCCATTCTGACAGGTGTGAGGTGTTATATCAGTGTGGTTTTAATTTGCATTTTCCTCTTTATTAGTGATGTTTCCCATATTTTTGTATGTCTGTTGGCCATCTGTATGTCCTCTTTGGAGAAAAGTCTATTTAGGTCATCTGCCCATTTTTTAACTGGATTTTTTTTTGGGGGGGAAGGTGTTAAGTTGTATGAGTTTCTTATTGGTGTATATCTTGGATACTCACCCATTACTGGGTTTATAATTGGTGAATATCTTTTCCCAATTAGTAGATTGTCTTTTTGTTTTGTTGGTAGTCTTTTTTTCTGTGCAAAATCTTTTGAATTTGATATATTCCCATTTATTAATTTATTTTTGTTTCCCTCACCTTAGGAGACATATCCAAAAAGATATTGCTAAGAGTTATGTCAAAGAGTTTAGTGCCTTTGTTTGTTTACCTCTAGGAGTTTTTTGGTTACATGTTTTACATTTTAGTCTTTAATTCATTTAAAGGTTATTTTGTATATGGTATCAGAAAGTGGTCCAATCCCTCTTCCTCCCTCCCTCCCTCCCTTCCTTCCTTCCTTCCTGTTCAGTTTTCCAGTACCACTTTTTGAAGTGACTGTCTTTACCTTCTTGTATATCCTTGCCTCCTTCGTCATAGATTTAATTGGCTATACAAGCAAGGATTTATTTCTGGGCTTTCTGTTCTATTTCATTGATCTATGCATCTGTTTTTATGCCAGTACCTTACTATTTTGATTATTATAGGCTTATAGTATGGCTTGATATATGGCAGTGTGATACCTTTGACTTTGTTCTTTCCCAAGATTTCTTTGGATATGCGGGGTCTTTGTGGTTCCTTATAAATTATAGGATTAGTTCTAATTCTGAGAAGAATGTCATTGGCATTTTAATAGGGATTGCATTAAATATGTATATTGCTTTAGGTAGTGAGAATTTTTCATGATATTAATCCTTCTAATCCATGAGCCATATATATCCTTCCATTTATTTTTAGTTTCTTATAGTTTTCAGAGTACAGGTCTTTTACTTCTTTGGTTAAATTTATTCCTAGGTATTTTATGCTTTTTTGATGCAATTGTAAATGGGATTATATTCTTAATTTCTCCTGATCATTTATTATTGGGGTATAGAAATGTAACAGATTTCTTTATATTGATCTGTATCCTGCAACTTGATTGAATTTATTATTTGTAAATCATCTTTTGGTGGAGTCTTTAGAGGTTTTTTTTAGATAATAAATAAATATCATGTCATCTGCAAATAATGAGAGCTTTACTTTTTCCTATTCAATTTGTATGCTTTTTATTTCTTCTTCTTGCGTGATTGCTATGGCTAGGATTTCCAGTCCTGTGTTGAATAGAAGTGGTGAAGTGGGTGTCCTTGTCTTGTTCCTGATCTTAGAGGAGAAGCTTATAGCTTTTAACCATTGACTATGATATTATTAGCTGTAGATTTGTCATATACAGCCTTTATAATGTTCAGATATGTTCCTTCTATACCCACTTTGTGCATTTTACATCATGAATGATGTATTTTGCGTATTTTGTAAAATTCTTTCTCTGCGTTTATTGATGATTATATGGTGTTTATTCTTAATTTTAATATAATGTGCTATATCATGTTAATTTTGTGGATGTTGAACCATCTTCTTATCCCTGGGATGAATGACACCTGGTAGTGGTGTATGATCCTCTTAATGTATTTTTGGCTTTGGTTTGTTAATATTTTTTTGAGAATTCTAACATTTGTGTTCATTAAGGATATTAGCCTATAATTTTCTTTTTCTGTGGTGTCTTTGACTGGTTTTGGTATTAGGGTAATGCTGGCTTCATAGAATGAGTTTGGAAGTACGTGTATTTCTTCCTCTTCAATTTTTCAAACTAGTTTAAGAAGGGTCAGTATTAATTCTTCTTCGAATGTTTTGTAGCATTCACCTGTGAAGCTTTGTGGTCCTGGACTTTAATTTGTTTGTTTGTTTGTTTGTTTGTTTCAATTCCATTGCTCGTAATCAGTATATTTATATTTCCTGTATCTTCCTGGTTCAGTCTTGGAAGGTTGTATACCTTTAGAAATTTATGTTTGTTCTAGGCTGTCAAATTTGTTGGCATATAATTGTTCATAGTATTCTTTAATGATTCTTTGTATTTCTGTGGTGTTAATTTTAACTTTTGTTTCACTTATGAATTTATTTATTTGGGCTCTCTTTTTCTTGATGAGTTGGGCCAGAGTTTTATCAATTTTGTTTATCTTTTCAAAGAACAGGATCTTAGTTTTACTTATGTTTTCTATTTAAAAACATTTTAATTTTGTTCATTTCTGCTCTGATCTGAACTATTTACCTCCTACAGTTTACTTTGGTTTTGTTCTTTTTCTAGTTCTTTTAGGTGTAGATTTAGTTTGTTTATTTTTGATATTTCCTCTTTCTTGAGGTAGGCCTGTATATAGCTATGAACTTCCCTTTTAGAACTGCTTTTACTACATCCCATTAATTTTGCATTGTTGTGTTTTCATTTTCATTTGTTTCAGGGTAGTTTTTGATTTCATTTTTCATCCATTGGTTATTTAGTAGCATATGTTAAGTCTCCATGTCTTTTTTTTTTTCTCAGTTTTCTTTCAATAGCTGATTTCTAGTTCATGCCATTGTATTTGGAACATGTACTTGACATGATTTCAGTCTTCTGAATTTCTTGGGGCTTCTTTTGTGGCATAAAATGTAATCTATCCTGGATAATGTTACATATGTACTGGAAAAAAATGTGTTTTCCACTGTTTTTAGATGAAATGTTCTATAAATGTCTATTAAATTGATCTGGTCTAACATGACATTTAAGACTATTATTTCCCCATTAATTTTATGCTTGGTAGGTCTGACAATTGATATGAGCAGGGTATAAACAATTCCCTACTATTATTATAGCTCTGTGAATTTTCCTCTGTGTCCATTAATAATTGCTTTATATATTTAGGTGCTCCTATGTTATGAGCATTGCTAGCCCAGCTTTCTTTTTATTTTTATTTGTATGGAATATCTTTGTCCATCTCTTCAATTTCAGTCTATATCTGTCTTTCAGTTTGAAGTAAATTTCTTATAAGCAGCATATACATGGGTTATGTTTTTAAATTCATCCAGCTAACCTTTGTATTTTTATCAGCATTTAATCCATTTACATTTAAAGTAATTATTGATAAGAATGTACTTATTGTCATTTAAATTAATTCTTGGTTGTTTTTATAGTTCTCTGTTCCTTTCTTGATATATTCTCATGTGATTTACTGGTTTTATTTAGTGTTTTGTTTTGTATTTCTGTCTTATTTATTCTTTGTATATCTTGTAGGTTTTTTTTTTTTTTTTTAGTTTGTGGTTACCATGAGGTTTGTTTTCATTATTCTATATCTATAGCAGCCTATTGTAAGTTAATAACCTTTTAAGTGTGAATATATTCTGTAAAGTACCGTGTTTTTCGGACTATAAGATGCACTCCCCCCCGAATTTGGGAGGAAAATGCGGGTGTATCTTATAGTCCGAATGTAGCTTACCTGGCTTGCTGGGGGTGGGGGTGGCAGCGGTGGAGCAGGGTCACAGGAAGCAGGAGCAAGGTTGGCTGCAGGAAGTCATGGTCCAGTGCGTCTTATAGTCCGAAAAACATGGTGCATTTTTACTCTCCCCTCCATGCTTTATGGTATCAGTGTCATGTTTTAAATCTTTTTATGTTATGTATGTTCTCTCCACTTAATTTAGTTTGAGTTGATTTTGATACATTTTTATTTTGACATTTTTAGTAGGTCTGTAAATGTCTGATTCTCTGTATTTACTAAATATCGGGCTTTACCTTTGAGACTGTATCCTTTCCCATATTTTTTTCTTCCTGGGTATGGCTTTTCTTTTCCTGGTTAAAGAACTTCTTAATATTTCTTGTAAATCTGGTGCAATGGTCATGAACTCCTTTGGTTTTTGCTTTTCTAGTAAACTGTCTTTCAATTCCAATTGAGAACCTTGCTTGGTAAATTATTTTAGGTTGTAGGTTTGTTTCTTTTAGCACTTAGATGTCCTGCTACCCCATTCTAGCCTATGTAGTACTGCCGAGAAATCAGCTGATAGCATATGGGGCTCCCTTTGTGTGTAGCTTGTTTCCTTCTTGCTTCTTTCAAATTGTGTTTTTTTTTAACTTTTGTCATTTTAATGACAGTATGTCTTGGTGTGGGTTTCCTTGGTTTCATCTTGTTTGGAGCTCTTTGTGGTTCCTAGACCTGGATGTTCTTTTTCTCATGTTAGGAAAGTTTTCAACCATTTTTGTTTTAAAACACAATTTCTGTTCCATTCTTCTTCTGGGATCCCTATAACATGAATGTTTTAGTGTTTATGTCATCCCAGAAGGCCGTTAAACAATCCTCATATAAAAAAATTATTATTTTTATCTTTTTGCTGTTTTAAATTGATTGATTTCCACTAATGTGTCTTCTAGGTCACTCATCCATTATTCTGTTTTAGCTAATCAGCTGGTGAATTTTTCTAATGCGTTTTTCATTTCAATTACTGTATTTTTCAGGTTTGCTTAGTTCTTTATTTAATACTTTCTCTGTGTTGAAATTCTCCTTAAGTTCCACTGTTCCATTCTCATGTTTAGTGAGCATCCTTATGATCATTTCTTCAAAATTTTTATCTGGCAAATTATTTAATGCTGTTTCTTTTTCCCCTGGAGATTTCCTTGTTTCTTCATTAGAGATCTATTTCTCTGTCTTGTCACTTTGTTTTATCTTCTATTTTGTTTATATGAATTAGACAAAATAGCTCTCTCTCCTAGGCCTGCAAAGTTTCCTTACGTGGAATGGCCTGTGTATAGGTTGTGTGTGATGGGTGGTTTTGGCTGGCTGATAGGAGCCAAGTGGTTGTCTAGGGCATCTGGGGCACTATCCTACTGAGCCAGATTGGTTCCCAGTGGGGAGGCCAGGAGTGTGTTGTAATGCCTTGTTGATCCTGCTTACTTCTTCTGTTTGGGGCTGAAATGGGCTTGAGCCACGTGTCTGGGAATGCACTGCCAGCACCTTGCAGTTGAGCCAGAGTACATGGATAGAGCCCTGCAGCATCCTGTTGAGATGGATGGGGCAGTAAACAATGGTGCTCACTAGCACCTCTAATCCCAGAAAATTCTTTTAGTCCCAGGACAGTAGAACACCCATGGCTCCTTAAATTTTTCTATACATCCTCTCTGTTTTTAAAAAAAATATTTATTTATTTATTTTTAAAGAGAGGGTAAGGGAGGAAGAGAGGGAGAAAAATATTGATGTGCGAGAGAAACATCAATCAGTTGCCTCTTGCAACATTTCCAAATGGTGACCTGGCCTGCAGCCCAGGCATGTGTCCTGACTGGGAATTGAACTGGCAACCCTTTGGTTTGCAGGACAATGTCTAATCCACTGAGCCACACCAGTCAGGGCTTTTAATTTATTTTTAGAGAGAGGGTAAGGGAAGGAGAAAAGAGAGAGAAAAACATTGATGTGAGAGAGAAACATCAATCGGTTGTGTCTTGTATGTTCCCTGACCCGGGACCAAATCACAGCCCAGGCATGTGACCTGACCAGTAATGACACCAGTGACCCTTCACTTTGAAGGATGGTGCCCAACCGAGCCACACTCTTGTTTGTTATACAGAAAGTAGTCTTACGTAGAAGCATTCTCTAGTCTTTATGTTCCTGATAGTTTGGTGAAGCCAGGTGGAGTCACACAGCAGCTTCTGGAGCCTCAGGCCCTGGCTTGCTGGGGTGGAGTGTCCTGGCAGGGAGGCCAGGTATGTGTGGTGATTGCTTCCTGTGTTCAGAGGAAAAGGCTACAGGCAGTGTAGCTGGGAATGTGCTGTGCTCATCTTGCAGGTAGGCGGAAGCACCAGAATAGAGGTCGCACCCACCATATGTAAGTGGAGTGGAATTAAACAATGACACTTACTGGCTCTTCCATCCCAGAGAGTCCTGCAGCTCCTGACGTTACCCAGCCTTTTCTATTCTGTGTCTTTCTCTCGTTTATTGTACAGAAGCTGTTTATTCAGCTCTTAGTTGTCTTTTAGGAGTACTTGCTCCCTATTTACTTGTATATTTGAATTTGTCTAGTAGAGGGTAAGTTCAGTGTCCTCCCATGCCATCTCCATCTTGGACCTCATATTATTTTCTTCTTCTTCTTTTTTTTTTTTTTTTTTTTTAAGATTTTTATTTACTTTCAGAGACAGGGGAAGGGAGGGAGAAAGAGAGTGAGAAAAACATGAGTGTGTGAGAGATACATCTTCCGGTTGCCTCCTGCACGCCCCCAACTGGGGACTGTCCTGCAACCCAGGTATGTGCCCTGACTGGGAGTCGAACCAGCGACCCTTTGGTTCACAGGCTGGCACTCAGTCCACTGAGCCATACCAGCCAGGGCTTATTATTTATTTTTTTTAGTTAGTGGAAGCTCAGAAGTTTCAGTGACTTAACATAATTCACATAGAAGGTAAATAGCATAGGTGGGATTTAACAAAATTTTTTTATTATGAAAAATTGCAAATATACACAAAAGCAGAGTAATATAATGTTACTTCTCATCACCCAGCTTCAACAACTATCGATATTTTGCTTTTCTTGTTTCATCTATTCTTCTCACTTTTATAAACAGCCTTATTAATGTATAATTAACATGTATTGAAGTATTGAAGTATACAACTGGATATATTTTGATACATGTATAGACCTTGGAACCACACCACAATCAAGATAATGAACAACAAGATATCCATCACACACAAGAATTTCCTTGTGTTCCTTTTCAATCCCTTCTGCCTATCTCTCCCTGCTTCTACCACCCCTTTCCCCACACAAGTCAACCACTAATCTGTCACTATAGTTTACACTTTCTGGAATTTTATGTAAATGAAATCATATAGTATGTACTCTTTTTGTCAGGCTTCTTTCAGTCGGCATAATTATTTTGGGATTCCTCCATAATGCTGAATTAGTGAGTAGTGCCTTTTGTTTGTGTTTTCTTTGGCAGTGTAGTATTCTGTTGTATGAATGTATCACGATCTTAAAAAAATCCATTCATCTGTTAATGGACATTTGAATTATTTCCAATTTTTGTATAGTATAACTAAGGCTTTTGTGAGCAATTGCGTACAGTTTCTGCAACAAAATATGCCTTCATTATTTTTATTTGTTTGGTATATATTTAGGAGTGGGATGATGGATTATACAGTAAGTGTATGTTCAGAAACTGCTGAACTGTTTTTCCAAAGTTGTACTGTTTAACATTTCCACCAGAAATGAACGAGAGTTTTAGTTCTCTCTGCATCCTTTCCAGCACTTGATGATTAGTCTTATTAATTTTAGTTTTTGGAATAGGGGTATAGTGGAGTCTCATTGTGGTTTAATTGCATTGACTAATGATATTGAGCCCCTTTGCCATCTTTGTATCTGCTTTGATGAAGTGTGTTCAAATCTTTAAAATGCCACATTTTAAAACTGAAGGTTTTGTTTTCTTATTATTGTATGTTCAGAATTCTTTATGTATTCTGGATATAAGCCCTTTATATAATTTGAAAGCATTTTCTCCCAGTCAGTGGCTTGTCTTTTCATATTATGAACACTTGTATCTAAAGTCAGAAGTTTTCAGTTTTGATGATGTTTATCAATTTTTAAAATTTATGAATTGTACATTTAGTGTCATAACTAAGAAATCTTAATACAAGATCACAACATTTTCTTCTGTTTTCTTTTCTTAAGTATGTTTTATTGATTATGCCATTACAGTTGTCCCATTTTTTTCTCCCCTTTCTCCCCCTCTGCCTTGCCACTCCCCTTCCCTCCAGTATTCCCCCACCTTAGGTCCAGGGGTCATACATATAAGTTCGTTGGCTTCTCCATTTCCTCTGCTCTTCTTAGCCTCCCTTCTGTCTATTTTGTACCTACCAATTATGCTTCTTATTCCTTGTACATTTTCCCCCATTCTTCCCCCTCCTCACTGATAACCCTCCATGTATTCTCCATTTCTGTGACTCTAGTTGTTCCCATGTTCTTCCCACAGTTCTTGTGTCTTCTTGAAGGAAACCCTTAAAGACTCAATGAGACTTGAATGGAACTGTTAAGGGGTACATTTGTTGTGATGTAGATTTGATACAGGAGTGTCAAATTGTCTGTGAACATAGGGCTAGCAGTGGGAAGGTAAAACACTTGTTGCACAAGGGTTGGGCTATGGAATGCTAGGAATAGCAAAAGAAAACAGGTTAGAAAGACACTGCTACTGGCTTGAGGGACTTGGTCTCTTCAATATTTAGATGGTATGGTCATGGGACTAAGTTCATGATTTTTTGTTTCTCATATGAGATTGATAGAAAATTATTTCTGAAAGAAGGCCCTCTTGATTGCCATATTTATTGGAGTTTGTAGGGGAAATAAACTAAAAAACAAAAACAAAAACAAAACTGAGTCAAAGAAGCCTACATCATCTAAGTAAAGTCTGGAGATAATCATTTGTTTAGTGGTTAACTTTCTCAAGACCCTGTAATCTTTAACTGTTCATCTTTTGCATGTGATATACTTAGGTTGAATTTAAGTCAGTGATGTGTGTGTGTATGTTTATGTATAATATTTATGCAGTGATAAAGTAATTTAAGTAATTCATTTCTGTTGTCTTACTATTGCTTGATTTAACTGGTCTCCTATAACATTACTGGATATATTGAAATACAAGGACTAATTATGGATTGGTGGGCTTTATCATATTTTACTGTAAAATCTGGCTAATTATCTGTTTCACTAAATTTTATTTTCTGATTTCTAGGGCTCCATGGTTATGAATGTGCTTCAATTCCATAATGCCTCCTGCTATGGCAGACATCCTTGACATCTGGGCAGTGGATTCACAGATACCATCTGATGGCCCCATACCTGTGGATTTCCTTTTGCCCACTGGGATTTATATCCAGTTGGAGGTACCTCGGGAAGCTACCATTTCTTATATTAAACAGGTATGTTAATAGGTAGAATTTCTACGAATGTAGCTAGTTACTATATCACTTAGGGGAACATAGTCTTCTATTGTAGAAATTGTTCATAATGTAAATCATATGGTAAATTTGAGGAACATTGACCCTAAATGTTGAATGTTTAGGCTATGACCTAAAATGGTTGAGGTCATAACATTTTAAAGATTTTGATACATTCATTGTCTTTTGTGGACATCCTCATTCTTACTCCCACTTTCAATTAAAAAAAATCTGTATGTGATACCTGATTTAAGAAAATAGGCTTATGTTATCTAGTTTGAAGTGTTCAGGTTATTAAAAGGAATTTGACATTGTTAAGGAAAATTTTGAGTTAAAATCTTTGTAATTACTATCTTTGAGCTTATTATGCTTTTTTAAAATGTGATTTTTGCTTGGTTGTCTCTTCTCTCCCTTTCTTCCTCCTTCTCCTTCTTTTTCTCTTTTCCTTCCTTAAATCCAGTACTTTTTGTGATGACTCTTGGGGAAGAAAAAGTTTTCTGCTGTTCACTACATTTATTCCCCCCCTCAGTGATGAGTGGTATGTCCTCATTTGGAATCAAATTCTTTTACCTAACAAGGTTTTCCTGTTTTGTTAGATTATTTTTTCAAATGAATTAGTGAGTGCCATTGATTTGTGTTGATTTGTGAAGACTATGACAAATAAAATTTTTCTGAACTTTCTTTTTGATGTTTTTCAAATAGCTGAACCCAATGTGAAATCAAGGGTTATGATACTTTTAAGAAAAAGTATTTATGACAAACCTTTTTAAAGCCCATGACTTTGGACAGCCTTTATTTATTTATTTATTTATTTATTACATGGGGGGAAGGAAGGGAAAGAGAGAAACATCAATGAGAGAGATCTGTTGCCTCTCACATGCCCCCTGACAGGACTGAACCCACAACCTCGGTGTGTGACCTGCTGAGCCATATGGGCCAGGGTAGGACAGCCTTTTAACTCTTAACCCATGCTTCTTCATCAGGGTGACATGAAAATTCAAAAACTACATGATCCATGAAGTTTTTTTTTTAAGAAAAAAGTTTTTCAGGCGCCCTACTTATTTTTATAGTGACCAGGGACAGATATGGATGCCTACGGCTGTAACTGAAGCTGGATTAACCATTGATATTCATTCTCCTCCTTTTTTGTTTTAAATTGTTGCAAAATATCTGTAACATAAAGTTGACCATTAGGGTCATTTTTCCACGCAGATGGCATTAAGTACGTTCATAGTGTTGCCCAGCTATCAGCACTGTCTATATCTAGCACTTTTGATCATCACCATCACTAGCTCTATACTCATTGAATATTAAGTTTCCCCTTCTCCCAATCCTGGTAATTTCGATTTTAGTTTCTGTCTCTATGAAGTTGTATATTTTTGCTATTTCATGTAAGTGTAATTATATAATAGTTATCCTTCTGTGTTTGACTTCTTTCACTTAGCATAGTATTTTAAAATTTCATCCATGTTGTAACATGTATCCAAATCTTACTCTCTTTTAAGACTGAATAATATTCCACTTTATGGATCTACCACATTTTTGTTCACCCATCCATCTTTCAGTTTTTGTTGTGAATGTCTTCTGGCTATTGTGATATGAACATTGCTGTGCAAGTATCTGTTTGAATTCCTGCTTTCTGATTTTTATGTATATACCTAGAAGTGGAGTTGTTGGGTTATATGGTAATTCCGTTTTAATCTGTAATGGAATTGCCAAATTATTTTCCACAGTGACTATACCATTTTTATTCCCATGAGCAATGTACAAGGTTCTTGTTTCTTTATATCCTGATAACACCTGTTATTTTCCATTATTTTTTTCAATATAGTAACTTCTTCATGGTGGTGAGAGTGATATATTATTGTAGTTTTTACTTGTATTTCCTTAGTGACTAAGGATGTTGAGCATCTTCTCGTGTTCTTACTGACCATGTTTAGAATTGACTATTCAAGACTGTTGCCTATTTTAAAATTCAGTTGTTTTGTTTTTATTGTTGTTGAGTCATAGGAGCACATTATATATTCTCTATTAATTTCTTAACAAAATATATAACTTGCATATTTTTTTTCTAGTCTGTGAGTTGCCTTTTCGCTCTCTAGACCGTGTTCTTTGATGCACAAAAGATTAAATTTCAGTGAGGTCCAATTTTCCTATTTTTTCTTCTGTTATCTAACATTGCTTTCTCTGTTTTATTTTATATAACTTAATATAAAGCTTGGCTGTGGTTTTTATCCCAGGTCTCTTATCTTGCACTCCTGGCTTTTCTGCTGGCTATGGTTAAACTATGTAACCCCATCTTGTGTTTGTATGGTGATTATTTTATATGATCTCATCCAGGAGATCTGATGAGAGGTACCAAGAGATTGATTGTGTTCACCCTTACAGGGCAAGGTTAACCCCTTCTCCCTCATGAATAGAAAGGAACACAGTGCAAAAATAGTAACACATTTTGTATGGAGGTGATGATACATACTTTAAAATTTCTATTTTTTTCAAATTAGAAGTTATTTATGTTCATAGGAATGTTAAATATGGAAGTCTTCAGTGACTCTTACTCTTTATAGATACTCCCTTTTAATAATTTTGTTTATACGAATGTATTTTTTTGTGTGTTATACCATTATATTACTCTACAAAAATGGGTTGATACCACACATATACTCTTTTTAAAAAAATTATTTATCTATTTTTAGAGAGGGGAAGGGAGGGAGAAAGAGAGGGAGAGAAACATCAGTGTATGGTTGCCTCTCGCACACCCTCTACTGGGGATCTGGCCCACAACCCTGGCATGTGCCTTAGACATGGAATCGAACCAGCAACCTTTTGGTTTGCAGGCTGGCACTCAATCCACTGAGCCACACCAGCCAGGGTAATACCACATATATACTCTTGCAATTTTCTATTAAAAAAAGAAAACAACCTTAGTATATCTTTGACAGCTTTCCATGTTATAGTGTATATCTGTTTATATTCACAGTCCTTTTAATGTTGTATACTTTTATTTAATTAACCCCTTATTGCTAAAACCTTTGTCTTTACCTCAGGTTTTGAGGTTTACGTACAGTGCTACAGTGAGCATGCTGTAGAAATGTCCTTTTACATTTGAGCAACTGCCATTTCAGAAGATGTCATCTTTTTTTCCCGCAGATGTTGTGGAAGCAGATTCACAATTACCCAATGTTTAGCCTCCTTATGGACATTGACTCCTATATGTTTGCCTGTGTGAATCAAACTGCTGTATATGAGGAGCTTGAAGATGAAACAAGAAGACTCTGCGATGTCAGACCTTTTCTTCCAGTTCTCAAATTAGTAACAAGAAGTTGTGACCCAGGAGAAAAATTAGACTCAAAAATTGGAGTCCTTATAGGAAAAGGTAATTAAAACAGATTTTAGTATGAATTCTTAACATGTCTTTTCCTGTGTATACAAACATGAATATATAGTAAGTGTGATCAAGACATTGCTTTGCAAAGTGTGGTCCATGGACAAGTGCTGGTCTGTAAACTGTAACCAGTTACTGAGGCAAGTGGAGAAATGAGGAGTAAATGTTCAGAAACTCCTCTAGCAATGTGATCCAAGGACATGTGTTTTGTATCCAAGGGCACAGTATCCAAGGGCATATGTTTTGTATGTCTTTTTTTCTAGTGACTTATTTTTATTTTAAAATACACTTTTTTGACAGATTGGAAAGAAAAATATTGTTCTTTGCTTCAGATAGTTTGAGAAGCCCCTTAGTAAGAGATACTGATCTGCCCCTGCATAATTTGTATACAAATCTGTACACCAACCAAGACTTTAAGCTGATAACTTTTCATAAATAATCCATATTGTTGACAAATTATACTCCATAACTAAAATTATCTTTAAGAAGTTAACTTTGTAGTGAGTCAAGATACAGCATGTGGACATTATTTTTTGCAAATTAATTTCAGGGAGAATTGTAATTGAAAACATGCAGGAGTCCCTCTTTTATAGTAGTCTTAGGTGTCTCCAAGGCCATTGATATACTGTCTGTACCCTGCCTTAGACAAGATACTAACTTGAAGTAGGTATTTTTAGGGGTTATTGAGGACAAGACTTGGAAGTTTAAATACAAAACCAAAAATCCATTGGAGGTTATTGGATCTGGATCGGTTAATGGTATTCATCACATTTACTACTAGAGGACAATATAATACCATCCCCTTTAAGATAGTAAGTATCTTTAAGATAATATAGTATGATCCCCTCTAAGAACCATCCCATTTAAGATAATATTCTTTAATCTTGACCTAAGGTGATTCAGTCTAGCCTGTGATTATTACACTGTGAGACTGAACTCTTCCTTTTGAGCACTTAGAACCCTGTTGATTTACTAAAAGACACCCTGTTCTTTAAAAATGTTTGAATACTTCAGAGAATGACTAGTTTGCTTTTGACAATAATTTTCCTGCCATTAAATAGATCTATAATTATATACCATACAGATTTTTTTCTTATATATTAATGGACTCACTTAGAAAGCATTCATTTCTATTTTCTAATGCTCCAAAGATTTTTATAGATTATCAATTTTTCTCCATTAGAAAAAGTTTTTCCTTCATTTGAATTGAAGAATGTGTGGAAGAGTAGAAAGAATAAAAAATTACTTGTAGTCTTTTATCATCCAGGATAAGAATATCTACTGATAATATTTTCATGTGGCTAAAATATTTGATAATCCAAAAGGTTAGCACCACAGAGGGAGCTTCCTTCAGAATATAGATACCTTTTTAAAATTTATCATCTTTTCAAAACTTAAATCACTGTGTTCTCTTCTGGTCTTGATTTCCAAAATATATGGATTTATTAGCTACCATTACTTCTACCCAGGCTTGCCAAATTTAGTAAATAAAAATATAGGCAATCTGAATATTACCTAGGATATACTTATGCTAAAAAATTTATTGTTTACCTAAAATTGAAATAGAACTGGGCATACTATTCTACTTTTTGTAAATTTGGCAAACCTAAGTTTACCTTAACACAGCTCAGGGATCTTCTGTGTATATTAGAATTGAATTTCTCTTTTTATAAGCAATGTATTATATTGCACTCAGAATCATAAAGCTTATTGCATAACATTTTTTGCAGTGTTCTTGCAATTTGAATGATCAAGATGTAAAGAGTATAAATTAAGCAGTTTATAAACACTTAACTATTTATAAATTGTATTTTAGATCTTCAGCATCTCTAGAAAATGTGATGTTTTGATTGTATCCACAACTTCTTTTTTATAAGTTTTTACTTTAATTGTTAGTTATTGATTTTAGAGACAGAGAGGAAGGAAGGGGTGAGGAGAGAGAGAGGAATGTCGATTTGTTATTCCACTTATTGATGTACTCATTGATTGCTTCTTGTATGTGCCCTGACCCAGGGATTGAACCCACAACCTTGGAGATCTGGATGATGCTCTAACCAACTGAGCTACCTGGCCAGGACTGTATCCACAATTTTAAATGTTAACATTCATTTAGGAAGTTAAGTCTGTTTTAATATTTTAGAATGGATTTTCACTTTAAATACCTAACAAGTCAGTTTTGCAGTTGTTGATTTGTATTTCGTCACTACAACTGGGACTTGGTAAGGTCATGCCTCCTGGGGAAACAATAAACAATTACTTCAATTTAACTTCAGCAACAAATTTGCTGCCTCCTTTTCCCCAAAGAAAACAATAGAACCTTTACTAAAAATACCTTCTCTTAAACATGATGTGCCTGATCATTTTATTTTCTATGTTTAAGTCTAAACTGTTATTTATAGGAGCAGCTGTTTGGGTTCCAATTATTCTCTGTAGTGAAGGTACATGTCACCCTTGAGTTAATTTCTCCAAACACCCAGTAGTAAATCTTTTTTTTTTTTTTTATTCTTCACCGCAGGATATGTTTATTGATTGTAGAGGGAGAGGAAGTGGGGGATAGGGCAAGGGAGGAGGGGGGAGGAGAGAGAGAGAGAGACAGATGTAAAATAAATAAAATCTTAAAAAAACAATGAAAAAGAAATCCGTACTTCCCAGATGATCATAACAGTTATGTGAACAGAGTCCCTCATTTATGATAGATTTTAAAAATTACCAACACAGTAATGGTTGCAAGTCAATTGCAACTTGTTGAGTGTTTATTCTTGGGACTATAGCAGTGAACTTTGGTGATATGGCCTTTGTCTCATGGCCATGAGCTTTGAGCTCGTGGTACAATGGGAATTATGGATCAGTAAACAGACAGTTAAATACAAGGTGTAAACTGCTGTAAATAAAGGAGGGTCACTTAAATCAACTGTGTGAATTAGGGACAGGCCCTTAGAGGAAGCACAGCTAATCTGAACCTTCACTGCTGATTGAGAGTTGAGCAAGTGAAAGGAGTTAGATGAAGGAAAAGTAAGAGAAAGTGGCATGTGTAAAGGGTAGTCTGAAGAATAAAAGAAATTGTTACCGTTTCTTTAAGGGGACAGCTGGCACAACTAGGAAGACCAGAGAGACAAGCAACTTCATAACATATAAAAAGTAGAGACATAGTCCTAAGAGCCCTTGGGAAGTTATTGAAGGGATTTAAAGAGGGGAGCAACATGATCAGATTTGCATTTTAATAATTAACTAATTTTCCAATTACAGTTAACATATATTAGTTGCAGGTGTACAATATAGTGATTAGACATTGGGACAACGCACAACCCACTGAGCCACACCAGTCAGGGCTGCAATTTATACTTGGTAATCCCTATAACCATTCCCCCCGCCCCCCATTCCCAGACCCCTTTCCATCTGCCGACAATCTATTCTCTGTATTTGTGAGTTAGCTTCTATTTTGTTTATTTTGTTTTATAGAATTCTATATGTAAGTGAAATCATGTGGCATTTGTCTTTCTCTGTCTGACTTATTTCCCTTAGTATAATACACTCTAGGTTTATCCATGTTGTCACAAATGGTAAGACTTGATTCCTTTTAATGGCCGAGTAATACTCCACTGTATATACGTACCAGATCTTCTTTATTCATTTGTCTCTCTATGAACACTTAGGTTGCCTCCATATATTGGCTATTGTAAAAATACTGCAATGAACATAGAAGTGCACATATCTTTTTTTCTTGTATCCTGTATCTTCTTCAATATATGTCTCCTATTTTTTAATAGTACACGGCTGGATACTTTCTGGACAGGCCTTGTATATTAGAATTGTATAGATTCAAATGGTATGATATTAATTGGCTTTATTGAACAAAACCTGACAGCTTGTCTCACTCTGCTCCCCTCCCAGTTATTATGAAATGCCATTACTATTGCCATCTCAGGTATGTTTTCAAAACAAAAATTTATATTTATTCTAGTTTCTTGCTTTGAAATTTTCATAAAACAAATCTTGGGAGACCCATTCTTTTTGTTTTTAAAATTTACTATACTCTGGGGCTTTTATCTCTGTTTTAGTCATTTTATTACTTGCACCACTGTATAATGGCACATGGATGTATCTTATTTTTTTAAACCAAGTCTTAATGATTAACTTCAGCTTTTTCCATTTTTAATTATTACTAAGAAAAACTGCAGTGAACATTTTTGTACTGATGTCATGTCATTTGTATAATTATTTACATAGATTTGTGGAAATAAACAAAGAATACAAAATGAGAACACACTGTTTACTCAGAGCTTGCTACATAGTAATTTTGTGTGTGGCAGTGTCTCACTGGCAGGCAGGGTAGGGTGGTAAGTTTTATACTGATAAAAGGGGAAGGCTTCAGGTACCCCTGACTAGAAGTAGTTGGCAGAGGTGAGCTTTAAATAAGCTGGGCATATTTATTTTTCTCTGGTGTGTCCCAGGTCACTCAGATTGAAATTCCTGTTTGAATTTTGAGGTTATGTATATGTATTTAATATATGTTATTAGAAATTCTGATAATTTGCCCATTTTTCTCCACACCTTTCTAGCACAGGATATTGCCAAACTGTAAAGTCTTTGCCTATCTGTTAAATATTAAGGCATGTATAAAAATTTATACATGTTTAGTTTTTGTTTTATATTTCTAGAATTATTTATTAGACTAATCATAAGTTTATGACAAAGTTACCATATATAGTTGTCTTCATGGCTCAAGTGGTTCATACTTCTGTACCACAAAGAAAATTTTGTGTGTATGGGATTTTGAATAATTGCTATATTGTATTCAATGGGAAAAAAATCACAGTAAACTGAAAGTTTAAACTGTAAGTAAGTAATAATGAATTTTAGGCTCATACTAATTTCAGTATAAAGTATTCTCCTAATACAGTATTTGAAGAGTTTTCAGATTCTTAGTCTTTCCCAGATATTATAAATGTGACTTACTTAGTTTATAAAGAAAAACTGTGGATCTCTTATATGTGCTTTTTAAATGTGTGCTGTGTACTTCAGTGATTATCTTTATAAAACTGGTAATCGTTGGACAACAGTGTGGTGATTGCTGGGGGGAGAGTGGTATAAGGGGATTGATTAAATGGTAATTGGAAAAATATAATAAACATAAAAGAAAAAACTGGTAATTATATCTTTATAAAACTAGTAACCAACTCCATTTCTTTATAAAGTTTCAAGTTCATATTCCTTAGAAAATTTAATTTTATAATTGTCTTCTGTACATTACTTTTATTATTTTATCTGGCTTTAAGTTTTTGTTGAATATATTTTATACTTTCTATAATTATTATTAACTGCTCAGAATGACGTCTTTAAAAAATGTGTTTAGGTCTGCATGAATTTGATGCCTTGAAGGATCCTGAAGTGAATGAATTCCGAATAAAAATGCGCAAATTCAGTGAGGAAAAGATTCAGTCACTTGTGGGATTGTCTTGGATAGACTGGCTAAAGCAAACATATCCACCAGAGCATGAACCATCCAACCTTGAAAACTTAGAAGATAAACTTTATGGAGGAAAGCTCATTGTCGCTATTCACTTTGAAAATTGCCAGGTAATATAATATTACTTTAATAAATAATTTGTAATAGCCCTGGCTGGTGTGGCTCAGTTGGTTGGAGCATCATCCTATAAACCAAGAGGTCACGGATTTGATTCCTGTTCAGGACATATACCCTGATTGCAGGTTCAATACCCAGTCGGGGCTTATACAAGAAGGCAACCGATCAATGTTTTTCTCTCTCCTTCCCTCTCTCCCCTTCCTTCCCCGCCTTTCTCTCTCTCTCTCCCTCTCTTTCCCTCTCTCCCCCTCTCTCCACCTCTCCCTCCCTCACTTCTCCCCACTCCCCGTTGCTCTCTTCTCTAAAGGCTATGAAAAACTGTCCGTGGGTGAGGAAAAATAATAAAATAAATATTTTGTAATCTGTGACTTTTGCCTCAATGCAGCACCAGTGTCAGAGGAGGCTCTTGCTCACTTAGGAAACACTATTACAAAGAACATTTTTAAATTTAAGATGGAAATATATTTAGGATTATAGTAATAATCTAAAAGTGATACATCCTTTGCTCATATATGATTTTTTGATGCAGTGGTATATTAGTTTAGATTGGGTCAGCAAACTACTGTTTTTGAATGGTTTTTATATTTTTAATGAGCTGTGAAAAAGCAAAGAATTTTAAAGGGATGTTAAAAATAAAAAAGAACATGTGACAAACATACATGTCATCAAAGCTTGGTCCTTTACAGAAAATGTTTGGTAACTCCTGTCTAAATTGGAGTTATCTTGTTTGATTATTTATACTGGCCTCATAACTGGCCAATGTTAGAGCCAGGATTTTATCCTGGTGTTTCTGGTTTTCTCCAGTCCTGCCTCCTTTCAAACAACATGTTACTAACTATTTATTGGGACAAACATGGGAAAAGGATCCTGCCTTCTGGTGTTTTACAAAGGAAGTTTGTCTAGGGGACAAAAACCATTTGTGACTCTATACTGAGCTACGTTGAGACTAAAGTTCAATTGAGCCAAGATTTGGATATCATGAAGTGTCAAGATCAAATTTAAACTGTTTATGGAATTCTGCAGTGTTGGAAGATCTGGAATAGGGACTTGTACTGTTAAAAGATGGTTAGAATTTGACTTGAAAATACTATAACTTAAAAACAGTCTGATTTTCTAGATCAGTCTAAATTTCTTTACATGTGGTTCAAATCTCTCCTGGACACAAGTTTTAATGTAATCATCATTGTAACAAAGTATATATGAAAAGAAGCATTTTGAAGTTAGGAGAGGAATGGAGATATTGGGATGTCTTACTGGATTTCTAACAGTTACAGAATTTAACGCTGATAGGAGTTTAGAGATCATCTAATCAGACCCTTTATGTAATGTAATAATTATTTTCACTATCCCTTCTAACCTGTGTCTCTCACCAAATACATCTAGTGGTAGGGGGAGCACTGTGCCTCCTGAAGCAGCACATATTCTTGTCACTGTGGACAAGAATAAATTTTATTTTTGAAATAAAAATCTTTCAAAAATTCAGACTAGCTTCTGTGACTTCTGCCTGTCTGGTTATACTTCTGTTTTGCATAAGTATCCATTAAATCTTCCCTTCGTTCTACTTGCCAAATATTCAGATAGTAGAAAAATAGCTATCATCTCTCTCCCTAGTCTCCTTTTCTTCTGGCTAAATATTTTCCCAGGGATTAAAACAAAAGCTCCTAGGCTTTTGGATTATATAAACCAGTACAATTATTAAGTTATTAAAGAATTTTGGGATGTCACATAGAGTTTCAAACTCTTTATTTTAAGCAGGTAAGACCAGCCAAATTTGGATTAAAAAGTCCAAAATCATAATTTATTACCAACATTATTTCATAAATGAGTAAATATTTACCACCAAAAATATAGAAATGATAATCTCAGACTAAAGGACAGCTGGCATCTATCATATATGCATTTTCTTTTGCCTCACCCATTTCTATAAAATTCTCATTTGGCCATTTTACCATCATTGCTGATGACTAACTTTGTTTGGAAAGTATCATGTGGAAACTCTAAACTAAAAATGCGATGAAATGTGACAAGGTATTCATTTAGGTTAAAAAATTATTTTCCAGAATTGGTAGGGGGAGAGCTAGACCGCAATTTCTGTGAAAAACATGCAGAGCTTTCAATGACCACATAGTCAGTATCAGCAAGCTGTAGAACATGACTCTTAGGAAACAAGATATATATACAATTAGGAAAGTATTATGTCTCAGTTTCACAGAACAATAGTTTCAGCTGCCACATCACAGGTGCATTGTTTTTAATTTCAAGAATCATAATTTGTAAAGAATACTCATAAACTTGAGCAGCACTTTTATACTTGGTTTTTTTGTTTTTTTTTTTTTACCTCAGCTAACATGAGCTATATGAAATAATTCTATCAATAAAGGGAGGGCACATGTAATTTGAAGCAGTTCTGTGTGTTGGGGCATGGAGGAGGAAGGGTAAATGTGGTAAAACAAATGAATATGTTTTTTGGGGATTTCCAGAAAACATATCAGAAGCATAGGCAGAAATGTGCGAAACAGTGAAGCATGTAGAGTAAACCTGTCAAGAATAAGTATTTCCCACCGGAGTAGTCATTATGTGAATAACCACAGTTCTCGTGATATAGACAGTCACTAATGAATTGTATTCCTCCCTCCTGAGCAGAAGTATCTGTTCCCACCCATATGCCTAGTGTCTTTGTTGGATAGTCTCTCATCTGTAGTATTTTGTAAGCATGGAGCAATACATAGCACATGATTTTTAACTGGTATGCTGCAGTAATTTTTAAAACATGCAATACCTGACTATTTTAGTCAGGAGCACTGACCTCTTTTCCCTTAGCTTGTCAAATAAAAAATTCACAACAGTTAACACAATAGCCATCTGGTGTGAATGAATCAAAATTATATCTATTTTTTTGTCAGATTGGGAAAAATATATATTTTGTGTGTGCTGCAGAATTTTGGTAATTAGTTTATGTGTGCCATGAGGTGGAAAAGGTTGATAATTGCTGACGTAGCCAATTGATTGCTGAAGAACATCACAAGTCTTAATAAAAGATGTAATATTTTGTGAACTATATGTAAGTGATGTTTGAAAACTGCTTAAAATAAAGGAAAAACCATTCAAGTTGAGTTCTGACCAAGGCAGTCCAGTTAAACAGTTTATCTGAAGAAAATTAACAAGGGTGATGATGACATACCAGTAAATCTTTAGAGGACATGAATTTAGTCACCAAGGGATTAAGATAGGCCCCTGGAGGAAAGATTGGAGCCCTTGTATACTATGTGCAATTCCATTATATAAATTTCATTGTCTTGATTGTACCTCCCTCACTGCTGATGAAGATGTATCTCTTTTCACATATTTATGAAACATTTGTATTATTTCTGTTAGGTTTGTTTTGTCTATTTTTTAATTGGGGTTTTTAATTGATTTCTATATACACACAGAGCATATCAAGTTCAACATTGGTGTTGCATAGAATAATGCTGGTTTATGTAATTCTATTGCTTATGTGTATACCTAGGAACCAAACTGCTGAGTCAGGTGTATGTTTTTAATAAATACTCCCAAATAGTTTTTCAAATTTATATTCCTACCAGTAGTATTTTAGAGTTTGGTTTTCGCACATCTTTGCTAATACTTGGTATTATTGGTCTTTTAAGTCTTCTTAAATTTTCCATTTTCCTTTTTATTGAATATTAAATCTTCATTTTACTTTAGATGCTTCATTCCTTAGAGTTCTCTTTGATTCTGCTTCACATACACTTGATCTTTATACATTTTCAAGATGCTTTTAATTCTTGAAAAACATTAACCACACTTGCTTTATTTTCTATTAATTTTAGTACTTGTAGTTTTCCAAGCCCAGTTCTGTTTTCTATGCTTTCTGCAGATACTTACTTTCTGATAATGAGATTGTCCTTCAGTATTGTATTTCTGAAGAGTTTATGTATGAAATAGAGAGAAGGTGAGGATCATAGAATAATTATATTAAGGAGCCTGTGCTTATTAATCATTCAGACCTGTGCTATTGAATACAGTAGCCAATAGCTGCATGTGTAAATTAAGAGCCACATATTGAGCCGATTGTGGCCAGTGGTTATTGTATTGGACAGCACAGAGTAGCATATTTTTATTGTTAGAGTTCTGTTGTATACCACTGCTTAAGACAGTTATGAGCATTTGTATAATGTTAAAAAAGACTACCATATCTCCTTGCTGCTCTTCTTTTAAAGATAGATTACTTTCTGAGCTGGGTGAAGGTTACTTTTGAGGTGGATAGTGCAAGAGATTGATCAGATAAGAAGCTGTATTGCTTGCTCTTTAGGACAGATGTAAAGAGTCATTGAAGTAGAAGAGCATTACTGAAGGTGGAGAGAAGGTTATCATTGTATGTTTTGGGAAGTGAGATGGGGAAGGAAAGGGAAGTGATAAGACTTCTCAAGTCACTTTGTGTATCTTAGTTCTTGTGATTTGATGAATATGCCACCAACTCATATAGAAAGTACGGGAGGAAAGGGTAAAAATGCGGAAGAAAATACATTAGAAGACCCAGTAGGTTTGAGATAACCTTGAAAAAGGGAGGTGACATAAACTAATTTGGTGGGAAATGCTACAAAAATCAATTTCAGGTCAGTATAGAGAATTTTCTAATAGTTGTCCAGGGTAGCAGTTGGCTGCGGTGGGAGATAGTGAGCTTTCTTATATTTTTTGATAGATGATCATTATTTTGCTAGATTATGGGAGGATTGAGGTATTATCAAATAATCTTTAATATCTATACTTCTGGGGTTTATGCACGTATTTAATAATATTCCATCACAACTGTG
Source organism: Desmodus rotundus (assembly GCF_022682495.2). Classification (NCBI taxonomy): domain Eukaryota; kingdom Metazoa; phylum Chordata; class Mammalia; order Chiroptera; family Phyllostomidae; genus Desmodus; species Desmodus rotundus. The sequence continues at coordinate 101,581,318 of NC_071394.1, forward strand.
TTTTCATTTTTCACTAATTAAAATTTCTTTGTTTCTTTTTGCATGTTTATAAATCAGACAGAATTGTTAATTTATGGTTCAACTGGTACAAAGTAAAGATCTCTTATTAGCGATAACATGTAATTCTTTTTTAATATATACTAAATTTGAAAAAGTACAGGATTTTTTGGTAACCTTTTTAAAAAAAGATTTTATTTATTTATTTTAAAGGAGGGAAGCGAGGCAGGAAGAGAGGGAGAGAAACATCAGTGTGTGAGAGATATGGATCTGTTGCCTCTTACACCCTCAGCTGGGTACCTGGCCCGCAACCCAGGCACGTGCCCTGACTGGGAGTCGAACCGGCAACCTTTTGGTTCTCAGGCCGGCACTCAGTCCACTAGCCACACCAACCAGCCAGGGCTTCTTTGGTAACTTTTTAAAAGAAGGATATTCACTAGTAAATGCCTGTGATAAACTACCTGATGATAAATTTAGTTGAATATTAGTAAACTTTAGTTAAATATTTATCTGACCTGTGGAAACTGTGGCACTCTGTATAACATGAATTAAAAATTATCATCAATCTTAACATAGACACAGTATATTTAGAAAATAGGAAAATTTACGTACATTAAATGGGAAGTGTATGCATATATATTAAATATTATGTATGGCTGTTTGTAATGTAGTAATAAGTACAAATGTAAAGAATGGTTTTGTTTTGTTTTTAGCAAAAATGTAAAATTATCCATTTTTTCTACTACCCTCTTTAGGATGTGTTTAGCTTTCAAGTATCTCCTAATATGAATCCTATCAAAATAAATGAATTGGCAATCCAGAAACGTTTGACTATTCATGGGAAGGAAGATGAAGTTAGTCCCTATGACTATGTGTTGCAAATTAGCGGGAGATTAGAATATGTGTTTGGTGATCACCCACTAATCCAGTTCCAGGTATGTGTATTAATTATGAATTTACCAGGGAAGTGTATGTGTATATTTAACAATTTGACGATTGAAATTTCTGATTTAAAAATGTGTTACTATAAAGATTTTATTTATTTTTAAAGAGAGCAGAAGAGAGAGAGAAAGACAGGGAAACATTGATATGCGAGAGATACATCGATCAGTTGCCTCTTGCATGGCCCCAACTGGGGATCTGGTTCGCAACCCAGGCATGTGCCCTGACTGGGAATCAAACTGGCAACCTTTCGGTTCATAGGCGGCCACTCAGTCCACTAAGCCACACCAACCAGGGCAAAAAATGTGTTACTATAACAGAACATTTGGAGCCTACAGAAAATTATACACAATTAAATAGCCATAATCCTACCTATCTAGAGATAACCATTGTTAACATTTTGGCATGTTTTTGTCATTTTACTTGAACTTATGTATATTTTTGGCATAATGATTATATATATATGTTTATATATATCTCTATAATGTTTGCATTATGCTTTTTTGATTGTTTCAGTGTCATAATTGTCTATAGCATTATGAATTCTTAATACAGTTTGTTACAGCTGCCTCTCTCTAAAAATAAATAAATAAAATCTTTAAATAAGAAATGTGCAATGCAACAGCCCTTTCCCCAACATAATAAGGTGTACTATTTAAAGGACAGGATCCTGACCTTGCCTTCAAGGAATTTGAAGATATTTTTGTTGAAATTACATTGGAGACTAAAAAATGGTTATTACATATAAAGCAAGGGTGTCAAACTCATTTTCACTGGGGGCCACATGAGCCTCGCAGTTGCCTTCAAGGGCCAAAATAATTTTAGGACTGTATGAATGTGACTGCTCCTTACCTGTTAAGGAGTTGAAATTACATTTGGTCCTTTGATGGCAACCGCAAGGCTGGTGTGGCCCCCGGTGAAAATGAGTTTGACACCCTTGAGATATAAAGCATAATAAGCTGAATGCCAAGTCAGATAAATAATAACAAGACTTTAGAATACTATGTGATTACTTTTATTTTATTTTTTGTTTTGAGAAAGAGGAATACAGTCATGCTAGATACTAAGTGCTGTTTGAGAATAGGAACTGTGATTTTTTAGCAGGTAACAGGGAATTTTATACTTTTGTTCAGATTTTTGGTGTGGTCCTCAATTCTTGAACTTTAGTAGGTAGAAAGTCTAACAGCAGTTGTAACTTCTGTGTACAGCTTTGGTAGCTGTGGCGTTCTGATAGTAAGTCCTTGAACTCTAGCTCATAAGAGGACGAAGATAGATGTAAAGTGCTTGGTGGGAGCATAGAAATAATGGCTTACTCCCTTCATGTTTTGCCATCTTTTAAGTAGTCGCCTGCCCCTTTTACTTAACACTTTTTCTTAACTCGATAAGAGGAAGTTACTGTTTTGTCAAAAATGAGTTTGTTATAAAAAAAATAAAGTTATGCATATATTTTTGTACAAGGTCATGAGAGAAAATACATAATGTAGGTAAAGGAATATGAAGGAAATGGAACAAACGATATATCTCTTTCATATTGGAAAGTTTTAAATGAATACATTTATCATAATATTATGTAATTTTACTTACAGGCCATCCTGGAAATTTTTTTTAGTAGTTTAAATTGAATATAATACATTGAATTTCACTTATATCTGTCTAGGGTAGTTTTTCTTTGGAGTAATACATTGGATTTTGTTCAGTTTGTTAGGAATTTTTGGTAATGTGAATAACCACCCATTTTTTTATGTGCCTCTGGAGAGTCATCCTGGCTTCATGGAAATAAACAGAGCATCACGCTGGGATGGCCTCTAGGTTTTCTCTGAGGAAACAGTAATGGCGGCCTGGAGTCCTGTGCTGAAATGGTACCAGGTCTACCTCAGAAATCCATGGGAAGGTGTGAGTTGGCCACTTGATGACTTAAGAAATGGCCTCGTGGGTACAATTACATGTTCCCTTTTCCTAACTGAGTGAAAGCTGGCAGTGTGACATCAGTCAATGACATTCAAGTCCTGCCCCTAGAAATGTATGCCTGTTGGCCAAACTGTCAGGTATTAAGTGCAGAACAGAGAAGACAAAACATCTAGACTGAAGCATGTCTTTCTTCAAGGTTTAAAAAATAATCAGAAAATAAGTCAGGCAGGTGGATTTAAATCCAGGTCTTAAAGATTCTAGATGTATAACTTAACCCTTCTGATTTTTGTTCTTGATTCTATTAAATAGGGGATAATCGCTCTTACAGAGGTTTTGTGAAGATTAGCTACAACGTGTAAGAATTGTCTAGCTCAGTTCTTAGGTACTTAGGTTAACAGTAGCTTTTTTTATGTTGAGATTTTAAATTCTCATATTCTTGAAATCAAGTTGTTTAAGACATTCTTTTATAGGGCATTTTGATACAGTGTTGTTCAGCTTAATTTTATTCTTCTATTGACTTAAGTATTTGCTTGAATATCCTCACCTTGTTGTCTTGCCACTGTTAGTATATCCGGAACTGTGTAATGAACAGGACCTTGCCCCATTTTATGCTTGTGGAATGCTGCAAGATCAAGAAGATGTATGAACAGGAAATGATTGCCATAGAGGCTGCCATAAATCGAAATTCATCTAACTTTCCTCTTCCTTTACCACCAAAGAAAACACGAATTATTTCTGTAAGTTTCATATGATAACTTTTGGGAACCCCAAAAGGCATGTGATTTTGTTAAGTTATATGCTTAAGTCTCATACATTTTTACTTGCTCACTTCTCCTTCTGTGAAAACCAGTGCATATTGGCCAGATATCCATCACCATTTATAATTATCTGTCAAGTTACTATTGTTTTTCTTTACTGAAGCTATATATAAATGTAAATATGCCATTTATATTTTTGTTGTTCTTTTGGTGCCAAAGAAAAATGCCATTAAGTTACATATATTGTGAGATTAGAGCTAAACACAAGACTTAAGTGAGTAATTTGAGACATTGTGATAATAAAAGTTAGATGTACAGAAATAGTTGATTTACCAGTATATTTCATTTTTTATCAACTTAGCTATGTGGTATTAATTTGCCTGTCTTATTGAGTACTTTTACACCTTAAAGGTATCAAAGGTACAGTTTTGTTCAGAATGTGATATATTTGTAAAAGGCAAATTTTAAGTTTGTGTTCATGGGAAGTTAACATATTTTAAATAGTTATCCAGTCTTAACAAATTGTATGTTTAAATACTCCTTGATGGTTAAGATGTTATCTATAATGCTGCCTGTGTTTTACCTAGTGGTTATGATACTTAATTTAATATACGTGACTTTCAGTTGTTAGTTCAAGTCTGTTTTTGTTATTTTTCCAGTGGACATGAGAACTGATGAGATGATTTGTTAGCATAAAATATTCATTTCTTTAATTGAAATATTCTGTATTTATTTCTTTTTTTTACAGCATGTTTGGGAAAATAACAGCCCTTTCCAAATTGTCTTGGTAAAGGGAAATAAACTTAACACAGAAGAAACTGTAAAAGTGAGTACTTGCTAAGGTTTGAATTTGTCATCTGCTTCATTATTTAAATAACTCACTGATATGCTCAAAGAATGTTACATTGGAAATTAAATTTTACCAATATTGGTCAATTATACGAGATAGAATATAGTAATTTATTACGAGACAGTTAAGAATTTTTGTTTTAAAGTCTTTAAATAGTTGGAGATATAATGGGTAGATAGACGTTTTCTAGATATATGAAGGGAACCTACCCCACCCCCAAACGGAATTATCTTCTGGAGGGAATTACCTTCTTGTAATACAAGGCCTCCTCTGCTAGGTGAGTGTTCTAAGAACCCATCTGTATCAGTGTACCAGCTGCTGTTGTGAGAGGCTTCATTCGACTTCAGTGAAATTTCTTTTGAAGACACTTTCAGTGTGTAGCCCATTTCATGATTGGTGATTTTTGAGCACATCTGCCCACACAGCGTGTTGAGTGTTGAGCAGCTTTTGACCAAAAAACAGCATGACCCCCAGGCCCCACCCTCCCTATTCACTCTGTCTTGCCCAAGTGACTTTATTTTGTTTCCCTGGATGAAAAAGTCCTCAAAGGGAAATGTTTTGCCAATGTGGAAGAGGTGAAACAAAAATACGGCAGAAGCACTAAAAGGCATCAAAATCAGTGAGTTCAAAACTGTTTTGAGCAGTGGACAAAATGTCTCAATAGGTGTATTGCATGAAATGGAGAGTACTTTGAAGGTGACTGAAGTTTAAACATGTAAGAATAAATACGCAATTTTTAATAAATAAATTCCGGGTTTTGGGGGGTTCCCCTACTATATTATATAAAAGGAATTGCTTTAGATCAGGAATTTAGCAAATGGAATTTAAGTTGAGGCTATAGGTCACATGTTTGTATGCAAGCTTCCTTTGCTTTCTCAGCCTTGATCAGAGCTGCGCGCAGCTCTTGTGTTTTTCTTTTAAACTTGCTGAACACAGAAAATGTAATACCATTTCTTGGAAGAAAATAGATGACTGCATTATAGACCACAAGTCGTTAACACACGGGATTTATTGCACAACTCCATACAATTAAGTGAAGACTTAAGGCAATTTGTCTTGAAGTATAAAGCATGCATTTTCCCCTATTTTCCTTGGCAGGAAATTAAGTGAATAGTTTTGTGATCCAAGAAAGAGGTTCAGTTAGTTTGAGATGTTCGCTAGCATGACAATGTATTCAGGAGCACCCTGCCAAAAATTACCAATAGCTTGTTTTTGTAAGTGAACATTAAAGATTCTTTGGGTAGTTGTCATTAAAATATGGGCTTTTTTGCTCTTACATTCTTAGCTAGATTCGAACTTTTAATAAGTGTGCTTATGCCAATTAGCTATTTTCTATTTTAGTGGTAATTTTATTTTTTCCTTTAATTTAAATTTCTTTTATTAATTTTTTTTCAATTACAAAACTATAACCTTATTGCAACAGGTAAAAAAAGTCCAAACAAGATTTTTAAAAAAGTTACTGGTCTCTTCTACCCATCTCTTTATCATCATATGGGATTTAAGGTTAACCAGTGTTGTGAATGACCCCCCCATTATTATGTGAATATATAAACATATGGTTTCAATATTGAACGGTGGTATTTATTTTATTGATTGGTTGTTTTGTTAAAAAAAGATGATATATACATTATTCTTCAACTTGATTTATTTACTTTATAATACATCTTGGACAGTCACAAATAGTCACTAGAGTTCCTTGGGTATCCCTAAAGGCAGAAATCACATAGAGGCAAATCTGTCCTAAAGTTATGTGAAGTATATATATATACACATGTTTTTTTCTATGATTTGTATGTGTAGATGTGTAATTTGTTGTAAAAATGGGATTTCTTACTTGTTCTTCCCATTTGTATTTTACCGTATTTGTCTTCTGTAGGCAATTTATATTATTTAATTCTTTTTTAGTTATGATGATCAATCAAATTAACATTTTCTATAGTCTTTTATTATTTAATTTCTTCCTGAAGAAGACCAAAGAAACCTTCACTACCTGCTTTATTTTTTTGAGTATTACATTTTATTTCTTTGTCAGAGACATTTTATTTCCATAGATTTTCCCAAGTTCCATCAGATATTTGAAGCTGATTGATGCTATTGTTTGGGGTCATGTTTTTAGGAATAATGAATGGTCTTTTTTCTTTTTTAAGATTTTAATTATTTTTAGAGGAGGGGAAGGGAGGGAGAAAAAGAGGAAGAGACACATTGATTGGTTGCCTCTCACCCCAACTGGAGACCAGCCTGCAACCCAAGCATGTGCCCCGACTGTGTCAATATGCTTTCTCTTACTGTGTCTTGGCTGTTAAAAATACTGATATTGTTAGTATCTCATAGTTTAGATACTTTGAGTATAGCATAAAGGTAGATACAGAGATTTCCTAAAAGTACTGTTATATAAATCTTTCTTTTAAATTATTCTTACCATATTTTTTACAAACTAAAAATGAAAGTCCCCAGACTTTTAGTCTGATTTCAGGGAACACAGGGAAATATCATTTAAAGCAGTTTAAAAACGTGGACATGAACTAAGGTTGCTTAAGGCTGAGGCTACTCAATCTTGAAACTGATTAACAGCAGGGAGAAAAACTTGAATGATTGTTTTTAAAAAGTTATACCAGCCCTGGCTGGTGTGGCTCAATGGATTGAGTGCTGGCCTACAAACCAAAGGGTGGCTGGTTTGATTCCCTGTCGGGGCACATGTCTGGGTTGTGGGCCAGGTTCCCAAGTAGGGGGCGCATGAGAGGCAACTACACATTGATGTTTCTCTCCCTCTCTTTCTCCCTCCCTTCACCTCTGTAAAAATAAATAAATAAAATATTTTTTTAAAAAAGTTATACCAAAAGTATTTCCATTTTTATCCATACTTTTATTAAATTGAATGAGTTTTGGATTGATTGTGGAATTTGGTGTTATGTCTCTGTATAGGATCTTGAATTTAGATCACTAACCTATTTTATGTGGTACTGTCTAGAATATTAATTTTTAGCTATTTAAAAATAATATTATAAAATGAAATCCAAGGTTACCAATATTCTTGCTAATCTACTTACTATAAACTACTTTTATTTATATTCTTTCCTTCACAAGGTGGAGATGTGAATGTGCTTTTAATGAGTATGTATAGTATTTTGTTGTTTCATTTTTTTAAGATTACGTTGGAAATCATTTTCCCCTTGTGTGCGAAGCATCATGATGTATTCAAAGTGAGACACATAGAATGTCTTAGTAGATGCTGGTGCCATTCTCATTATGGCAGAGAAAATAGGTGGTTGTGGTTGGTTAGATTCTGAGGGAGAATTTTTGTTGAGTTTGATATGGAAAAGACTTGCATAGGTTTGTAACCTGCTAGGGGCTGGGGAAGTATATTTTTTTCCCCTGATACAGAGGAGCAAAGGAGTAAGGTCTAAGTACTTCGGAAGTTGGAGCACGGTGGAATAGCCCCTTTCCTATGAAGTTGAAGAGAATCAGCTGTGTGTTTACATAAAAATTCCTGGTAGCCTGAGAGTTTACTGCAAATGTTTTTAGTAATCCTTTCTAACCCTTACTAATTTAATCGTTACTGTGTTATATACAATAGTTTGTATTTGGAGTAAATAATTTTCTTCTATAAGTTTAAAAAAATTTTAAGGAAGGTTTTGAACATTCATAAAAGTTGGGGGAATTATTTTAACAGGTTTTAAACTAATTATTGTAATAATTATAAATATAATAATTTTAAAAATTGATGCTATTGTCATTCAAAATTTTGAATCACTGTTTAAAATGTTTTAATATCTATAAAGTAGATATTATTTTCTCAAAATTAGGATAGTAACTCTTTTAACAAGTCAAGCTTTTTATTGATAAGCTTTTGTTTAAATTTAAGAAAGACCTAAAGAATTCCACGTAGGTATCATTTACTCAGTAAATATTTGAGTACCACTGTGTGCTAATGTCACATCTGAATAACTGTTATAAAAACATTTGACTTTAATGTTTAATGTGTTTCATTGAGTCAGTGTCTGGCTTTTAGTTGTTCTTCTACCACTCATACACTTTTAAATTGTTGATAATTAGAGTATGTCTTTAAAAACCACTATATAACTGAATGAATAATATTTTTTGGGACATTTTACATATGCCTGGCCTCACTCTGGACTTGAGTCTTTGGAAAAAAACAAAAAGACAATGATGGGTAGGATAATCATAAATACGGTTAGAATATCTTTAGTTGGCTACTTATAATGACCTATTCATAAATTATGTAGAAGTAGAAAGAGACTTTGGAGACATTTTATCCATCCCTTCCTTCTCAAGTATACAGAAGAATAAGACAAGGCCCCAAGTAAATGAAGTCAGTGAAAGTAAGCATATGATAGTAGTTTTTATAGCTGTCATCTTGGCTTCTTCAGACCTGTTTATAACATTGAGGCCCCTGGCATTTTTTATCTGGTCTACTTAGTAAGTGAAAAATAGGTTAAACAGCTTAGTTAATAAAATACTGATTAATTATAGTCTCATGCTCTGTGGCCAGACAGTCTTCTGGAGTCGATGTGCTGCTTCTCCCAGTATATATTTCTTTATTCTCCAAAATTAGAGGGTGTCAGTGGTTCAATATTCGTGATTCTGTATTTATTTTTGTCTCCCTCATTACAGGTTCATGTCAGGGCTGGCCTTTTTCATGGTACTGAACTTCTGTGTAAAACCATCGTAAGCTCAGAGATATCAGGGAAAAATGATCATATTTGGAATGAACCACTGGAATTTGATATTAATACTTGTGACCTGCCACGAATGGCTAGATTATGTTTTGCTGTTTATGCAGTTTTGGATAAAGTGAAAACGAAGAAATCAACTAAAACGATTAATGCCTCTAAATATCAGACCATCAGGAAATCTGGGAAAGTGGTAATTATATAATAACTTCTTAAAAATTAAAAATGGAATAACTTAATGGAATAATATTGTAATGGAATAATTTTAAGACTTTTGACATAATGGAGTAATCTAAGTGAAATTATATCATATAACTTTGGTCCCTAAGAACTGATTTCAAAAATGCAATAATCTCCCTTTTTATATTCTATTCATTCATTTCTCTTTTGGCAAATTTATTTTAGTAAATGTCATACTATAAGTGCTTTATTATAAATGTTATACTTTTTAGGTGGTACAGGTGAAAAAGAATGAAGGAATTTTAAAAATTATTGGTCCACAGTCTCTTAACTGAAATTTCAGCTGCTGCGTATGTTTGAGAATTCAGAATTTTGTGCATTTAAAAAATATCATAGATCATACTTCACTTAGCACACCTTGTGGGGTCTGGGACTCATCTATAATCAAATGTATCAGTATCTAGTATTATATGAACATTCACATTAAATTCATTCTTAGCATATTTATGCAGTGGTATATTTTTCAACAGCATTATCCTGTAGCATGGGTAAATACAATGGTTTTTGACTTTAAAGGACAGTTGAGATCTGGAGACATAATATTGCACAGCTGGTCTTCATTTCCTGGTAAGATTTACTTTCTAATTCGTAGTGTTAAAGAGTAACTTTTGGCACAGTGGACTTGTTAATTTTCCTTATGTTTCCTTTCAATTTAGTAAAGAAACCGTCATTTTATATCTTTCTGTTTATTTTAAAACAAATTTCCATAGATTATTTTAATATATTCCAGTGATTTGTATCTGCAAATATTGTTATTTTAATGAATGTGTTCTCGCTGTAAACATTTTATATTTATAGGTTTTAGAGAATTTCTCCTAGGGGATAATGTCTTTCATAACATTGTCTTTTCTTCATTACTCGTAGTTGTACCAAATTTCTACACTAGTAGAAGGAACATGGGAAGACTAATAAAAAAGGTTTAGCCTGAAATATGGCCTAAGAAGAGCACCTTTTACATGCCTGTGTTTTTCAAATACAACTTAATGTACCCCTATAAGATCAAAGGAATAACAGTATGCACACACATAAATTGTACAAACATGTTCGAAATGTTTGAACAATCAAACAAAATGGAGATAACCATTTCACAGATAAGGAAAGTAAACCTGTCAATCTTACATAATTGGTTCATATCTAGGATTTGTACAAAAGACTGCTCGGCTCTTTCCATGACTCTGTACTCTTTCCCAGGTGTGGAATTTTTTAGTGTAGAACTTGTGTTATACTAGTGAGTATTTTTCTGTCTTCATAGATATTTAGTAAAATTTTGAATTAACTTACATTTTAAAATTATTTTGTGGGTGACAGACTTATGAAAATATTCATGTCTTAGTAGTTACTATGTGAGAAATTGTTTTTGCATACACACATAATTGTTTTGGACATAAATTACAATTACTTACGAACATGTTTGTACAGTTTATGTGTGTGCATATTGTTATTCCTACCCTTTCCTGCACATACCTCCAATAATTTTCACTAATCACGTTACTCTCCAAATATAGGGGAGCAGTGGTGTACACAGTTCTTAAGAGGAACTAGAGTTTCACCATTAGAGTAAAAATTAAGCATTTCAGCAATATGCTTTTTTGTAAATCTTAATTTAGACTTGCACATGTTCTCTATAATCATCAAGCAACCTGACTGGTATTTGTAGAAAAATTTTTGGTGGTATTAATTTGGCATACCATGAACTTAGCTTTATCTCTAACAAAATGTGAGGTGAAAAATAATAAATGAACACATTTGCACTGTATGTGTATCAGCTGTAGAATTGTCACGTTTATCTCCAATAGGAGCAAGCCAGAAATGAGCTACAAGTAATCTATTATCTAGACTTCCTAGGTCATCAATAATCACATTTATTGGTTGCTTTTGTGTCTTTCCAGAATTTTTTATGTATATACTACGAAATATAAAAGTAGATTTCTATTTTTCTCTCTATTCTTCCATAAAATAACATATTCTCTGCAGTGTTCTGCTCTTTGCCCTTTTAACCTTTTCTCTCTATATAAAGTGTTGCTGCTGCTTCTTAAAGCAGAGTTACCTTTTGATAGTTTTAATGGTTATAAGGAATAACCTTGCTTATGTACAGGTATATATTAAGATAAATTCCCAGAAGTGGCTTTTTTGAGTCAAAGAATAAATACATTTGTAATGTTGATAATCATAAATTGCTATCTTAGAGATTATACCAATTTGTGCTCTGCATTTGTAATATATTAGAGTGCCTTTTTTGTGATCTTTTTTTTTTAAATCCTCACCTGAGGACATGTCCATTGATTTAGGGGGCAGGGCGGGAGGGAGAGAAGGGGGCGTGGAGAGAAGCATCAATGCCAAAGAAATATTTGACTGGCTACCTTCTTTATGTGCCCCAATTAGGGATTGAATCTGAAACTTCTAGGCATGTGCCCTCACTGGGGATCAAAGTCACAACCCTTTGGACAATGCTCCAATCAACGGAGTGACCCAGCCAGGGGTTTGTGATCATTTTAAAGCATAGTTACCTCCATAAAGCTTGGGGCTGATAAGAATACTAAAAATACTACATTTGAGTTTAGATAGGTTGCGTTTGGTAGGGCAATTAAGTATAATGCTATTAGTTAGCAAATATAGGATCATAATTTGCAGAGAAGGCAGCTTTAGAGGTATATAAATTATGAGAATTGCTTTATCCAGTGAAAATGGAATCTGAGATTGAGAGAGTGTTAAAAAAGATGAGCAAAGAATTAAGTAGCTGAAACTTGTAAATTTTTAAAAGATTTTCTAGTTTTGGGAGATAATTCTGATTGTGCATACTATCTTTTCATTGGACCTAGACAGACTTTTTCAGGAAATACAGAGAGAATAACTTAAAAATCAATATAAGAAAAGAGGAATTAATTTTAGAGATGGGAGGCTTCAGGTTGTACTGCTTTGTTCTCTCATCTTGGGTTTCATCTCTCTTCAACAGTTTACTTATCTGTGAAATCAGAAAGTTACGTGAACTCCAGTGTTTTATGACAACACTGAAATTCTAAGATTCCCATGTACAGTTTTGTGAATGGACTAGGTTTAGAGTGGTAGAGAAGAGGAAGGAGTGCCTTGAAGAAAGAAGCAGGTGGTGAGGTTAAAGGAGTACCACTTGAATGGAGTATTATAAAAACTACCAATAAAGGTGTTTAACTGTATCAGCAGTTTGAGATAATTGAGGATTATTATGTTTGTCAAAGAATGTCATTGATGACTTTGAAAATCATCAGTTTGAATACTGTGATGAGCATAGAAATCAGATTACATGTGATTAAGAAATCTGTCTGTAGTGATTAAATAAGGAATCCTATGGGCCACCTGATTTTGATGGAGGGGGAGCAGTTTCAAGTAAGTTTTTTTTCCTAATTGAGGATACTTACCAAGTTGAAGAGAGGGGTGAGGTAGCTGTTATTTTTTGTTAATTTTCTCATTTAAAAAATGCATGCAAACTCAGATTCAAATTTTGTGCTAAACATTAACAGAAAATTAGAGGCTTACTGTTAAAATTGTCAAACTTCCTTAGGTGACACATTTTTTAAATAATCTTCATGGTTGAAATCCATTCAAATTTTATTTTATTTTAGTTTCAAAAATATTTTTTAAGAATTAAAATTGTTTGCATGTTTTAGATGAACTTGAAGAAATGTTGAATCCAATGGGAACTGTTCAAACAAATCCATATACTGAAAATGCAACGGCTTTGCATATCAAATTCCCAGAGAATAAAAAACAACCTTATTATTACCCTCCCTTTGACAAGGTAAGCTAATTTTTTAAAGGACTGTACTATATATGGAATAATTACATTATTACTTTCTGGCTCTACATGTTTATAGCGAAGCTCAATATGTCTATTTCTATTCTTATTTCAAAATGTCACATAAATTGACGGCTTTACGACAGATGCAGTGCAAAGACCACTGAGCTGGGAGCCGACTCTCTTTAGTTCTGGCTTTGTCATTGATCAAGTGAGATATGTTATCTTTGGAGTTCAGATTCCTCATTTATAAAATGAGGAAATCATTAATTGTTCTTAGAGATTTTTTCAAATTAAAAGGTCTGTAAATGTGTTTATATGTAATTCTGAAGATGTGAAATGTACAGTGAAACATGCCAGCATATTGGTTCCGAGATTAAAGACATAATCACTGCTGTGTTAGAGTTGGTATTGAAAGCAATGATGGTTTATGTTGAATATTACAGTTAGTAGAACTTCCTAAAGTACTATTATTTGAATCTATAGCAAGGACTTCCATTTCTGAATGTATTCCCGTAGTATAAAGCTGCATGTCTTGGGGATAAGGAAAATATCTCGTGAGGGCTTACAATAGGGCTACAATAATTTACATGCTAAGAGAGCTAAGCTGTCATGTTTTATCTTCAAGTTTGGCATTTTTGTTTCAGGTATGATTGATGCTGATTTTTATGATGAAATCTTGAGCAAATTCTCAAATAATAATGTTTTATTTCCTTAATCCATTTGAGAGCCAGCTCCCTTTAAAAAATGATGTTATACTAAATAGCATTTAAATTAATCCACATATAAACTTAATTGTGTTTTAATGTTTTAATGTTCAACACTACCAGACCTGTAGAGAGTAGATTTTAAAAATAGTATGTAAATTAAATTTATGTAACTTAATGTTTCTTTTATTAATTTGCATTTTAATTGATTTTTTATCCACCTACAAAGTAACTTTTCATTTCAAATTCCCATAAAACCAGTAATGTTTTGTGATTATTGCAGTAGAAATCCCAAATATGTCAAGAACCCTGTACCTTAGTGTACATTGAGTAAAAAAAGATACATTTTGACTCATCCATTACATTCATGTCATGGCTTTATTTCTTGGAATAGAAATAGTGGTCCTATCTGTGCCTATTTTTGTGTTCAGTTATGTTTTGTTCAACAATCAGTTATATTTATTTTGGAATTAGGTAAGATGCTTTTTGAAGCATTTTTACAAATATATCTTGTGCAAATATAAATGTTTTTAATCTGATATTTCAAGGGAAATCTAGTTTTTTAAGAATGTTTTATTTCAACATTGCTTAAGTTATCTTTAACCAGTCACTGAACTTTCCTTTGCCTTTGAAGATCAACTTGGGATGAAGATTTTAGTCTTTAAATGTCTAACTATGTTTACACTTATTGGGTTTCATTTAATAGTACAGTTTTTATATGATCATTGTAAACACCAAATCAAATAATAATGATATAAAAAGAGAAAGTTTTCCACATTTAAAAAAATGGGATTTTCTTGATGTAATTACTTGCATACATTTTGCTTTTCAAATCAGTTTTATTTTTATTGCTTAATTTTTTTTAACTGTAATCTCCTTTGATCATTGTAACAACTTTATGAAATAGGATGGGAACTATCATTACGTTTTACACATGAGGATACAGACAAACTATTAGTTTAAGATTACCTAACTCAGATAGGGATTTTCAGTTTCCTTACCACTCATCTGCTTCCTGGATCCTTAGGGTCCCATTTCTTCAAGACTTAGAGGCCTTTGGAACTTAATTGTTTGAAAAATATTTTTAGACTCTCTTTGACATTACTTTACATTTTTGATTATCTGTTAATTCAAAGAAAACATGATGTGACAAAACTTACACTGTAGTAACTCTAATATACCTCTTTATTTTCTTAATCAGAAGACATTTACCTATATTATTTTTTTCCATATCCATATGCAAGCCACTGTTCATTTTATCTACGGACTATCCTAGTGTGTCCTAGGAGTCACAGTCCCTATGGTAATGCTATTGATTGATTCCCAGTTGTCACGAGTTTGAAGATTCTGAATCACTGCATATTAACATTTTGCATTTAAAATTCATGTTTACATTATAAAGCATAGAAATACCAGAGTACATGTAGTCTAAGTACAAGTGTTGTCATTTATATTTAAAATTTTACAAATACAAGAGCCAAAATTAACTTTTTAAAAATCTTTTTAAACAGATTATCGAAAAGGCAGCTGAGATTGCGAGCAGCGATAGTGCTAATGTATCAGTAAGTATCAAGGTTTTAAAATGACCCTTTCTTCCTATAAAGTTGTGCATTTCGTTAGCTACCTTCATCTCATTTACAACGATGAACTTACAGAAGGCCAGACTCATATGCAAGAACAGTCTGTGAGTGTGGGTGAGTGTGTACATACTAATGTTTTGTTAAATGGCAGCTGTCTGTAAGTGGTCTGTGTTCAGTGGTAAGCCCTTTTCTGATATAAACACAAGTTCAGCATCTAGTTTGTAAGGGATGTTATGACATCTCATAGGTTAACAATGCAGTCTTTGTGAATGTAGTTCAGTTGAAGGAGGCTGTAATTTTTCTTTCTCTGTCATGTAACAGAGCAGATACAATCATCCCAGGTTTCTTCCATCTTGGTGTGCTGCCATGTTTAACATGTAGTTTCTATCTCATGGTTTAATACTGGTGTTAGAGCTTTCTACAACAAGAACAGGAAAAGCAAGACTAGAGGCCACACTCATTCTTTTTGAGGGTATCAGTGACATGCCTCAGGTCTGCTTACATCTCATTAGCGAGAAGTTAGTCACATGGCCATCCTTAACTACAGGTGAGGCTGGGAAATGTAGTCTTTAACTGGGCAGTCATGTGTTTGGCTGAAAGTAAGAGATTGTAGCTACTAAGGGAAGAAGAGGAAAATGCATATTGAGGGAAAAACAGCAGTCTCTGCCACACACGGTAGTCCCACTTTTTCTGCCCAAACACTATAAAACATACCACTTTATTTACTTAGCTCATAATATATGTATAATATTTCTACCATCTATATTTTTTAATTTAAAAAACTTTTTTAGTTCAGTACTTTGCTGAGTTCTAATCTGATACTCTCTTTTCATATCATCAGTTTACAACTTTTTAAGTGTAAAGCCATTTTCAGTACAGCCATCCTGTATAGATTAGTAATTATGTAGAGGCCAACAGTCAAAATGGAGATAATGTATATGTCTTTGTCATTTGCAGTGAATCAAACCAATATTTAATGCTGGCTACTTGGAGAAATGTCTGGCACAGGCTGTCTTCGACTGCACCATTAGAGTTCTCAAAAATTGCTATAGGTTGCCCTGACCAGTGTGGCTTGGTTGGGCATCGTCCTGCAAAACGAAAGGTTGCTGGTTTGATTCCTGGTCAGGGCACATGCCTGGGCTGTAGGTTTGGTCCCCGGTTGGGGAATGTATGAGAGGCAACCAGTCAATGTTTCTCTCTCACATTGATGTTTCTCTCCCTCTCCTTCTCTTTCCCTTCCCCTCTCTAAAAATAAATAAATAAAATCTTCAAAAAAGTTTTCTGTTGATCTGTAGTGCAGGTCATCTGCTACTATAAATACTTTAAGAGTAGTTCTCTGTAATGAAGCAAAGGAAGTTTATTACCACTATACACTTATCAGTCAAGCAGTTCTTAAGAGACATAATTATAGTTTAAGTTTAAGAGATAACAGTTGTATAGGGATGTCTTCATTCTAATGCCTATTTGTAGTTACCCTTTATTAGTTTTCATATTGCTGTAATATTCTTGCCCAGGTTTGATATACCCTTGTTTTTTATTTTTTAAAAAGATTTTATTTATTTATTTTTAGACAGAGGGGAAAGGTGGGAGAAAGAGAGGCAGAGAAACATCAGTGTGTGGTTGCCTCTCACTCAGCCGCCACTGGCAGCCTGGCGCAACTCAGGCATGTGCCCTGACTAGGAATTGAACCTGTGGCCTGTGGGTTCACAGGCTGGCATTCAATCCACTGAGCCACACCAACTAGGGCTGATGTACCCTTTTTTTTTAGTTGGGTATATAATACAGTTAATAAATTGTGAAACCAAAAATGAAGGCTTTTTTCTGTAAGTCTCAGAAATTTTCCCCCTCAGAGATAACTGTGTAGTTTAGCTTGCAGCTGAGAAACCTAATGCTATGTTTGCATTTATGTACTTTATATGTAAATGTCAATATCCTTTTTTTAAAAATCAATGAGTTTTTTTATTATATAATCTCTCCTTTTGTCATTTAATGCACTTTGTGGGTCTTGTCATGTCTGTATATTAAGCCTTCTTCTTAACATTCCATCACATTAATTACTAGTGTCCATTACATTCCCCTACTGATGGATGTTTTGCTTACTTCCAGTTATTCTGCACTAAAACAATGCTGAAATTAATATTTTGAACATACTTCATTATACATGTGTATATTTTATAGGGTGGATTCCTAGATATGAAGTGATTAGATCAAAAGTTACGTGCTGTTTTTGTAAGAATTCTGCCAAACTGCTTACCGTAAAAGATGGAAAAGTTATGACCCCATCTACACTGTAGAAGGATTTCTACTTTTTATATTTCTTTTTTTAATTAAATTTTATTTTTCTTTTTTAAAGATTTCATTCATTTATTTATTTTTTAAAAATATATTTTGATTATGCTATCACAGTTGTCCCAATTTTTCCCCGTTTGCCCACCTCTACCCGGTATCCCCATTCTCTCCAGCAATTCCCTCCCATTAGTTCATGTCCATGGGTCATGCATATAAGTTCTTTGTCTACTCTATTATCTATACTGTTCTTAATGTCCCCTTATTTTGTACCTACCAATTTGTACTTCTTAATTCCTGCACCTTTTCCCCCAATGTCCCCCTTTGCCCCCTGAGCTGATAACCCTCCAAATGATCTCCATATTTCTGATTCTGTTTCTGTTCTGCTTTTTTGCTTAGTTTGTTTTTTAGATTTAATTGTTGATAGTTGTGAATGTATTGCCATTTTAATGTTCATAGTTTTAATCTTTTTCTTATAAAAATCCCTTTATCATTTCTTGTAATAATGGCCTGGTGATGATGAACTCCTTTAGTTTTATCTTGTCTTGGAAGCACTTTATCTGCCCTTGAATTCTAAATGATAGCTTTGCTGGGTAGAGTAATGTAGGTCATAGGTACTTGCTTTCCATGACTTTGAATATTTCTTGCCAGTCCCTTCTTGCCTGCAAAGTTTCTTTTTAGAAATTGTAAGCTGATAGTCTTACGGAAACTCCTTTGTAGGTAACTCTCTCCTTTTCTCTTGCTGCTTTTAAGATTCTCTCTTTATCTTTAACCTTTAGCATTTTAATTATGATGTGTCCTGGTGTGGTGCTGTTTGGGTCCATCTTGATTGGAACTCTATGCTTCCTGGACTTCTTGTGTCTATTTCCTTCACCAAATTATGGAAGTTTTCTTTCATTTTTTTCAAATAAGTTTTCACATAAACTCAGTTGAGAGGAAAGAGTATGCCTGACCAAAGGAGCTACTGCACCTGCAGATCCCTTGATAACCCCTCTGATGATTCCCCAGCCTCCTCCTATTCCTTGTATTCCTTGATTCTGAGCTGGAGTTCCCCTGGACTCTGTTTCTCACTAGCTGCATGGCTCTTAGCAAATCAGATTCCTGGTTGTATCTCCTTTCTCTCATTAAAGGAACTCTGTTAGGCACTCTTTCTCCTTCCCCGGAGCTATTATTAGTAATTTTAAAAAGATACATATTTTCTAACACTTTATGGTCTTTTTAATGACAGGAATCAATAGAACTGTTTTAGTGGAATATTCACTGTATATGCCAAGGGCAGGTTACATTCTTTAATAAGATCAACACAGGTTGACTTGTTGAATTTTGTGTATATTTATAGGTATATATAAAACACATGTATACATATATATAATATGTATATACACACAGTTCATTGGTTGAATTTACCATCACCTTACTAACAGAATTACACCTACTCTTGGAATTAGAATTTATTTTTAAAGATGTTATTTATTTATTTTTTAGAGAGAGACAAAGGGGCAGGGAAAGAGGGAGAGCAACATTGATGTGCCAGGGAAACATTGATCAGTTGCCTCTCGCATACCCCCAACCCAGGTATCAGGCATGTGCACTGACTGAGAATTGAACTAGTGGCCTCTTGGTTTGTGGGATGATGCCCATCCTTTTGAACTACACCAGTCAGGGATAAGATTTTTTTTTTTTTTTTTAGGGATAAGATTTTTTTTAATTGTGGTAAAATACACATAACAAGATTGACCATTTAATCATTTTTAAGTATATAGTTCAGAAGTGTTATGTGTATATTCACAATATTCTTTTTTTTTCAATTTTTAAATTATTATATTCACAATATTCTTAACACATTATTAAGTGCAACTGATCTCTGGAACTTTTCTTCTTCTTGCCTAACTAAAACTCTATATCCATTAAACAACTCCCTATTTTTGTTCCTCTCCCCTCAGCCCTTAACATCTACTATTGTACTTTCTGTCTCTATGAATTTGCTCATCTCGATACCTAATATAAGTGGAAGCATGCACTATTTTACCTTTTTGTGACTGGCTTTTTTTACTTAGCGTAATGGCTAGAGATTTT
The DNA here is from genome assembly GCF_022682495.2 of Desmodus rotundus. Taxonomy (NCBI): domain Eukaryota; kingdom Metazoa; phylum Chordata; class Mammalia; order Chiroptera; family Phyllostomidae; genus Desmodus; species Desmodus rotundus. The sequence goes on from NC_071394.1 coordinate 101,601,122, forward strand.
GTCACGACTTGGGAGGATGTTTCTGGCACCTAGTAAGTAGAGTTCAAGATTGCTGCTAAATTTTCTACAATGCACAGGACTGTCTTCCTACAACAAAAATATTAATACCAAGATTCAGAAACCCTGCTCCACTCTAAAAGATCTATGTTATCAATAAAGTATGTCTTATTTTCTTATGGCAGAAACAGGCACAAAACCTTAATGGCTGGCTTTGGAGAATACATATTATTACTCAGCCTTTAGTTAAGAGGTTCTGGGGACCTACCTAGAATGTTTTCTTTATAGAATGATTAAGAGTGTTCACAACCTTTAATTTTAGGGAACGGAAATATCAAATATTAAAAAAAATTTCAAACTTACTGAAAATTTGCATAAGAGTATAAAAGTTCCCATATAGCTTTCATTCAACTTCCCCAGCTGTTAACATTTTACCACATATTTTACCAAATTGTGTGTGAATGAATTTTTCTGAATCATTTGTGATTGAGTAATATCCTGTCTATCATGTCCTCCTCATGCCTTACTTCTTCAGTGTGTATTTCCTAAAAACAAGGGCATTCTCATATTTAACCTGAATTCATTTATAAAAATCAGAAAAATAATATTGATATACTTTTGTTGTCTAAACCACACATTACATTCACCTTTAGCAGGATGAATCAGTAATGTCCTTTATAGGTATAGGATCCGACTCAGGATTACTTGTTGCATTTTATTTCTGTGCCTTTAGTTTCCTGCATTCTGAGTGGCTCAGTCTTATTTTTAATGACTGACATTTTTTTATGAATACAAGCCAATTACTTTGTAGAATGTCACTCAACTTGGATTTACCTAATGTTTCATCATGATTCCAGCTATGCATTTTTAGCATGAATACTATAGAAGTGGTGGAGTGTTCCTTTTACTGCACTTTTTCAGGAAGCAACAATGTCAGTTTATTTGATTACTATTGATGTTAATCATTACCACTTTATCTGCTAAGTTTTTCTCTATAGTTAGTATTTTATGGGGGAGATATTTTGACTCTAAGTAACTTCCTGTTTTACATCAGATTTTTATCCAGTTGTTTTAATATTTATTAATATACCTTACTTAAATCAATATTATTACAGTGGTTTGCCAAGTGCTGATTTTCAAGTTTATTTTTTCCTTTTGGACTTACTAGTTGGCTTATCCCATAAGATAGAAGTTTTCTCCATTTATTTACTTTTTCTTTTTTTACTTAGAGTAATATGGATTCATGATTTCTACTTTATTTAGTGACTCATAATTAGTTACTGTCATTTATTTTGATGTTCAAAATGACCCACATGTGGCCAGTGGTAGCCCATTCAAGCTTTCTCCTGTATCTTTTTGACATATCCCAATCATTCTTTGAGCATTTCCTTCTTTCTGATACAACAAAGTGTTTCAGGCTCATCTGGTATTTCCTCTACCCTAGTTTTGGAATCAGTAATTTCTTCAGGGAGTCCTGATTCCTTTTACTTGTGAAAAGTATATTGAATCTAAGAACTGGGGACTAGGTGTGCTCATTGTTACTGGCGTGCAATTGCTTTCAGTCCTTTTCATGATGCAGCGAGATAATATATGTATGCGGTCTGTCCTGCAAAAGTCCAGCCATTGTTTAGATAATGAGAATGGTTTGCGCGACATCGATGTAACCTGTCAGCCAAGAAGAGTAGACTAGAATGCACGTGTGTGACTTTACTGTATTCAGTGGGAGTGGTAGATGCCATTGAGTGAGCATGTGTACTGTGTGGCCATTGCATTCAAAATGACGGAGTGACTAGGACAATGGATCTGCATCAGATTTTGCGTTAAGCTTGAACATTCCTCTGCAGAAACTATTTGGATGATTCAGAAGGCTGCAACTATGGGCAACTGGTGATTGGCAGCTTCATCACCACTAACCGGCCTGCTCATACCTCACATCTCATGTAGAGTTTTTTGGTAAAACATCAAATCACCCAGGTGACTCAGTCCCCCTACAGCCCAAATTTGGTACCCTGTGACTTCTGGCTTTTCCCAAAACTAGAATCACCTTTGAAAGGGAAGAGATTTCAGAAGAATGATGAGATTCTGGAAAATATGATGGGACAGCTGATGGCAATTGGGAGAACTGTGTGAGGTTCCAAGGTGCCTACTTTGAGTGGGACTGAGACGTCCTTGTCCTATGTACATTGTTTCTTGTATCTCGTGTCTTCATTAAATGTGTCTTTTTCATAGTACATGGCTGGATACCTTCTGGACAGACTTTGTATGTCTGTGTTTGCATATATTTGGGCAAATGCAAGTGCAAATATATTTCTTTTATCTATTAAAAACCATGAGTTCTTACCAATGCCTCTAATTTGGATCCAACACCGCAAAATTTTTTTTCTTGCCTTTGAATTTCCATATTTTTAATTTCTTCTTTGACAGTGAAAAATCTGGATTCCTCCTAATCTCAATATATTTACTTATTTACTCAATTCCACTTGTATTCAATCTCTCAGTCGCATAACCATCTTCTCAGTCTCTGTCACACCAGCCCTGGCTTCATGGACTGTCTCATCCCAGCTACGTGTTGGTCAGGTCCCCAGTCAAGCCAACAAGTTGTTAAACTCTGTCCCCTCAAGCACACTGCCAAAGATGCTGTTTGATTTTCCAGCCTCTCTGATGACAACAGATGAGTTTTCCAGCCCTCTCCATTGTGAAGGGGAAAGAACCATAGTCTTTTTTTCTTTAAATGTGCTTCTAGCAAGGTTTATATGTATTGTTTTATTTTGGTCAGTACACTATTACAATATGTGTATGTTTTTGAAAAATCTAAACAAAAAGACAAAGTAGAGAATATGGGTGTTAATTTTCATTGCTATCACCTATGATTTTCCCTTATTTTATTCAAGCATTTGAACATGAATATAAGTTCACCAGTTAACTGTACAGTATAATTTTTAATTATTGATTGTTTTGGATTTTGTAAAAGAATGCAAGATTTTGTGTTTTGTTGGGCTTTCTGCCACTTTCTGGTAGTTGGTTGTTTTTACCTTGGCATCATTCAGTGCTGTGCTTTTCACAGCTCAGCCAACAGTCGCAGTACAGTTACACATCCAAACCCATGCTTTCCCCTCTTAGTTTACTTCTAGTTCTTCAGGATGTTTACTTACAGTGGGTCTTTAAAGTCTGATTTTGATCCGTGAAATAATAGGTCTGCTAGCTTTTTTGCAATATTTTACTTAAAGCAAGTCTGCCTTTCTTTGACACGAACAATTTATACTTTGTTGTTAGCAGTACTAGGGTTTCACTTTAAGGTGTGAATGTAGGAGTTTCATTTTCAAATTCTGACTTCTCATGATCACTTTTCAGAGAAACCTAAGTTGAGCTTGTCAAATAGAGAATACATGTTTTTTACTATAATAATACATAGAGTCTTTTTGTGTCTCTTTCTTTTAAATGAGAATTTTTTTAAAGAGCATTTTTAGGTTCACGTGAAAATTAAGAGGAAGTTGCAGAGATTTTAGCATATATCTGCCACTGTCACCCATGTATATAGCCTCCCCCATTATCAATATCACTCACTAGAACGGTACATTCGTTACCAAGACTGAACCTACATTGACGCATCATAATCACCCAAAGTCCATAGTTTACCTTAGGCTTCACTCTTGGTGTTCTGCATTGTTTGGGTTTGGATAAATGTTTAATGACATACAAGGTCTGTCCAGAAGGTATCCAGCCATGTACTATGAAAAATAGAAACATTTAATGAAGAAGACACGAGATACAAGAAACAATGTACATAGGACAATGACTCCTCAGTCCCGCTTCAAGGTAGGCACCTTGGAACCTCACACAGTTCTCCCAATTGCCATCAGCTGTCCCATCATATTTTCCAGAATCTCATCGTTGTTCTGAAATCTCTTCCCTTTCAAAGGTGATTCTAGTTTTGGGAAAAGCCAGAAGTCACAGGGTACCAAATCTGGGCTGTAGGGGAACTGAGTCACCTGATTTGATATTTTGCCAAAAAACTGCAGGAGACATGATGCATGAGTAGGTACATTGTCTTGATAAAGCTACCAATCACCAGTTGCCCATAGCTGAAAGCTTCTGAATCATCCAAATAGTTTCTGCAGAAGAATGTTCAAGCTTATCACAAAGTTTCTTGCAGATCTGTTGCTCTACTTGCTCATTTTGAACGCAATGGCCACAGTACACATGCTCACTTAATGGTACCCACTGCCTCCACTGACTAGTACAGTGAAGTCATCATTGTTCACACATGCACATTTCATTTCACCCTCCTTGGCTTTCAGGTTACATCAGTGTTGTGCAAACTGTTCTCATTATATTAACAATGGCTGGGCTTTTTCCAGACATACTTCAGCTTATATCCATCATTATAATATCATACAGAGGATTTTCACTGCTCTGCAAACCCCCTATGCTTTGCTTGTTCATTTTCCCACCCCAACCCCTATCCCTGGCAACCACTAATTTTATTTTATTGTACGTCTAATTTTGCCTTTTCCAAATGCCATATAATTGAAATCATACGTTATTTAGCCTTTTCAAATTATCTTCTTTCATTTAGTAATATGCATTTAAGGTTTCTTCATGTCTTTTCATGGCATGATAACTCATTTCCTTTTAGTGCTAAATATTTCATTGTCTATATGTATTACAATTTATCCATTAATCTACTGAATTCTGGACAGCTTCATGCTTCCAAGTTTTGCCAATTTTGAATAAAGCTTCTATAAACATCCATGTGCAGGTTTTTGTGTGGGCATAAGTTTTCAGTTCCTTTTGGTAAATACCAATGAGCATGATTACTGGATTGTGTGGTAAGAGTATGTTTATTTTTGTAAGAAACCCCCAAACTGTCTTCCTAAGTGGTTGTAGTATTTTGCATTCTCAATAGCAGTGAATGAGAGTTGCTCCATGTCTTCAACAGCATTTGGTGTTGTCACTGTTCTGAATTTTTGCCATTCAAATAGTGTATAGTTATATCTCATTTTTGTTTTAATTTGCATTTCCCTGATGACATGATGTTAAGCATCTTTTCATATGCTGATTTTCCATTTGTATATTTTATTGGGTGAGGTATCTGTTTAGGTTTTTAGACTATAGTTTAGTCTAGTGGTTTATGTTCTCATCGTTGACTTTTAAGAGTTCTTTGTATATTTTGGATAACAGTTTTTATCAGATAAGTCTTTTTGCAAGTATTTTCTCCAAGTCTGTGGCTTGTGTTTTCATTCTCTTGACAGTGTCTTTCACAGAGCAGATAATTTGAAATTTAATGAAGTCCAGCTTACCTGTTCTTTGCAGGATCATGCATTTAGTGTTATATGTAAAAAGTGATTGCCAAACACAAAGTCATCTAGATTTTCTCCTGTTATCTTCTATGAGTTTATAGTTTTGCATTTCACATTTACTTTTACTTAAGTTTGATAGTGTCAGTGTTTCAGTTTTGTTCTTTGTTCTTCAATATTGTGTTGGCTGTTCTGTATCTTTTGTTTCTCAATGGAAACTTTAGAACCCATTTGTTGATACCCAGAAAATGACTTGCCAGGATTTTGATGGGTTTTGCCTTGAATCTGTTCATTAAGTTGGGAAGAGCTGACTTTTTGACAATATTGAGTCTTCCTATCTATGAACATGCAATATGAGATATTTAGTTCTTATTTGATTTCATTCATCAGAGGTCCCTAGTTTTTCTCATAATATATCTTGTATATATTCTGTTAGTTTTATACCCAAGTTTTCATATTTTGGGGTGCTAATATAAGTGATGTTGTATTCTTAATTTTAAATTTTACTTGTTTGTTTCTGATATATAGGAAAGCAATTTATTTTTGTATATTGACCTTTTACCCTGCAACCTTGCTTTAATTGCTGGTTAGTCCCAATAGTATTTTTGTTGAGTGTTTCAGATATTCCACATAGATAATCATTATCCCTCCATTATTTTTACATATGCATATACTATTTTGAGTTTATTACTTTAGAACATTAGTAATATGACTTTTTAGTTTATTTTAATGTTTATGTCAAATCCCAGTTAAAATAATACAAACTATAAAGTAAGATTATAATAGAATATACATCCCTATAGAATCTTGTCATATAATTCTGCAGAGGTTTTCTTGTGTGTGTGTGTGTGTGTGTTTGTTTTTAAATGTATTTTGTCCTAACTGGGATAGTTTTTAAGTATAAGGAAATGTACCCTTTCTCTTAAAGCAATTCAGAATCCTAGATCTAAAAGAGAGCATGGATCTTATTCTTTATTTTAGTATTTTTGTATAAGAATTGGGAAGGGAAATGGGATAATTATATTTTTTTGTATGTGTTTAACCAATATTTATTTCTTAATCTAAATGGTTTTATATGTCCTGGCCAGGTGGCTCAGTTGGTTAAGAGTGTCATCCCATATACCAAAAAGTTGTGAGTTTGTTCCCCATTAGGGCACATATGGGAGGCAACCAGTTGATGTTTCTCTGTCACACCAGTGTTTTTCTCTTTCTCACTTTCTCTTCCTCTCTAAAATCAACACATATCCTTACATGAGGATTAAAAATAAAATAAATGGTTTTATGCCTCTGAGCTAAGAAGATTCCTGTTAGATTTTTTGAACTTCAGGTTTTGTTGATATACTTTTTGTTTTGTGTATTTTGTTTTTAAAAATAGAAATTTAAAGAAGAAATTCAGTTCAAATAATGGCTTTTTTCATATAAATTGCAATTCTGCCACCTAGTGTTTGCATGTGGATTTTTAGAGAACAGTATTTTTCCTTCAGAACTGTTTGAGAATAAATAACTTTTAACTTCATTTTTAGCTTTTAGATATTCTATTGGGCAATAAAAACTTTAAAAAGGGAATCCATCTTTATTAATCTTATTGAGGAATTAGATTTTAAGTATCTCACATGTTAAAGCTCATAAATTATTTATAAATTCATTGTACAAATTTACTATCTTTTTATCCAGGATGTTTGCACAATTGAATTCTATAATGAGTAATTTTACTTTCTTAGAGTCGGGGTGGAAAAAAGTTTCTTCCTGTACTGAAGGAAATCTTGGACAGGGATCCCTTGTCTCAACTGTGTGAGAATGAAATGGATCTTATTTGGACTTTGAGGCAAGATTGCAGAGAGAACTTCCCACAGTCACTGCCAAAATTATTACTGTCGATCAAGTGGAATAAACTCGAGGATGTTGCTCAGGTAACAAAAGATCATTCTCTAGCACCTTTTGGGAATATATATTACTGTCTTGATTTTGTGTAAATTTTCCTTTTCTACATAGATACATTGCTATAGGTTGGATAATTTTCTTTGAAGTTTTAAATTCTTACGATTAATCTAAGTAGTAGTACAGAAAGTTTTAAGATTTAAAAATCCCAGATTCAGTGTAGATTTTCTGTATCTTTAACTAAACATAATAAAAACAATGGTCTTGGTGTAATCGCCTACCACCAGCAGGTTGCAGGTCCTGGACTACTTCTGACAGTTCAGGGTACTACAAAGTTTTAATCTTAAGACCATTTGCAATGACTATTCTAGAATGAATATGTATTGTTTGAAAATTACCTCTGTTTCTGAAGTTATATTATTAAACAATGAATGAATGAATCAACAACAAGATCAAGGAAGAAGTCTAAGGATACCTTGAAACAAGTGAAAATGAGGACCCAACAATTCACAGTCTGTGGGATACTTGGGAAAGTAATCCTAAGAGGGAAATTCATAGCATTACAGGCCTATTTCAAACACCAGAAAAACCTCAAGTAAACAATCTAACTTCATACTTTAAGGTACTTGAACAAGAACAACAAAAAAAGCAAAAAGTAGAAGGAAGTTAATAAAAAAGATCAGAGCAGAAATAAATGAAAGAGAGTCTACAAAAATGATACAAAAAAGTAACAAACCCAAGAGCTGGTTCTTTGAAAAGATAAGCAAGATCTACAAACTTTTAACCAGACTCACCAAGAAAAAAAAAGAGAGAGGACCCAAATAAAATCAGAAATGAAAGAGGAGAAATAACTGACACCAAAGAAATACAAGGGATGATAAGAAAATGTTATGAACGGCTATATGCTGATAAACTGGACAACCTGGACAAAATGGATAAATTCCTAGAAACATACAATCTTCCAAAACTAAATCAAGAAGAATCAGAATCTGAACAGATTACACCTAGTGAAACTGAAGTAGTAATCCAAAAACTCCCAACAAACAAAAGCCCTGGACCGGATGGCTTCACAGGGGAATTTTACTAAACATTCCAAGAAGAACTAACACCTCTGCTTCTCAAACTATTTCATAATATTCAAGAGGAGGGAAGACCCTCAAACTCTCATTTTATGAGGCCAGCATTATCCTAATTCCAAAGCCAGGTAAAGACACTACAAAGAAAGGAAATTACAGGCCAATATCCCTCCCTGATAAACAGATGCTAAAATCCTCAATGAAATATTAGCAAACTGAATACAGCAATACATCAAAAAGATCATACTCCATGATCAAGTAGGATTTATTCCAGGAATGCAAGGTTGGTACAACATTCGAATATCAATAAATGTGATTTGCCACATAAACAAAATGAATGATAAAAACCACATGATCATATCAATAGATGCAGAAAAGCATTTGATAAAATCCAGCACCCACTTATGATCAAAACTCAGCAAAGTGGAAATAGAGGGATCATACCTAAACATAATAAAGGCCGTATATGACAAACCCACAGCCAGCATCTACTCAACAGGCAAAAACTACAAGTGTTCCCCATAAGATCTCGAACAAGACAGGGATGTCCACTCTCACCTCTCTTATCCAACATAGTACTGGAAGGCCTAGTCACAGCAACCAGATGAGAAGAAATAAAAGGCATCCAAATTGGAAAGGAAGAAGTAAAACTGTCTTTAATTGCAGATAACATGATATTGGACACAGAGAATCCCAAAGATTCCACCAAGAAACTACTAACCAATAAATGAATTCATCAAAGTAGCAGCATACAAAATTAATATCCAGAAATCAGTTACATTTTTATATGCCAATAACAAACTAACAGAAAGGGAACTTAAGAAAACAATCCCATTCACAATTGCTACAAAAAGAATAATGTATGTAGGAATAAACCTAACCAAGGATGTAAAAGACCTGTACTCAGAAAATTAGAAGACACTGAAGGGGGAAATTGAAGAAGATACAAATAAGTGGAAGCACATACGAGTTCATGGACAGGAAGAATTAACATCATTCAAATGTCCATACTGCCCAAAGCAATATATAGATTCAACTCAATTCCTATTGAGATTCCAATGATGTATTTCACAGAACTAGAACAAATATTTCAAGAATTTATATGGAACCACAAAAGGCCCTAGACAACAACAGTGATCTTCAGAAAGAAAAATAAAGCTGGAAGAATCATGCTGCCTAATATCAAACTATACTATAAGGCCATAGTAATCAAAACAGCATAGTACTGGCATAAAAACAGACACATAGATCAATGTAACAGACTAGAGAGCCCAGAAATCCACCCACACCTTTATAGTCAATTAATAATCAACAGAGGAAGTAAACACATACAATGAGCTAAAGATAGTCTATTCAATAAATGGTATTGGGAATATTGGACAGAAATAGGCAGACAAATGAAATCAGATCACTGTCTTTTACCACACACAAGAATAAATTCAAAATGAATCAAAGACTTAAATTTTAGACCCGAAACCATAAAAATCATAGAAGAAAACATAGGCAGCAAAATGTTGGGCATTGCTTGTAGTAACATTTTATCAGCCATATGTCCTCAGGCAAGGGAAACAAAGAAAAAAAAAATGAACAAATGGGACTACATCAAACTAAAAAGTTTTTGCATAGAAGGGAAATCATCAACAAAATAAAATGACAACCTACCGAATGGGAGAATATATTCGCAGATATATCTGATAAGGGGTTAACACCCAAAATTTATTTTATTTTTTTAATGTATTTTATTGATTGTGCTATTACATTTGTCCCATTTTTCCCCCTTTATTCCCCTCTGACCTGCACACCCCCTCCCACCCACATTCCCCCCCTTTATTTAGTTCATGTCCATGGGTCATACTTACAAGTTCTTTGGCTTCTACATTTCCTGTACTATTCTTACCCTCCCCCTGTCTATTTTCTACCTACCATTTATGCTACTTATTCTCTGTACCTTTCCCCCCTCTCTCCCCCTTCCACTTCCCTGTTAATCACCCTCCATGTGATCTCCATTTCTGTGTTTCTGTTCCTGTTCTAGTTGTTTGCTTAGTTTGCTTTTGTTTTTGTTTTAGGTGTGGTTGTTAATAACTGTGTATTTGCTGGCATTTTTACTGTTCATATTTTTCATCTTCTTTTTCTTAGGTAAATCCCTTTAACATTTCATATAATAAGAGCTTGGTGATGATGAACTCCTTTAACTTGTTCTTATCTGAGAAGTACTTTATCTGCCCTTCCATTCTAAATGATAGCTTTGCTGGATAGAGTAATCTTGGATGTGGGTCCTTGCCTTTCATGACTTGGAATACTTCTTTCCAGCCCCTTCTTGCCTGCAAGGTCTCTTGAGAAATCAGCTGACAGTCTTATGAGAACTCCTTTGTAGGTAACTCTTCTTTTCTCTTGCTGCTTCTAAGACTCTCCTTATTTTTAATCTTGGGTCATGTAATTATGATGTGCCTTGGTGTGTTCCTCCTTGGGTCCAACTTCTTTGGGACTCTCTGAGATTCCCGGACTTCCTGGAAGTCTATTTCCTTTGCCAGATGAGGGAAGTTCTCCTTCATTATTTGTTCAAATAAGTTTTCAATTTCCTGCTCTTCCTCTTCTCCTTCTGGTACCCCTATAATTTGGATGTTGGAACGTTTCAAGATGTCCTGGAGGTTCCTAAGCCTCTCATTTTTTTGAATTCTTGTTTCTTCATTCTTTTCTGGTTGAATATTTCTTTCTTCCATCTGGTCCACACCGTTGATTTGAGTCCCAGTTTCCTTCCCGTCACTATTGGTTCCCTGTACATTTTCCTTTATTTCACTTTGTATAGCCTTTACTTCTTTATTTTTCTGCCATTCTTAATCATTTCTGTGGGCATGCTGATTACCAGTGTTTTGAACTATGCATCTGATAGGTTGGCTATCTCCGTTGCTTAGCTGTATTTTTTCTGGAGCTTTGCCAATTTTTTTTTCTTTTGTCTCGGCGCGCCTGTTACGTAGTAAGGGGTTGAGCCTTAGGTGTTTACCAGGACTGGGTAACCCACATTGCTGCATTGTGATGCTGTTTGTGGGGGAGGGGTCCAATATGGAGCAATGGCTCTTGTCCCACTCTGCCGGATTTCAGTCACTTCCCCCACTACCCACAAGCAAACTGGGCCCATCTGGTGCTGATTCCCAGGTGGGTGGGCTTGTATACATTCTAGGACCCTGTGGGTCTCTCCAGCAAAGTGTCCAGTGAAGCTGGAATTTTCTCCCTCTGCTGCCTCAACCGCCACAGGTGTTTTCAATCAGAGGCTTGAGGCTTTATTTCCCTGTGTTGGAGCCCTGAGTTGCGTGGTCTGTCTCACTCCCCAGTTGTTCCTCCTAGTTTATGTGCACATGAATGTGGAACTGCCTGCTCCACCAGCTGCCGCCTCACTGGGCCTGCCAGCTGCCCTCTTGCCCGTCCCAGTCCTCCAGCCACAGCCTTGCCACAAATCCTCTCTGCCAGCCCGCCCATCTCTGCCTCTCCTACTGGTCTGGATGAATGTTTCTTCTTTAACTCCTTGGCTGTCAGACTTCCATATAGTACGATTTTCTGTCAGTTGTGGTTGTTTTTTGTTTTTAAATTGTTGTCCTTCTTTTGGTTGTGTGAGGAGGCACAGTGTGTCTACCTATGCCTCCATCATGGCCCGAAGTCCCCCAAAATTTATAAAGAACTTACAAAAATCTACATGAAAAAAGCAAACAACCCAATTAAAAACTGGGCAAAGAACTTGTAATAGGACACTTCTCCAAAGAAGTCATACAGATGGCCAATAGACATATGAAAAGATGCTCCATGTCACCTAGTGATCAGAGAAATGCATACTAAAACCTCAATGAGATATCGTCTCATACACGTTAGGATGGCTATCATCAATAAATCAATGGACAACAAGTGATGGCGAGGATGTTGAAAGAGGGGAACCTTTTTGCCCTCTTGGTGGGAATACAGATTGGTGCAGCCACTGTGGAAAGCAGCATGGAGATACCTCAAAAAATTAAAAAAGGATCTGACTTTTAACCCAGTGATCCTACTTATGGGAATGTATCTGAAGGAACCCAAAACTAATTTGAAAAACATAAGCTCCCTTATGTTCATTGCAGCATTATTTACAGTCACCAAGATATGGAAGCAGCCCAAGTGTCCATCAGTAGATGAGTGGATAAAACAACTGTGGGACATTTATACAATGGAATACTACTTGGTTGTAAAAGAAAAAAATTTTACTCTTTGCAACAGTGTGGGTGGACCTGGAGAATATTATACTAAAGGAAATAAGGTGGTCAAAGAAAGACAAATACCTTATGATTTCATTCATGTGGAATCTAATGAACAAACTGAACTAACAATGAAAATGGGGATGGATTCATAGATGGAGAGGAGGATGACAGTGGGGGTGTTGAGGAGGTGGATGGATTGAGCAAAAAGGGAAAAAGACTCATGGACATGGACACCAGTGTGATAATTGGGGGTGTGGTGTATAAGGGTATTAAATAGTAATGGAAAAAGGTACAATAAAGATTTAAAAAATGAAAAGAAAACAAGTTACTTTCTTAAAAAATATCATCAGTGAATTTCAATATTTTTGGAAATGAGAAAATACATTTTAACTTAGCTGCTAGATATCCATTCACGTATTATTGACTTTTGGGGGGCACTGACCTACGAGGTCTTTCTGGGAAAAATCCAGCTATTGTTAATATAACAAGAACAGTTTGTACTACATTGACATAACCTTACAGCCAAGAAGAGTGGAATGGAATGTGCGTGCCTGAACAATGACCACTTCACTGTTCTTGTCAGTGGGAGTGGTAAATGCTGTTGAGTGGTTGAGTGAGCATGTGTACTCTGTGTCCATCACATTCAAAATGACTGAGTGAGTAGAGCAATGAATCTGCATTGAGCTTGCACATTCCTCCATGGAACTGTTCAGATGATTCAGAAGGCTTTCAGGGACAATGTAATGAGTGCAGTGTAAATAAAAGTGTGGCAAAAATTCTTTAAAGATGGTCGAGGATCTAAGTGATCCACGTTCTGGAAGACCTGCAACAAGGAGACCACCTGAGAATATTGAACATGTACAGGCTGCAGTCAACAAAGACTTCTGGCTTTTCCCAAAACTCAAATCACCTTTGAAAGGGAAGAGATTTCTGATTGTTGATAAGATTGAGGAATATATGAGGCAGCTGATGGTGATTCTAACAAAGGATTTTGCACAGTGTTTTGAATAGTGGAAGAGATGCTAGGAGAACTGTGTGAGGTCCGAAGGTACCTCCTTTGAAGGGGACTGAGGTGTCATTGTCCTATGTACAATGTTTCTTGTATCTTGTATGCAACAAATGTCTCTGTTTTTCAAATTTCGTGTCTGTCTGCTTCCTGGACACTACCCGTAATTAATGAGGGGTAAATAATTTGTAGAATTAAATAATAAAATATAAACTATTTTTATTTAATTCCCAAAGTCCAAGTTGTACACAAAAGCTCAAATGACATACACAAAGCAGCCAGCAGGTAGTAACAGACCACTTCTCACAACACAACTTTGAGATTGGGCAGCCAGTTGAGAGAAAGTTTTCCAAGTTGTTGCCATCTGTGTGCCATAATTTTGTAACTCTGATGTTGTATACATTTTGTCTATCTTCCTTGGGGTTGATGTCAGAGATAACCAAGAAACCCAGTGAGATAAATCAAATATTAAGCAATAATATTTTGTTAGATGGGGTTGAGCTTTAGAGGCCACATTCATATCGTCAAAAAATTTTGCTTGCTCTCCATAACCAGTTTTCTTCCTACTTACCATCCCTGATAAGAACGCGTGCTATAAACATATCAGAAACTTGAGGAGTAAGGGACTCTTGCCAACAGCAACCATGATGAGTGTCTTTGTGTTATGATGGGATTCAGATAAAATATAAACTTTTTATTTAATTCTCAAAGCCCCAGTCTCACACAAAAACTCAATAGCTTAAAAGGTTTGGGCTCATTGGAACTAGGGTTTTCAAAGATGTGGCTATGTGTACCGAAACCTATCCTCCACCTCCACTTCCAGCTCATCTCCCCAAGGAATTCTACTTTTATCCTATGTCTAGACCATTTCTAAGTGGCATCTGTAAATAGGAGACTGGTTGTATTTGTCTTGTTTTTAGAAAATAAACAACGAGGTGCTATTTATTTCTAATAGCGTACTTATTGTGATTTAAAGGGTTTAAATGTGTATGGTCAATAAAATGTTCAATTAAGTGATAAGATTCTCTTAAAATATTAAGAGTTAAAAGTAAACTGAAAATAATTTTCTGTTGTCATTAATCAACTTTATATGTAAATTGCCCATTGTTAACTTGAGCCCTGCAACTTTTATTTGTACTTTGAATTTTACCTTTAACTATTTCTTGGTCATTTTGTGCATGTGTACGCATCATTTCTTCCTCCCTCCCTCCCTCCCTCTCTTTCCTTTTAAAAATTATTTAATGGCTGTTGATTGTAGAATTCATATATTCAGTGTATCATTTATTTCCAGGTAAGTACTTAATAGCTTTTTTCCTGTTTATCTATAGAATATCTCAGCTGTGACTATCTTTATTAATCCGTATTAACAGGAATAGGTTTTTGAGGCCTCTGTAATTGCAAATATGTTTCTTTCTTTTGACCCATCTCTGCTCCTGACTCCTATAATTTCTGAACCAGTTTCAATTTTTTAAACAGCTTCAGGCACTACTTCAGATTTGGCCTAAACTGCCCCCCCGGGAGGCCCTGGAGCTTCTAGATTTCAACTATCCAGATCAGTATGTTCGGGAATATGCTGTGGGCTGCCTGCAACAGATGAGGTATCTCGTGTACTTGGCTTTTTGCGGGGCAAGGAACTACTTGGGTGTGGACAGAGAAGATGATGTCTACTGGAATGTCTCATAAGAAAGGAAGAGGCTAGGAATTGTTCAGAGTTTAAAGCATTTGTTCCTCCCTCCCACCCCCAATGTGCGTGTGTGTCTATGCGCACATGCTTACTCTATGTTGTAAAACAAACAAAAACATACTGGATCAGAGGTCCCCAAGGTCACCCTCAGGTTCCATGATTCACTAGGAGGACTCATAGGACTCACTATATAATCATACTCTTGGTTATGATTTATTACAGCAAAAGGATACAGAGCAGAATTGGCAAAGGAAAAAGATTCATGGGGCAAAGTCTGGAGGAAACCAGGCAAGTTTCTAAGGTTCCTTTCCCAGTGGAGTCACACTAAATACACTTAATTCCCTCAGCAACGAGGTGTAACAACATGTTTGAAATATTGTCTACCAGGAAAGTTCGTCAGAGATTTAGTAGGTAGGGTTTTTAATGGGGGCTAGTCTAGCACATACCAAAACTCTAGAGTTCCAGAAGAAAAATGGATATTTAGCATAAACCATATGTTTGCACAGTTGAGCACACTCTTACCTGTTACAGTGGTAGAAAGCCTTTGGAAATCTATGTTTCCAGAAGCCAGACAAGAGCAGCCGTTTTCAGGTGATAGCAGGCAGGCCTGATCTGTTACTTTTTTCTGTCTACCACTCAGAATAAATAAATGTTAATATTTCATAATGATTATTTTTTAAAAATTAAAAAAAAATTTAAGCAAATAACATCACAGTTAAAGATGAAGTCCTCATAGTTTCCTTACTGAGTTCTGATTACTTCCTTCACTTTCCAGAGGCAACTGTAATCATGAATTTGGTGTGTATCTTTCTGTACCACATTTTTATATTTTTATCACACATCTACATGTATAAAAATATAGATAATGATATTATAATACATTTAAAATTTACACAAATGTGTTTTACAATATGTATATTTTTACATTTTGCTTTTTAAAAAATTCAAAGTTAGGGTTTTGGGTTTAGTGTTTCCCATTACAGATAAAAGTTGTTTATTCCTTTTACCACTGTGTAATACTCTCTCTGTAAAATATAGGGATATATTTTAATTTTTCCATTTCCCTGTTGAGGAACATTTTAAGTTTTCCGATTTGTCTGTTATCAACAATGCTGCTGTGAATATGCTTGTACAGTCCCCTTTGGTCAGTACTGTGTAGAAATCCATGGGACTTATTTGCAAGTAGTGGATTCATGTGGATTCATGTCTTACCTGACTACTGGAACTGCCTCTGATGGGAGTGTGTTTACATGTAAATGTATGGGAATGGACACCCAATAGAGAGCCACTAACCCTAATTAATTCAACTCAGTTTAATTACAATATTATGTTATTATTAATTCAGTGATTGAATTCCCACTTAAAAATGCACTTATTTTCTTATCCTTTAAGCTAAAGTTAAGATTTTAATTGTTCATTGGTTATCTGGGAGAAATAATTGCTTAACCCTAATGATAGGAAAGGAAGATAAATTGCTAAAGAACTGATATAATTTTTATTTAAAAAAACCGATTGGTTGACAAAGTACAAAACTTTTCCAGCATGTCCAGAAATTAGTACCTAATTTTATTGTAACTTTGGGCTGATTGTAAATATAGTCATCAGTTCTGTCAACCTGAGTAATTTAATAAAAATACTCTGTATATCTATTCTTTGCTCCCGTCCACTCTCCCTCCTGCCTATCTGAAATCCTCAGCCTTTCTTTTGTGTTAGTGGAATAGTGTATGTAAGCATGCAACAATCCTGACCCCCCAAAATACTTGTGTTTCAGTAAGTTAGTATTTGATAGTTTGATAGGAAGGGATCTTTTTCTGGCACAGGGTGTTGAGTGACTTACTGTGTCTTTTGTTTTTTCAGTGATGAAGAGCTCTCTCAATATCTTTTACAACTGGTGCAAGTTTTAAAATATGAGCCTTTTCTTGATTGTGCCCTTTCTAGATTCCTATTAGAAAGAGCACTTGCTAATCGGAGGATAGGGCAGTTCCTGTTTTGGCATCTTAGGTAAGTGTTTCATATTTCAATTTGAGTCCACCTTGTGCTTTCATAAATATAAATCAGCATAAGACAGGACATTTAGCAAAAACAGCCAGCCTCTTTAGTTGTTTCTGAGCCATCTATAACATTGATACTCTTCTCGGTATCTTCTATTTCTTGATAACCCAAATTCTTAACTTTAACTATTTGGCAAAATAATTTAGATAAGTATCCCTCTGTGCCTCCTTGATTTTTAACTGAAACTAATCATTAATGTTTTGCTATTTTCCTATAAAGTGTACTTACTATGGTAATATATTTGGACTAAAAAACAGATTTACTAATTCCTTCCATCAGTTTGTGAGTAGTAATATATCATTGCTAGTGTTGGATAAAGATTTTAAAGTTTTCCTGTAACAACAGCAACTCTATTTTTAGCTTCTTTATTAACTAGGTCATTTTTAGAAATACATAAACGTTATTTCACCCAGTTTGTAGAGGAGTAAAATCAGGAAAGAGGACTAAAGTTCTTTTGTTTCCTTTGAAAAATATCGATTCCTCATTTCTGACCCCACCGAGACCTTTTTTTTTTTTTTCATCTGGACCTCAGAGAATTGAAAGTAATGATTATCAGAAAATAAAATAACTTTCTTTTAGGCTAAACTTCTAAGGAAAATAAGTTCTATAAGTATAATACTTTTATGTTAATTTTAGGGATTATATTTTTAGATTTTGATTTTCTTAAGAGTCTTTCCTTTCTTATTTTCAACTTGTCTTCTTTTCTTATCCAGTTAAATGTTCTTATTTTAAACCTCCCAGGGAATCAGGTATTCCTTCCTGTTTCAATTGTGCACACCATTCATTAAGTGAGAAAAAATTGAATAGAACCTAATTGAGGGACTAGTTGATTGTGTGATATGGGTCAGATCTTTGTAATTATTTCTAAATTAGTAATATTACCTTTTCACTCCAAAAAGCAAATAAGGTAAGATGTAAAATTTTGGGGTTTCTTGGAATAAAGAATTAAATAATTATGAAATCTCATATCTTTTTGAACTGTGATATTTAAAGAGTTGGAATGTTGACTGTCTCACTGAAATTGTTTCACAAGAGGATGTGTTCTTCTTTTCTCTGGTTAACATCTTAAGTTAGTTTTATGATAGAAAAAAGAAGTCAGTACTTGCATTTGGTGATCTGAAGTGTTTGATAAGCCCTCATAATAATATTAACTTTCTGCAGGTCAGAAGTGCACATTCCTGCTGTCTCCATACAATTTGGTGTCATCCTTGAAGCGTACTGCCGGGGAAGCGTAGGGCACATGAAAGTGCTATCCAAGCAGGTATCAGCTTATTTTAATCTTCATGTAGTTTGTCACGTGGCATTTGATAAATTGCATCATATGCTATTTCTTTCATTTCATTATTTTAGAGGTTTCAGTAACTAAACCAGATTAATACATTTTTTAAATCAAAATTTAAGACAAGGAATAAAATTTCAACAAGCTTAGCAGAAGATCATTAATTGAATGCTACCTGACAAATTAATCAGGGTTCCCCATAGTATTTATAATAGTCCTAGGAAATACCTAGTTAGATATACTTAACAGTGGGTTTGTTGATGATAGTGACAATAGTCATGAAATCTTTAGGCTCCTTTTTTTCATATCCCTGAGTTACTCTTTCCAATTAGTTAGTATTTATGATTCATATGCTCTGCCATTTGTTTTAGACTGAGATATTTTGAAATCTAAGTCCATAGGTGTTAAAAGAATTCATAATCCTCAACTTGCTTTTTAAAAACTGTATATGTATATATGCCTGAAATTGTGATATTCTCCCATGGTCCCTTATTCCTCACAGCCCTCATTTTCTAATCATTGCAGGTGATGACATATCAGTGATATTAATAGGCCAGATATTGTTTATTCTAGGCTAAGAACCATACTAAGTGTTTTAAGTGTGATATCTTACTGTACTCTGTTAATACTATGACATAGTACTTACCAGCACTGTCTAGATTTGACAAGGGAAAAAACTGAGGCTCCAAGAGTTTAATTTACTTACCTGAAAACTCACAACTATTTTTTTTATTGTTCAATTACAGTTGTGCCGCCTTTTTCCCACTGCTCTCCCCTTCCCTGTCCCTCTGCACTCCTGCTCCCACAGTCAGCCCCCACCCCATTATCTGTGCCCATGAGTCCTCTATTCATGTTCTTTGACTTGCCCATTCCTCTGTTTTTTTAAAGATTTTATTTATTTATTTCTAGAGAGAGGGGAAGGGAAAGAGAGAGAGAGGAAGGGAAACATTGATGTGCCAGAGAAACATCTCTTGGTTGCTTCTTGCATGTCCCCAACTGGGGACCTGACTCACAATCTAGGCATATGCCCTGACCGGGAACTGAACTGGCAACTTATTGTTTTTTGGTATGATGCCCATCCTACTAAGCCACACCAGTCAAGGCAAAACTCACAAGTATTAAGTGACAGAAATAATGTTCAAATTTAGATCTGTTCAGATATCAAACTAAAGTGTTTTTAAAAATCTGGGTATTTTTATACCACTTAGCAGCACAAATCTTTCACTTTTAAGTCAAAACTTAAACACTGACCCATTATGTATTATAAATAGACAATAATATCATTTTATTAGTATAAATGTATTTTTAAGCTAAAATAAAATAGAAACCATTTAACAGAATATAAAATTTCAAAATTAGGGATTATTGTTAATAGTGGTAGTCTCAGTATGCAATTATTTCTGTATTTTGTTTTTGAGATAATCCTGATTCATACAGCTAAGTAATTGTAAGTAATAATGAGTTTCTAAATAGCTTGTTTGCAAATGAGAAGCATAACTATGACCCAGGCTTGATTTGCTGGTCGGGCCTTGGTTCCTTGAAGGATGAGATGAGAGCATTTCTGTCCTCAAAATAAAGCAGCCCTGTATCTCAGCTTTTTCTGCTGGAGCCCTTCATTGGCAGATGCTCTTGTCCTCTAGCATTACTTTTTTTCTGAACTGAGTATTACCTAACCTCACACAAGAAGGTTTTCTTTATGGTTTAATACATATATTTACTCAGAACTTATTATATGCCAAGGTTTATGTTAGGTATCGGTGATGCGAAGTCAAATTAGCTATGTTGCTGTTGTCAAGGAGTTTATATTCATAGAGTAGGTGTACAAATCAGTGATTAAGTATTATGATACCAGTGTTTTGGGCATATCACAGAAGCACAAGATACACAAGTAATCTACCCCAGTGCATTAGGGAAGAGTTCATGGTAGAAGTGACAGTTGTGGGATTTGATGGTCTAGTTGGTGTTAGCTAGATGAAAAGTGTTAGTGTTCTACAGAGAAACAGTACCAATGGGATATATATTTATGTATATATCTAGAGAGAGAGTGAACAGGGTGGGGGTGAGATTGAGAATTGTAAAGAATTGGCTCACAGGATTATGGAGGCTGAGAAGTCCCAAGATCAGCAGTCAAGCAAGCTGGAAACACAGGAAAGTTGATGGTGTAGTTCCAGTTTAAATCTGCAGGCCTGAAAACCAGGAGAGCCAATAGTATGTAAGTTCTGGTCAGAAGGAGACAAGCTTGACACTAAGAAGACTCATGTTTCAGTTCAAGTCGGAAAGCAGGAAAAGACCTATGTCCAAGTTCATGGTAGTAAGGCATATGGAATTCTTCTTACTCTCAGGAAGGTCTGCCTTTTTGATGTATTCAGGACTTCATATGTTTGGTAGAGGCCCATTCACATTAGGGAGGGCAACCTGCTTTTCTTAGTCTATTGACTGATTCAGATGTTAATCTCATCTGAAAACACCCTCACAGACATTTGTAGAATAATGTTGGATTAAATATCTGGACACTTCATAGTCCAGTCAAGCTAATACATAAAATTAACCATGACAGATCAATTAAGCATCTATATACAGATTGTTAAACTATACTTAATCTCCAAATAAAGACAGTAACAAGGTCAAAATTTCACCTAGCATGATACAACTACCCTGAGTATAACTAAAAATGCACTAACCTCTTTCCCAGAAGAGGAAATAGTGCCCTTGAGTGGTGTTTATTTTTCTCCTTGGCATTCTGTAAATTAAATACTGTGATGTTATAAACATTAACAACGCTTAAATACTGTGACATAAAGCCAGTCTATCTTATGTTACCTGATAAGGGAATAAGAGCAGGAAGACACAAAGACATTTCCTATAAACATACAACACAAACACAAATAACAAAAAGAAGAGATATTCATGACAACTAGTCCTCATTTTTGTAAGTGGTTACATGGTCATAGCTGGTATTTATCACTACTTTCTTCCAACCTGTTCTGTATTTTCTTTGCCTTTAGCAAGCTCCTCAGTTGTCTGTGGTTCTTTACCTGCTGGAATGACCCAAACCTTCATTCTTGAAGGGTCTAGGCTATTAGTAGTTCTGCCTGAATTGGCTTCTAATTTTGGCCTTAATCACAGAGACTGATAATACCAACAGATCTCCTGTATTCTAGAAAAACTCTTCCTTACTTCCACTGTGGTGTAGTGGGCCAATTTCCCCTTGGTGCTCAGGATCAATCACTCCAGCCAGCATCATGATGCCCTTCTTTGCCTGTTGTCCCAGAGGCATGAGAAGTGCAAAATGGCTGGGAAGGAGTGTTCAAGTTCAGTGGCATCCTTGTTGTGTCTCCCAGTGAAAGCATTCCTCCCTTTGTAACTTAAGACCACTATGTCAGCAGATGGTCACAGGAGCAGGAAGCCAAAGTTTTGCTAGCGGTTCACCGTGGGAGTAATAGTAGTACCACCTCCATTTCCATACCTTGATTCCTCGACCCATGAACTCTGGCAGTAGGAGAAACAGCATCATATATTGGCCACTGATTCATAGCAGATAGAATCTTCTGGGGACCCTCGCCCCAGCCCTGCAAGGTATTGTCACCTAGTTGGTGCTGTAACTGAGTCTTCAAAAGGCCATTTCACTCTTCTATCAAGCCAGCTACTTTAGGATTGTGAGGAATATGGTAAGACGAGTGAATTCTGTGAGCATGAGACCATTGCTGCATTTCAGTTTCCGTGAAATGAGCTTCTTGACCAGAAGCAATGCTGTGTGGAATACCATGACAATAGATAACTAACTATGAGTCCATGGATGGTAGTTTTGGCAGAAGCATTGAGTAAAGGGAAGGCAAATTTGTATCCACTGCACTTTTCTAACTCATTTGCATCGCCAGAGAAACTCCCATAGGTTTTCAGAGGTAATTTTAGTAGTGATGATTTTTCATTCATGTTAAAACCAATTATATCTGATCCCTCCTTTAGAAAGCCCATTAATGATGGTAATAATAGCTAACCACTTTTTATGGGCTGTTTCTTCTTCATAACAATATGAAATTGATACTATTAATCTCCTTAATTTTATAGTCCCCTTAAATCAGTCTCATACCTGTCAATGTCTCTGGTGTTCATGGCTACTTAGTCCAGTCCATTATCCTCTCACCTGCATGTCTTCATTAACCTCCTAAACTGTGCCCTTTGTTCCCATTCTTGTTCCCTACACTCCACCCCAATTCTCTACAGATAAAGTTATTCCTTTTAAAATGTAGAAGTATTATCTCATTTTCATTTTTTTAAATCCCTGCAGTAGTTTCATTGCATGGAGAATAAAAATCCAAACCCTTTGTCAAAACCTATAAGGCCACACTTGATGAAGTCCCTACTTCTTTGACCTCACTCATATGCTCAAACCGTGCTGGACATTTTCTTGGTTCTCTGGGAACCTCAGCTTGACTTTTATAACAGCATATCATAACATATGATATATGTGTGATCATTCTTACTTTTTTCCCCTAGACTGATGACTAACAAGGGGAAGACAACCTTTACATGGTAGTTCTTATTATCACTGTAAACCTATAAAAAGACAAGGTGTTAAAGCACTTGAAGTATCTGACTTACAGACGTATGGGTATTCAGGACACTGTTCCAGGAAATGGATGTCAACACAATTAGTGATGGGGCATGAAAATTCCCAGCTGTACAAACATGGAAGAAATTCAGATTTGAAATACTTCAAAAAGTTCCTGTTTGCATGGCCCATTTTTCAGTTTGTTCCCTTTTCATCACTGTTTGCATAGCTTCTGAAATAGTTGAAATATGGAGTGTCTGGTTTTGACAGATGACTCACTTGGCAGGTTTTAGCCACCTCACTTTTATCATCAAGCTACATAGAACTTTCCCAGTTTCCTGTGAGCATGCCCTCAGCCTGTCTAGAAATTGTGTGCCTGAATTCACCTCCCTACAGAGTCTTAGTGGTTTCCTTGCATAGAAGTAGAGTTTGAAAACGAAAAGGTGGTGTAAAGTAAATCTTCTGTTCATGGAAATTCAAGCCATGGTGTTCATAATTTTTTTTTAATTTTTATTTATTGATAGGAGAGACAGAGACATACATTGATTTGTTGTTCCACCCGTTTATGCATTCATTAGTTGATTCTTGTTATGTGCCCCGACCAGGGATCCAAACCCACAACATTGGCATATGAGGACGATGCTCCAGCCCAACTGAGCTTACCTTGCCAGGGCCCAAATGTTTTTTGTATAAATATGTATATGCTTGTTATATACAACTTACACATACTCTATTTTTATCACTAGTTTCCAGTTTTACAGACATAGTTGGTAAAATCTTATGATTTATGGTTGTCCATGGCTCTCTCATGGAATTTTATATAATATAGCATCGAAACACCCTCAGTTATTAATCAAAGTTGGCTTTTAAACATAATGGATTTGATTAACTTGGCCATTGTTAATTCATCTTACACCATTTGCATAAGCTTTTTAAAAATTTGCAACCATTTTGGTAGCCAGTTACCTCATTATAAAAACAAGTAATTAATTTAGACTTGGACAATAAATACTGTGTCTGTCTATATTTTATTTATTACAGAAACAATCCATTTTAACTCCCCATTAGTGGAAAGAGAGAATATACTGAGAAGATGTCATATAAGAGTGATGATAAGAAGAAGGTAGTAAGGTTGAATATCAGGAACTCCAAGGTTACTTATATATAAATTTTCCTCTTATGCTATGGAGTTGGCCAAACGTAGTGGTTCAGATTAGTTGCGTTTCAAATTCTATTACTCAGTGAGCTGCAGAGTGCTGAGTAGTTTAAGTTTCATACTTATCTTCTTACTCACAATCTATATCCCTTTACTTTTCTCTGATTTATATGATTCCATATAAGAAAATGGTTTAAGAAAGTTTGAAAAATGGTGCTTTAAGTAACAAGTGAAAAAGTAAGTTTTTTAATGCTGTTGTATGTATTGTAAGCCAAGCACCATTTTTACTTTAGCTGGTTGGGGCATGTGTGTGTGTTGGAGTGGTTACTGATTAATATGGTCAAATTATATGATAGTACTTTATATTATTTTTAACCATGAATTAATTTTGGTGGTGGGGAAACTTATTTTTCAGGTTGAAGCACTCAACAAGTTAAAAACTTTAAATAGTTTAATCAAACTGAATGCAGTGAAGCTAAACAGAGCCAAAGGGAAAGAGGCCATGCACACTTGTTTAAAACAGAATGCTTACCGGGAAGCCCTCTCTGACCTGCAGTCACCTCTGAACCCATGTGTCATCCTCTCAGAACTCTAGTAAGTGACAGCCTGTGATATACTTAGTGAATCTTACATGAAAATAGCAATAAAGAAAGGATTTCTAAGTGACTGCCTTCTAGGAGGAATAAGTTCACCTGTTAGCCTCAATAAGTGGAATATAATTAAAGAAGGGAAATCTTAAAAGTCCTTGAAGGTTATTCTTGTGTACAATAAGATGTATGTCTGCTAGCTAAATTTACCTCTGGGGTTAGTGAAAGTTATAACAAGTTGATTTCCTTTCAATTGTATGTAATTAAATTTGTTTTCTATTACTGGTTTATAAGAGTCAAAAGTCCTATTAAGTAAAATGTTGGCACTTGTCATTTAATAGTTAACATATTTTAAAATTGTTTACTAATTAACTTTCCTATTTCAAAATGAGATCTTGAATAAATTTGGAAAGTTATTTTCCACTTTTTTATTCTCTACAGAAGTAATAATAGAAAAGCAATAATGTGTATTTAGTGTATCAGAGTTGATTCCTTTTTAAGAAATCAAGGATGAACTTTTAATAACCCTAATTTTAATTCCATAATATGTTCTGTTTGTTAATGACTGTATATAACAACATAAACTTAAGAAGAAAGAAAAAAAAGGAGGAATTACAGGAATTAAAAAAATTATTTATTGATTTTTGAGAGAGAAATGTTGATTTGTTGTTCCCCTTATTTTGTGCATTTATTGGTTGCTTCTTATATGTACCCTGAACAGGGATAGAACCTGCAGCATTGGCATATTGGGACAATGCTCTAACCAACTGAGCTACCCAGCCAGGCCTAAAAAAAGAAGGAATTTTAAATGTAGGTAGTGAGAGGTGCAAACCTGGGTTTTCCATCCAGTCCATATGACATCACTACATGCCAACCGAGACTGTCACCCAGATTGCTTTTCTACCAAAAGGAAATGTTCTAATTCTGACATCTGCAGACTGGGACAGGTGAGGGGTTCTCTCAAGCCTAGTTATCATGGCAAAATTATAATCTTGCCATATCTTTACATTGAAGTGGGCTAATTTTCCCCTTGTTTGATTTCAGTGTTGAAAAGTGTAAATACATGGATTCTAAAATGAAGCCATTGTGGTTGGTGTACAATAACAAGGTGTTTGGTGAAGATTCAGTCGGAGTGATTTTTAAAAATGGTGATGGTATGTACTGAGGTTTTTACAGAACCAAATTCCTTAGTATTTCTTCATTTGTTGTTATTTTGCTTTATCTGAAAGGTGATGTGCAAATGAGTAACGAATGATAGCCAAAAGGGCTAGCTTAATGGCTGTATGGTTGAATTCAGCATGTCCTAAATCTTTTTTCTCCCCTTTTGGAAATTGACTTCTACAGCTTACTTACATACATTCTTCTAATGAACTTTTCTCCCTTTTTCCCTATAAAATACAAAGTCTGTCTGTTCCTTTGGTAGAAAGCTTGTGAAATACAACAGAATATTTTCAACAATATATTCATACATCTTATTGCAATGATAGCAATTTTGATATTGCTGCCATAGTTTTGTATTTTAAAATATTTAACTGACCCATACTTTATAAAGGAAATGGCTCTGAAGTAATCACACCAACCAGAAGGCGGTCATGAGTGCTACTACTTACTAGTTTATGTGACTGCAGGCCAGTTGCGCGAACGAACTTCATTGAGTTTCAGATTCTTCTTGTCCCTGAGGATTATAACATCTATATGTTGGGGTTATTAAAATGAATTAAGTGAGATAAGTAAATATGCTTAACGTAATATGTGCTTACAACTATTTTTAAAAGAACTCGTAGTATTTTGCTGACATTTAACATCACTTGAACATATGGATGTCATTATGTAAAAGTCACTACTTTCACAAGCTTCTGTTAACTTTAAAATTGCCCCTGGACATTATAAATAAAATCAAATATTACTGTTTTGTAAACCCATCATGCAATTATTACTTATGTAATTCTGAAGAACTTCCTATACATTCTTAAAATTAAAAATGAAGGAAAAAAATTAGCGTGAATTGTGTGGATGCTTTAATACAGCATTATGTTATAACTATTACAGCATCCATATAATTAGTGTATTAGCTTATACATGGTAAACATTAAGAATATTTTTACACTTAATTTCTGAAATAGTGTTGCAGGGACATTCTAACCAACAAACCTAATATTTGACATAATGAATATGGTCAATATTAAAATTTTGGTAAAAAAGATAGCATAGCATTTGTCAATGGTTTTAGTTAATTCTGGCCGAAATGTCTAATCTTGAATTAATGTTAGCAGTTAAAAATGGGAAGCATTTGTAATAATGCAGGGGGCTTTTTCCCTTAGATTTACGACAGGATATGTTGACACTCCAAATGCTGCGCTTGATGGATTTACTCTGGAAAGAAGCCGGTCTGGATCTTCGGTGAGGTTTCTGATTAATTGTTTTTGCCTCATATTATATTCCTTCCAAAGCAAAATTATAAAAACTTGTTGATTCCTTCCCTCCTGTTGTTATTAATTTTTTCGTAAGAAAATCTGTATAGCATTTTACAGTTTACAGTGTACTTTCAAATACATAACTTACTTAAACCTCAGGTGTAAAACTATCCATGTGATGGTAAATTCAGGAAAAAGGAATAGGTTTACTTCCAGTAAGGCCTGGACAGACAGCAAGAGTCACAGTCTAACCCTCTGTGGTTTTGAAGTTGTTCTTTGGGAGGATTCACCGGTGGTTATGAGAGTGACAAGGACAGAGAAAGGACTGCTCATCTCCTTAGCCTAGTAACACTGATCTCTCTGCCTTCCTGATGGTGAAGAATTTCGGTGGACTTGGAGAGTTTTTAGCTTGCCACCATTATTAGGGGTAGACAAGAAAGGGATAAACAAGACAGGTTTATGGCAACAGACAAAAGGAAACATAATGGATTTTAAAAGTTTAATTAGAACTGATATTCTACAGTAAAGAACCAACGAAGATAATTGCAAACAAAATGTTGATATAGTTACATAAAAATACAAGATTTGTATGTCAGCCAAGAAAATTAAGTCTGCCCTCACACTGGACATGGTATCATAACAAACAGGATGAG
This sequence comes from Desmodus rotundus, assembly GCF_022682495.2. NCBI lineage: Eukaryota > Metazoa > Chordata > Mammalia > Chiroptera > Phyllostomidae > Desmodus > Desmodus rotundus. The sequence continues at coordinate 101,628,973 of NC_071394.1, forward strand.
AGATAGTAATTGTAAATATTTAAAGAGCTTATAAAACTATATGGGAAAAATGTGAAAAGGCTATTCATACAAGATAAAATAAGTAAATTAATAATTATGCAAATACTGTCAGTTCCAATGTAAAAGTATAGATTACAGGAACAATTGGATGTTACTGATATCCTAGCAAAGATTTTTGTTAAACGATACCCTGTATCCAATATTTCCAGAACTTACTTTAAAATTTAAAATATGGACAGAGATTTATGTACAAAGATATTTATTCTTGCTTTATTTACAAATTTAAAAATTGGGTCACCCTTTTAAAAATATTGTATTTATTTAGGTTTAGTAGTTATTTATTGTTTTTTTTCCATTACCATTTATCCCCTTTATGCCCCCTTCCACCTCCACCCATCCCCCTCCTCACAGCAATCATCACACTGTTGTTCCTGTCCATGAGATATTTTTCTTTTTTTGCTCCATCCTTCCACTCCCCAACCATCCCCCAAAGCTGTCTTTTGTTTGTTAATTCGGTTTGTTCATTAGACTCCACATATGTGTGAAATCATGTGGTATTTGTGTCTCTGACTGGCTTATTTCACCTAGGCTAATGTTCTCCAGGTCCATCCATGCTATCGAAAAGCATAAAATTTTCTTTTTTACTGCTGAGAAGTATTCCATTGTGTAAATGTACCATAGCTGTTTTATCCACTCATCTGACGAACACTTGGGCTACACATTTGCTCAATAGTAGAATAAGGGTTTAAAAATTATGAGCTTTTTCAGTATGACCAAATATCTCAGATATTTAAAAAATACTGTTTACAGAGAATTGCTAACAATTTGGTGAAAGCGCTTACCTTCAAATATCAAATGAAATAAATATGATGCAAAGGTACTGTTATAAAATTATTTCAGCCATGTTAAAAAGTTAAATAGTTGACAGAATCTTAAGACAGTAATGGTCATTTCTGGGTGATGGGACTAAAGATTATTTCCTTTCCCTATCCTCTCCCCACCCCATACACCTTTGTGTGTCTGTTTCTCTAGTTTTCTACAATGGTAATCTCCTTCAATCAAGGAGAAAAAAACATTAAGCATATTTCCTGATATAATATACGTCCATAGAGTTTCTAAACTTTTCAAATGCTAGTTAATTATGTTTAACTTTAATCATTTATCTGATTCTTTATATTTTATTTATTTTTTAAAAGCCTTATCATTTCTTTTTTTAAAGATTTTATTTATTTATTTTCAGGCAGAGGGGAAGGTAGGGAGAAAGAGAGGAAGAGAAAGGTCAATGTGTGGTTGCTTCTTGCGCCTGGCCTGCAACCCAGGCATGTGCCCTGACTGGGAATCAAACCAGCAACCCTTTGCTTCACAGGCCAGCACTCAATCCACTGAGCCACACCAGCCAGGGTTGTATGTTTTAAACTTTATAAATAGATGCCATCATATTGCATATAACTTCTGCAGTTCACTTTTTCTCACCTTTTTGTCAGGTTTATCAAGATTAATACGGGAGGTTCTAAATTATTTTTACTTCTCTATTAATGCTTTGAATAAATAAAAAAATTTATCCACTCGCCTATTAATAGTTATTTCTGTTCAACCCCCTGCCCCCACCCTGCCAAAGCCCTACAGCTTACACACTTCTAAATATATTTCTGTTTCTGTATTGACGAGTCTTTTATATAACCAGAAATGGAATTGCAATGTCATAAGGCATGTGTATTTTCAACTTTACCTCCCCAAAAGGTTGTACCAGTGTTACGTTAGCGCCCAGAAATATCTCCTTGTACCTCTTAATTTTCTTTTTTCTAAATCTAATGGATATAACATGGTATCTCACAGAATTTTAATTTTCATTCTTTTATGAGTAGTTAGGGTTAGTATATTTTCAGTATTTATAAGTATTGTGTTTCTTTGCTATAAATTTCCTAGGTTGATTTAAGGTCTGTGCTTTTTCTTATATTATTTTTAAAAAATCCTTCCCCATGCAGTTATCTTTTTAAAATTGATTTGAGGGAAAGAAACATCTTAAGTTGATTTGAGAGAGAGAGAGAAAGATTTATTATTTCACTTATTTATGCATTCCTTGATTGATTCTTGTATCTCCCCTTACCAGGGATTGAAGCCACAACCTTGATGTATTGGAACGATGCTCTAAATAATTGAGCTACCCACTCAGGACTACAATTATCTTAGAGATATATTTTAAAACTTACATTTATTGGGGTGACATTGGTTAATTACATTATATAAGTTTCAAGTGTACAGTCCTCTGATATATCATCTGTGTGTATATTGCATTGTGTGCTCACCACCCAAAATCTAGTCTCCTCACTTTGACCCACTTTACCTTCTTCATCCTCCCCCAGCTTCCTTCTTTTCTGGTAACCCCACACTGTTGTCTGTGTCTTTGAGTTTCTTTGTTTTGTTTGTTCATTTGTTGTATCCTGTTTTATATCCCACATATGAGTGAAATTATATAGGTCTTATCCTATTCTGTCTACCTATTTCACATAGCATGATACTACTCTCAAAGACCCATCCATGTTGTTGCTAATGGCAGCATTTCATCCTTTCTTATGGCTGAGCATATTCCATTGTATATATGTATCACATTTTAAAAGATACTCTTATATTTTCTTTTTGCAAATTTTAAACTTGGTGTGCTTTCTCCGTTCTTCTCTCTCTTCAAAAGTATAGTCCTGGTGTTCATTTCTGGGTCTGTGTTTTTTTGACTACTTATTTTCCTTAATGGTTATTGGACTCTCCAGATTTTTTCCCCTCTTAAGTTAGTTTTGAGGCTAAGAACTGTCCAGTTTATCAATACTTTCAAATTTATTTCCATACACTTTTATAACATACTCATAATTTAAAAATCTCTGCTATATTTGCTTTTTTGCATGTGTAAAGTTATTTTAAATGCATTGTTTTTTTCTGTATTAGTCTTATGTTTTAAATTTTATTTTTCAATTATAGTTTACATTCAATATTATTTTGTAATAGTTTCAGGTGTACAGCATAGTGGTGAAACAATACTTTAAAAGTGTCCCCCCAGATATTTCAGTACCCACCTGGCACCATACATAGTTGTTACAGTGTTACTGACTGTATTTCTTTTTTCTTCAAATTATATCTTATTGATTATGCTATTACAGTTCTCTCAGTTTTTCCCCTTTGCCCCCTCCACTCAGCACCCCACCCCCATAACTTTTATAACTACCAACTTGCACTTCTTAATTCCTTCACCTTTATCACCCAGTTCCCCAACCTCCATCCACTCTAGTAGCCATCAGTTTGTTCTGAGTCTGTTTTAATTTTGTTTGTTCCTTTATATTGTTTTTTAGATTCTATATATAAAGTGAAATCATATGGTATTTGTCTTTCTCTGACTTATTTCACTTAGCATAATACCCTTTCGGTCCATCCATGCTGTTGCAGATGGTAAGATTTCATTCTTTTTATGGCTGAGCTGTATTCCATTATATATATACCACAACTTTTTATCCACTTGTCAATGGGCACTTGGGTTGCTTCCATATCTTGGCTATTGTAAATAATGCTACTGTGAACATATTGGTGCATATATTCTTTTGAGTCAGTGGTTTCGGTTTCTTTGGATATATACTCAGAAGTGGAATTTCTGGCTCATAAGTAGTTCTATTTTTAATTTTTTGAGGACCTACCATAGTGGCTGCACCAACTTGAATTCTCACCAGCAGTGCACAAGGGTTCCCTTTTCTCCACATCCTCACTAACACTTGTTTATTGATTTATTGATGATAGCCATTCTTACAGGTGTGAGGTAGTATTTCATTGTGGTTTTAATTTGTATTTCTCTGATGATTAGTGACTGAGCATCTTTTCATATTGTTTATTGGCTATGTGTATGTCATTCTTATTGATCTTATTAGAGGTTTACTTAGTATTTTAAAAGAATGGGTTTCTTGTTTTATGCTTTCTCTTTTATCAATTACTAACTCTGTTTTCTTTCCTTTTACTTGTATTTATTCTGCTGTTTTGATTTATTGTGGTGAATTAATTTCCATTTTTTATGCATATAATTAAAACAGTACGTTTTCTGCACCTATTGCCTTAAATGCATCCTCCAGGTTTAAAATATACTTATTTATGCACTTTCAAATTACATCAGACTGTATAAAATTCAATTTTAAATGTTTCATAATTTTCATTTTTATTTCTTCAGCTCTTGAACTGGTTTAAATTATTTTAAATTCTAAATACATTTAATTTTTTTCCTATGATTTCTAATTTTATTGTATTATTCTCAGATTATTTTGTCTGTATACCATAACTCATAATTCTCAAGAATTTCCTTAGGCCTTATATATGCATCCAATTCTTCTAAACATTTCATTTCTGATTGAAAAGATTCTAGATACTGTAATTATTAGTTATAAGGTAATAAATTGGTCTGTCCTTTTAAATTTAATTGTGTTCAAATCTATATTCTTATTAAGTTTGTCACTTAAGAGAAGCATGTTAAAACCTTCCTTTATAATTGGCATTTGTCAGTTTTCTCATTGTGGAATTTGCTTTTCCCTAATGACTAATTATGTTGGCCAGCTTTTCATTGTTGATCATTTGTGCATGTTCTTTGGAGAAATATCTATTCGAGTCCTTTGTTCACTTTTGAATTACGTTATTTGTCTTTTAATTTTTGACTTAGGAGAGTTTTAAAAATATTTTAGATACTATACCCCATTACATAAATTATATACAAATATTTTCTTTTATTTTGTTAGTTGTCTGTTTACTTTCTTGATGATGTCCTTTGAAGCACAAAGTACTTACTTTTGATGAAGTCCAGTTTATCTATTACGTCTTTGGTTACTTCTGTTTTTGATGCTTTATCTAAGAAACCATTGTCTAATCCACTGTTGTGCAGATTTATACCTGTGTTTTCTTCTAAAATTTTCATGGCTTTAACCCTTGTAATGGAGGTCATTAATTCCTTTTTAGTTAATATTTTTATATGGTAGGTGGCAGGAGTTCAATTTTGTTCATTTAAATTAGGATATCCAGTTATCTCAGCAATATTTGTTGAAAAGACTGTTCTTTCTAAATTGAATTATCTTGGCACTCTTGTCAAACATAAGTTGATTAAATTTGAGGATTTTTTTCTGGACTCTAAATTTTATTTCATTGATTTTCATGTCCATTTTTATCACAGGCTTGACTGCTGTGGCTTTTTAATAAGTTTTGAAATTGGAAAATATGAGTCTTCCCGCTTTTGTTCTTTCTCTGTTTTTACTTATCTGGGAATTTCTTAATTTCTCCTTTTTGTTTGAAGAGTAGTTTTATACCTTTCTGGGAAGTGTGGGGGTATTGGAATAGATTATGATAGAACACAAGTGAACTTCAGCCATTTTATTTAGTAACACTCCCCAGATTACCAGAAGCCCGTTCTTGTATTTTCCATATTACTAAAATAGTTGACTCAAGCCCTGGCTGGTGTAGCTCAGTGGATTGAGCACGGGCCTGCGAAGCAAAGGGTCGCAGGTTTGATTCCCAGTCAGGGCACATGCCTGGGTTGTGGACCATGCTCCCAGTAGGGGATGCATGAGAGGCAACCACACATTGATGTTTCTCTGCCTCTCTTTCTCCCTCCCTTCCCTTCTCTCTAAAAATAAATTTTAAAAACCTAAAAAAAAAAAGTCAGTTGATTCTGACAGGGTTTTTTGGTTTGGGTTTTTTTTTTTTTTTTTTTTGGCCAGTGTTTTTGTTGCTTTTATGGAAGAGTAGATTTTCAGAGGTCCATAACTACCTGTTTTTGCTGGCATCACCTTGGTTATGTAAATTTAAAAATCTAAATTGATAGCTGCTTTCTTTAGAAACCTTGAAGACATTCCTTTGTATTCTGACTTGTGTTTTAATTTTTAAAAGTCTACTGTCAGTGTAAATAATGTCCTTTTAAAAAACCCTACTGCAAAAACAAAATCTCTTTGCCTTTGGTGTCTGAAGTTTTACTAGAATTTTCTGTGTATGAGTTTCTATTTATTTATTTTCCTTCCTTTTCTTCATTGTATTTTTGCAAAGAAAAATCTCATCTTTTAATTTCTACAAAATGTGTATCAATATTCATTAACATCACAGTTCTCTCATTCTCATTATTCCTCTGCAGTTTTAAGGGATGTATGTTGCACTTTTCTATTTGTCCTGCCTGTCTTTACCTGTCTTTTCTATTTTCCATCTGTTAATCTTCATGTAACATTCTTTGTAGTTTCTTTTATTCTGTCCTTCAGGTCACTAATTATCTCTTTAATATTGTTTAGTTTCCTGTGTACTCAGTGTAGTCTGTTTATTCAATGACTTTTTATGTAAGAGCTATATTTGATTTTGTTTTCATAAGCCTGTTTTTTAAAAAATCTTACTTTTTAAAAGTATATTTTATTGATTATGCTATTACAGTTGTCCCATTTTTTCCTCCACATTATCCTCCTCTGCCCTGCACCCCCTCCGTCCAGCATTCCCCCCTTACTTCATGTCCATAGGTTGTACATATCAATTCTTTGGCTTGTCCATTTCCTATACTATTCTAAACCTCCCCCTGTCTATTTTGTACCTACCATTTATGCTTCTTATTGCATGCACCATTCCCTCCTATTCATCCCCTTTCCCTCACCTACTGAAAACCACCCATGTGATCTCCATTTCTGTGATTCTGTTCTTGTTCTAGTTGTTTGTTTCTTTTCTTTCTCTTCTTTTTTTAGGTTCAGTTTTGATAGTTGTGAGTTTGTTGTTATTTTTCTGTTCGTATTTTTGATCATCTTCAATTTCTTAGATAAGTCCCTTTAACACTTCATATAATAAGGACTTGGTGATGATGAACTCCATTAACCTGACCTTCTTTGGGAAGCACTTTATCTACCCTTCCATTCTAAATGATGGCTTTGCTGAATAGAGTAATCTTGGATTTAGGTCCTTGCTTTTCATGACTTGGAGTACTTCTTTCCAGTAAGGTTTCTTTTGAGAAATCAGCTGACAGTCTTATGGGAACACCTTTGTAGGTAACTATCTCCTTTTCTCTTGCTGTTTTTTAAGATTATCTCCTGATCTTTAATCTTGGATGATTTAATTGTGATGTGCCTTGGTGTGTTCCTCCTTGGGTCCAACTTCTTTGGGACTCTCTGAGCTTCCTGGACTTGCATGTCTATTTCCTTTGCCAGATTGGGGAAGTTTTCCTTCACTATTTTTTCAAATATGTTTTCAGTTTGCTCTTCCTCTTCTCCTTCTGATACCCCCATGACTTGGATGTTGGAATGTTTAAAGTTGTCCCAGAGGTTCCTAAGCCTCTTCTCATTTTTTTGAATTCTTGTTTCTTCATTCTGTCCTGGTTGAATGTTTATTTCTTCCTCCTGTTCCAAATCGTTGATTTGAGTCCTGGTTTCCTTCTCTTCACTGTTGGTTCCCTCTACATTTTCCTTTATTTCACTTTGTATAGCCTTTACTTCTTTCTTTATTTTTCTGCCATTCTTAACCATTTCTGTGAGCATCCTGATTACCAGTGTTTTGAACTCTGCATCTGAAAGGTTGGCTATCTCCTCATCACTTAGTTCTTTTTCTGGAGTTTTGATCTGTTCTCTTATTTCCCATATTTCTTTGTCTTGGTGCACCAGTTTTGTTGTAAGGAGCGGAGCCTTAAGTATTTGTCTGGGCAGGGCAACCCACTTTCCTGTGTTATGGTGGTATATATGGAGGAGGGGTCAGAGAGGGAACAATGCCGCTTTCCCAGCTCCTGCCCACCCTTCAGTCACTTCCCCTGCTACCCACAAATGAATTGGGCCCTTCTGGTGCTGATTCCCAGGTGGGTTGGTTTGTGTATGTTCTAGGACCGTGTGGGTCCCTCCAGCGGATTCTCCTGTGAGACTTAGAGTTTCTCCTGCTGCCGCAAGCTCCATAGGTTTTTACAGCTGGAGTTTTGAGGCTTTATTTCTCTATACTGGAACCCTGGGTTGTGTGGTCTATCTTGCTCCCCAGTTGTTTCTCCTGGTTTATCTGAATGCAAATGTGGGTGGGACCACCCAATATGCCAGTCACTACCTTGCCTACCCTGTCTGTCAGCCCCCACTTTGCCTGCCCAGTCCTCCAGCTGCCCCCTTGCTACATATCCTCTCCACCCCGGCTGCCCATCTCTACCCCTACGACCAGTCTGAATGAGTGTTTCTTTTTTAACTCCTGGCTTGTCAGACTTCCATATGCTTCAATTTTCTGTCATTTAGGGTTGTTTTTTGTTTTTAAATTGGTTGTTGTGCTTCTTCTGGTTGTGCAAGGAGGCAAAGTATATCTACCTACGCCTCCATCTTGGCCAGAAGTGAAAAACAATATTGTAGTTTTCTTATCGTTTCAATTCTTTTTCATATCTTTCATCCTTTTAGGATCTCATATTGTTCCATCTCTTGGGATGCCACCTTTTCACTTATCTTCTTAATCTTACTTATTTCCTTTTTCTCAGTGCCCAGGGTAGGTGGCAGACTTTCATGCCACAACCTCTGTCAGCGAGCAGACATTTTGTATTTCCCTTTTCATACACTGGACAACCCTTTCAGATCCCCCACTTTGCATAGCACCTCAGGTCCCAATCCTGCCTCTCCTGGGCTCATGGCCATGTCTCCTTTCTCTTGGTTGTGAAAATGTCATCCAAGTCAGTAACTTCCTGAGCCACTGCTATGAATAATCCCTCTATTTCTGGGACCTAGAGGTTTCATTTTCTTTCTTTATTAACCATAACTAGAAAACCGTTTTTGCCTTTACCTGTCATTTGCTATATTTTACCGCAACTTATTTCACAAGCTGGCTGGAAATAATTGTACTTTTGATTGACATTATCCCTGCAAGAGTATAAGTACTTCCTAATTAATTTTTTAAGTTTGAGTTGTTTTTTCTTTATATTTTAATTTTTGAAAACTTACAGCAATTGCTACTTACTGACTGCACCAGGTGTTGTATTAGTTTCTGAGGTCTGTCCAGAAGGTAATATGAAAAATAGAGACATTTATTGAAGAAGATACAAGATACAAAACATATTGTATATAGGACAGTGATGCCTCAGTCCCCTTCAAAGTAGACAGCTTGGGACCTCACATAGTTCTCCCAATCATCATCAGCTGCCCTGCCATATTTTCCTTAATCTAATCATCGATGTTCTGATAACTTTTCCCCTTCAAAGGTGATTTTAGTTTGGGGAAAAGCCACAAGTGGCAGGGCACCAAATCTGGGCTATAGGGGGGCTGAGTCACCTGGGTGATTTGATGTTTCACCAAACAACTCTGTGTGAGATGTGATGCATGAGTGAGCGTGTTGTCGTGATGAAGCTGCCAGTCAGCAGTTGCCCATAGCTACAGCCTTCTGAATCATCTGAATAGTTTCCGTGGAGAAATGTTTAAGCTTAACGCAAAATTTGATGCAGATTCGTTGCCCTACTCTCTCAGTAATTTTGAATGCGATGGTCACACAGTACACATGCTCACTCAACGGCTTCTACTACCTCCCACTAACTAGTCCAGTGAAGTCGTCATTGTTCACACATGCAATTCTAGTCCATTCTCCTTGGCTGCCAGATTACACTGATGTCACACAGACCATTCTCACCATATTAACAATGGCTGGACTTTTTATGGACATATATAATACCATGTAATCTTTACCACTTGATGATGTTGTGTTATTCCTTTTTCCCCCACCCTAGGACACTTTTCCATTGCTTTTAGAGAAGGGTGTGGGAGCCACAGACAAATACATATTGTTGTAATGGAGAAACATTGATTGGTTTCTTCTCATAGGCTCCCCGACTGGGGATTGAACTCACAACCCAGGCATGTACCCAGTAATTGAAACCGTAACCTTTTGGTGTGCTGGAAAATGCTCCAATCAACTGAGCCACACCAGCCAGGGCTGTGTTACTCCTTTTTTACTGAGAAGAAAATTAAGACTTAAAGGATTTTAAACAAATTGTCAAAAGTAACAAAAATATTAAGTACTAGAGCTAGATTCAAATCCAACTCTGTCAGACTTTAAACTTGATGCCTTTCTATTATTTTACAGTCTAAGTAGAAGACAGTTATGGTAAGATACATCTTATAACCTTTCGTTTTTCAAGGTGTTCTGGTGCCCAAAATATGTGGGGGTTTTTTCTCATTGATTTTTTTTTTTTTTTTAAAGAAAGAGTTTTCCAGTTTTAAATCCTTCAGGGTAAACTTGTTGCAGTACTGTTAAGGGAGAAAGAACAATTTGCTATGGGTGTTGTTCTTTTCATGAGATGCAAGATATGACTGAAATAAGGAAGAGGGATTATGGTTCATGTCTACAAAGGACCTTTAGAGCACCATAGATGATGGTGTTTTTCTTTTAAATTAGGAGGAATTTCTAAAAATGGATAGTAGTTTGGAATAGGTGGCAAATTTTTTGGTTAGCCCCTTACCTATAAGAAATACTGCATGGATAAGATGATTGGGTGATTGTGAGAAACTCTGCCTGAGGTATATAATCCCAGAGGGATCTGGCCTGGCTTTTTTTGTATATAAAGTTTTATTGACACATAGCCATAAACCCATTTGTTTGCGTATAGTCTATGACCAGTTTCATGCTGTAAACTGCAGAATTGAGTAATGACCTAATAGTCTGAAGTGCCTAAAATATTTACTATCTGGCTTATTCCAGGAGAAGTTTTACAGACCATTCCATAAAAGTAAACCCTGATTAAAATGTTTTTACTTGACTTATACTATAAAAAATTGGGCAAACTTTCCATGCTTAGGCTAATAACTCATTGATTCTTTTCAAGGTTAGCATGTAAACTACACAGTGGTCTCCTTTTGCTAAGAGCAGATTCAGGCCATATGATGAGTCTTATTTAGTTATGTGTATAAATGGTTGAGCTAAAGACTTTGCCCTTCGTTCCGTCAGCCTAATTGAAATCCTCAGCTAAATTCTTTTCTCTTAGTTTTGACTTTACATTCTATTAAAATATAAAGCACATTTATCATCATATGAAGTTCATTGTGACCTCAGGCAAAGGGAGGCAGCCACATGTGGGAGTGCTAGAAATAAACCCGGTTGGTGTCTGTCTTACGGGAAGCAATATGTGTCTAATGAGAAAAAGGAACTTGCCTGTCTAGTGAGATCTTTGCTGACTTTTTGTACTCTGACCCCATGTTTAAAAAAATATGCGGGACTTTAATTCTTTTGAGTTCATTTTTAAACTAGTACTTTTTTCTCACCAAACATTTTTTACTGTTTCTATAAATATATGTGCTCCAGTGTTCCTATTGTGTTTGTTTTCTTTTGGCCAGCTGTTCAGGTTAAACTGGGTCACGTAGCACACACTCTTTTAAGTTCAACCTAAAATCTAATGTACCTTCTATATACAGTACTATTTTGATCAGAATATTTTAGTACTTGTAACAGTGCCATTTTAGCATGAATCAAAGTGCATATTTCTCAGTTTCATTTTTCCCTGATGTCTCAAAATACTCTTTGGGCATCTTTCATTTCAAATTAGAACATTTGTGAGGCATCGATATGTTAGAACACCCTGACCTTCTTTGTTTAACAAATAATAGGCAGTTAGCCTTTTCTGTCAAGTCCAGTATGTTTTCTACATTTAAATTTATCTGGCCTTTGTTAGAGTTGACAGTCCTCCACACTGCCCTCCACACCTCCCCCCCCCCCCATAAAGATACGTGACATTAAATTTTGGACAGTTGTCTTTATTGTGACTTACACCTGAGTTGCTCTAATGGGGTTTACTTTGCTTTTAAGAGAACTACACAGCAGAACTTGAATGACACTGGTATCAGTAGTCTCAGAAGGATGAGGGAAGAAGATGGAATTAGAGCAGTCATTAGGAAAAGGTGTTACACTTTCCTTCTCTGGAGGCAGTGGGCTAAGGTACCATGCAGAGTTGGGTCAGAGTCAAGGCCAAAGAAAACTTTCTGCATAGCCATTCAGAGTAGGAATATGGAGCTGCATCCCACTGTAGAATTTATTTCATTTTTTAATTCATGCTTTAGTGTAAAGGTAGCAAATTACTCCTTGGGTTAGAGAGTCTGAGAAAGGAAGGTAAACATTACCAGTTGTTGTCATGCCTTTATAAGAAGTGTAGACGTTCAATGCAAAGGAGGCCCATGTCAGATGGTCAGGGTTTGTCCCCAGCTTGACTTCTGTCAAACTGTCTCTCAGACAGGAATGTTTTTTCCTTCCCATTGTGAGTGTTCTATCCTCAAGACACTGAATGCTTTCATCGTTGCCTGCTTTTGAAGAGGAAGTTGTTGGACTTTTGCCCAGTTTGGCTGCAAGCGGGGTAGGAGGAGATGCAGGAAAGTGAGCCAAAGTGCACTTTAATTGGGCAGTGTTTACTTCACATGTGTGTGTCACGATAAGGATAAAGGGTATTGGTAAAAACCTTTCATGTACTACAACTACCTTTCTTATTGAGATGTACGTTCTTAAAAGGAGAAATAAATTAATAATGAGATGTAAAGCAGTCTATTGGTATATCAGACTGACAACATGTACTTTTGACAATTCTGCTCTTAACCTTATTTTACTAGAACTAGGAAAATGCTTAAAGAGGTATAAACTAGTTTAATTGTTGGTTGGGAGGAAATTTAGGAACTACTTAACAAAACTCTCCTCTTTTATTTGATTGTTACATGCACTAACACACTTACTTTCCCTCTCTGTCGCTCTCTTTCTCTCTCTCTCTTTCATAAAGTCCTTCAAGAGCTTTTTCATTGCATTTAAGGGAATGACCAGTCCTTAGATGGCCTGAAGAACGCTGCGTGGTCTTTCCAACACTGTTTCTTATCCTCACCTTGCTTTTGTGCTCCCCTTGTACTCTCCTCACAGACACCTTACTTAGCGCTTGGCATGTTCTTGTGGCACTTCTCACGCATACAAAGATCACATGTAGTACATTGTGCTTTTGTGGTTTGTCTCGATGAGAGGCTGGTTACTTGCTCCTCCAGCAGCTAACACAATGCTTGGCATGTAGCTGTACTAAATACTTATGGAATCCATGAATTCTACCCATTGCATTTTCTGAAGTTACCCAGCATTTATTAGAACTTTCCAAGGTATCTCATTCCATTTTGGAGTTGTTCTAATGAGAATACAGTTTTTAGAAACAGGAGAAAATGTTTGCAACCAGAATGAGAAAAGGATGTTATTAATATATAGGGGTAGGCAAAAATAGGTTTACAGTTGTATGTGAAACAGTTAATAAAGTTATTATAATATTGATAACCTGCAGTTCTTTTCTCATAGGAACAACTGTAAACCCGATTCATAAAGGATATTCTTCTTAAAATGGCTAAAAGAGAGCTGAGAAAGTTTTAGTTTTCACTAGGGATAATAGAAGTGCAAATCAAAACAAAATGCTACCTATCAACTTGGCAAGAATTACTTTGCACAAAAAGCAGCCTTAGAGGCTTCTTTTATATTCGGTGACCCTGGTGACTGTGTAAGGTTAAAGATTTAGTTTTAGGGCCACACAGGCACAGTTTTAAGCATTGGATCTTTTACTTAGTTAAATGTATGACTTTTTACAAAATTTTTTATTTCTCATTTGTAAAATTGGCAACTTACTTTATAGGGATTTTGTTATTAAATTTTTTTATTCATTCAAAATTTACTGAGCACTGGTCATCAGAGAGATGCAAATTAAAACCACAATGAGCTATCACCTCCTGCCTGCCAGACCACCATCAGTAAATCAACAAACAAGTGCAGGAGAGGGTGTGGAGAAAAGGGAACCCCTGGGCACTGTTGGTGGGAATGCAGGCTTGTGCAGCCACCGTGGACAACAGTATGGAATTTCCTCAAAAAATTAAAAATGGGATTTCCTTTTGACCCAGTGATCCCACTTCTAGAAATATATCTTAAGAATCGTGAAGTACCAGTTCCAAAGAATATATGCACCTCTATGTTCATGGCGCTATGTTATGAAAAATAACCAAGCTCTGGAAACAGCTCAAGGGCCCACCAGTAGATGAGTGGATAAGAAAGCTGTAGAGCATTTACACAGGGGCACACTACATGACCATAAAAAAATGAAATCTTACCTTGTGCGACAGCATAGATGGACCTGGAGGTTATTATGCTAAGTGAAATAAGTCAGTTGGAGAAAGACAAATACCATATGACCTCACTTACATGTGGAATCTAATGTACAAAATAAATCGACAACAAAATAGAAACAGAGACATGGATACATGGAGCAGACTGACAGCTGTCAGAGAGGATGGGGGAGGGGTGGGCTGGATGAAAGAAGCTGAAGGGATTAGCCAAAGAACAAGCATGACCCATAGACACAGAAAACAGTGTGTTGATGGCCAGAGGGAAAGGGGCGCAGGGGCTGGGTGGAGGTTGGCGAATAGGGGGAATTGGAGATATCTGTAATAGTGTCAACAGTAAAAATAAAGTTAAAAAATATTTATTGAGTGTCTACTTTGTGCCAGGCACATTCTCAGGCACTGAGGATACAGTAGTGAACAGAGCATCCCTGCCTGATGGAACTTCCACCCTAAAGGTGGAGACAGACAATAAACTAATAAATAAAAGGTACAGGGTATTGGATAGTGTTGAGGACTATAGAGGAAAATAAAGCAGGGAAGAGATAGCAAGTACTGTGTCACAGATAGTGTTGCTATCTTTAATAGGATGATCTGGGAATTTTTAACTGACATGGTAACATATCAGCAAAGATTTCCAAAAGACAAGGGAGTAAGCCATGTGAATGTCTTGGGGAAGAATGATCCAGGCAGAGAGAGTATTATACCTCATATGTTTGAGGAATAGCAGGGAAGCCATTGTTGCCTGAACAAAGTGAGCAAGGAGAGGATACTAGGAGAGGTGAAGGAGAAGTAGATTGAAGGTCTTGTGAGTTGTGGCAACCATATTGGCTTTCACTATAAGGTAGGAAGCCTTGCAGACATTTCAGGAGAGAGACATAATATGAGTATATGTTAAATGGATTATGTTGCTGTTGCATCTAAAACATACTCTGATGTGGGAGCTGGGAGTAATTAGGAAACTATTGAATAATTACGGGTTGTTGGTTATTTAGACCAGGGTGGTAGCAGAAGAAATGGTGGAGGCAGAGAAGTCCTTGGCCTCTGTGCATATTTAACATAGGTAAATGTTGGGCCTGAGAGAAAGAGTCAAAGATGACCCTAAGGTTGTGGGCTTGAACGCCTGGAAGGATGGAGTTGCCATTAACTCAGCTATTATGGAGTACTCATCCTCCTATGTATCACCTATTAGGTGCTCCATTAAGAGTGGTTCCTTTCCCCAATATTAAGAGTAAAAAATGAAAGACTTTCTTGTATCTAATGTGCTTCTGTCCACCTCTACAAACAAATAGAATATGTCACCAGAATAATTAGATAATAGATTATACATTTAGCTGGCATATTGGAATTCTAGTAAATTACTCCATCTGTTGGCCATGAGATTTACTTCCTAACAGAAGGTAGAACTCTTATTTTTCCACATGATAATAATATAGTAATGGCAAGGGTATCAATAGTAATAAAACATTTTTAAAAAGTAAAAGAAAAAACTTACTCTTGATATTTACTTTAATGGATAATATACACATGTGACTCCTTATGCCCATTTTTTTTCCTTTCAGGATGTTACCTTATGGCTGTTTAGCAACAGGAGATCGCTCTGGCCTCATTGAAGTTGTGAGCACCTCTGAAACAATTGCTGACATTCAGCTCAACAGTAGCAATGTGGCTGCTGCTGCAGCCTTCAATAAAGATGCCCTTCTGAACTGGCTTAAAGAATACAACTCTGGGTTAGTTTATTTTGTTTGATTATTATTTTTCTGAACAAACAGTCAAATACCTGTTCTCCCAGTCAGAATCCCTAGCGGAAATATTACTGTTATTTGTTGTTGCTTCATTTCAGGTTAGACCAAAATGAGAAATAGGCCTTCCTAAAGTCTTACAGATGATTAGCAGTGAATTATACTTTATCTAGATCTTTAATTCCAAAGTTTAAATATGTTAAAAATAACATAAGTTTTTGTTTAAAATGCATCAACTTCTGTAATTATGTGAATGTGTGAATGAGAGCTTAAGTGAGTTCTCAGTAGATTTTTACAGTAGGAGTAAATGACTTTGTAGACAGTGATCTCTCCACACTAAAAAAATAAAGTGCTTGGATTTGTGTTTTTTATGGATATTGTGTTGGAAAAGCCCTAATATTTAGGAAATGAAAGAATATCACAGTGAGGGGTAAACATTCTGCAAGTATTTTTGACTAAACATTTCAAAGTCAGACTTAAATTTTATTATTGGCAAAATCAGAGGACTTGTATGTATCATTTTACAAATTTTTATCTTGTCTCTATTGGGTCTGTATTACTCACTTCTAATTTAAGTCAGTGACATGAATGATTGGAACTGCAATACTTAACTCTTAAATATGGAATTCTTAGGTCTCAGGTCAAAACTAACCAAAATGTTCCAAAGCCCCAGCATTATCCAGCAAAGCTAATGGGCTCCTCTCATTTCTACGCATATGAACCTACCTCCATCTGCACTGAAATGTGGCCCCAGGACACAGCAATTTGAATGGCTGAGGTCCAGTTGTCTTAGGGCTTTGAGTCAGCCTGCTCACTCCTCTCTGCCCTTGTTCTTATAGCCATATGCTCACTGTCTTGATGGATCCAGCATGTTCTGTTCGTATGTTTTTGGCAGCTTTTTGTTGCAGTTCTCACAACTAAAGAGGAAGCAAGTGTGAATTGGGTCTTATCTCACATATTTGGAAGCTGAAGACCTTTGTTGCTTCTATTTTTTCTCTTGTTCAGGGATGACCTGGACCGAGCCATTGAGGAGTTTACCCTGTCCTGTGCTGGCTACTGTGTAGCTTCCTATGTCCTTGGGATTGGCGACAGACATAGTGACAATATCATGGTCAAAAAAAACGGCCAGGTGAGCTGTTCCCCAGGCCCTCGGTGATGTGTACTTTTGTATCACACAATCTCTTGTGAAACTCAGGCAGATTCTTTAGTGATTCTTGGAGTCATGTGTTTGTCTTTGTTTGATTTCCCGCTCCTCATTTCACATACCATCTACTTCGTATGTCCATTGATTTGTTTGCTTAAAGTTAGGTGAAAAGAATTTATTTAAATGTTTAAAAATTATTGTGGTTACTTAAAAATGACCTATTCTTTCAGTTTAAGAAATTGTATTTTGGAAACATATGTACCTAAGAGTAGAAGGAACAGATGATATGTAGAATGTATTAACTTTAAATAAGATAACCAATGCTTAAAAAGAAAAAACTTGGGATGAACCCTGCTTGAGCCATTTTCTGTTTTAGAACATCAAATATACATGGGAGTGGGGAGAAATAGAGTATGTAATAACATCGTGGGATAGCCAGGGAGCTAGATCCGATTATTTATGAAGAAACTGTTTTCAGATGAAAATTTTTTTATATTTCCAAGTGACTTATGTTTTTATGACAATTCTTTTATAGTAAGCAAAGACAGATGAGATATTTGGGATAATTTTTTTAGTTTAGCCACCTTTGGAATTTCATGCCATGAAATCTTTAGGTCTCTGGCTATAGGCGGGAACCAGAGTTTGTGCCTTCTGAGAGATTTAGGTAGTTCTGCCTTGGGCTCTGACAGTTCACAGACAACTTTGTGTTTACACTTAAAAGGATTCCCTCAGACTTTTGGTGAATCAGATTGAACACATAGGTTTTTCTTATTCTTTCTGACACCCTTCTAGTATGATCTTAAGGAATACGAAATGTGTAAATCCAAGAAGTCAAAAATAATAGGAGAAGCGGTCCCAGTGGGTGAAAGACATCAGCAGATTTGGGGATGATAGAAAGCATGATGGCAATGACATAGTGTAGCTGAGGAAAATTGATACCTGGGTGCTTTTAGAGGGCTTTGTCAGTCTGAGAACAGCTTTGGAACCAGATGCACAAGATACTGCAGAAGGTGTGGATGGGGGAAAAGGATGAGAACAGGATTGATTGGTAGTTTATATACGGAGCAATTAGGTGCTCATGTCTCCTTCCCAACTCCAAGATGGAGATAGATTTATTCTCTGAAGAAATTGATTCTTCTGACTCAAGTGTTATATAGAAGCTGAGGGAAAGATGCCGTATTAAAAATGGGTAGGAAGTGAAAGTTGGCATACTAAGTGATACAATCCACAGCCACTTTGGCTTGCTTTGCTCCAAGAACACTAGCAACCAGGTGTGTACACCCCCACTCTCAGCAGAAGTCGTGATGGTTCTTTTTAAGAGAATGTGATTGGTTCCAACAAAAAGACCAAGAGATCCTGACATTTGAGATTCCCCTTCAGTCTTTTTGCAAGAAATCCCACAAATCAACAGTCTTACCATGTACATAGAATTTTCATTCAGCTTTTTAGTGACTCATTGTTAAACCTGAATGGTTAGCCAAGCATTAGCAGAAATTTGAGGGAAGCCTCGAACATGAAAGATAGAGATCAAAGCAAAAGGGGTGAAAAAACCTGGGGAAACAAAGTAACTGCAATAAAAGGATGATAATTAATAAAACCAAAGAAATAGTACATCTGTGAAGTAATAATAGGATTCTTTAAAAAAAAAACAGAAAATAGAATTCTTAGAAATTAAAAGGAGAGACAAATAAAAAGTTGAAGTAGAATTAGTATAATCTAAAGAATAGATAATATTTATTGAACTCTTAACTTTTGAAGGCACAGTTCTCAGTTCTTTAGTTAACTTCTTAATCCTCAGGACAGCCTTGCAGAATAAATGATAGGGTATTCACCATTCACCAGTGAGAAAATTGGGGCAGCAGACATACCAGGATTCGCTCAGATTCTGTTTTTTCAGCCACCATGCTCTGTATTGCCCCTTAATATCCCCAGAGAACCAAAACATCTGATAAATAATTGAAAAAGGAAAAAATATCCAGTAATGCTAGTGAATCAGTCCAGGGAGATCCACCATCACCATAATGGAGTTCCAGAAAGAAGTAACAAGGGAAGGAACTTCCCAAGCAAATAATATTAAAACTTTCCTGAAGCTGATGTTCATGAATATCCAGTCAACAGAACACAAAAGTTCCCTAATAGCAGATGAAAAGACCCTTACTAGGCCCTTCACCATGACATTTCATTGCATCAGGCATAAAGAGACCCAGCAGGCCACATACTTGGCGTCAGAAAGACTTGGCTTCTCAATAGCAACATTGGAAACTATAAGAGAGTGGAAACTAGCCTTCATAATTTTGAGAAAAAATTATCTCTAACCTAGAATTCTAATCAAACTGTGAATGAAGTACAAAGGTGGAATAAAGAGATTTCCAAACATACAAGGTCTCAAAATCTGTATCTCCTCTGCATCTTTTCTGGTAGCCTAAG
Source organism: Desmodus rotundus (assembly GCF_022682495.2). Classification (NCBI taxonomy): domain Eukaryota; kingdom Metazoa; phylum Chordata; class Mammalia; order Chiroptera; family Phyllostomidae; genus Desmodus; species Desmodus rotundus. The sequence continues at coordinate 101,648,370 of NC_071394.1, forward strand.
GAGGCTTAAAAGCCTACAAGGAGGCTTTTCTGGTAGCCTAATGTCCCCTAAGGAGGCTACCAGAATAGGACATCCACCAAAACAAGGGTATAAACCAGTAGTTCTTAAGTGGGGTACTTTTGCCCTCAGGAGACGTTAGTCAGTATTTGAAGACATTTCTGGTTGTCATAACTGGGGAAGTGGTATTCTACTGGCATCTAGTGGGTAGAGGCTAGGGATGCTTCTAAACATCTTACAGTGTACAGGACAGAACCTCACAACATAGAATTTATTGGGCCCAAAATGTCAGTAGTGCCAATATTTAAAAACCCTGGTCTAAAACCATAAGAGAATGTGATGTGGGCCTTGGAAAACAAGGTCTTCAAATGGGACAAGAGTTAAAGGGAGAGCCCAGGATGATGGTTGTGCAGCAGCCCTAGAGAACAAACAGCCTGTACAGGAACTAATAGATTACCTGTCTAGGTGGAAAAATGTTTTGAAAATGATTTTTAGATTTTTAAGATTTTGGGAAGAGTTAATGATAGGGTCATAGAGCCTAAGTCCAAAAAAAAGAAAAAAGAAAAGTTTTGTTGAGGAAAAAGGTGAACAAAAAAAAAGAAATGTAGTCCTAGTATACCACTACCACTTGGCTTAGATTTGAAATGTATTTACGTAGTTGGAACAATCTGAACACTGAATGTTGATTTGACCAGAAATTAAGGTTTAATGTGCCACACTGTATGGCATGACATTAGCCCAAGAGTACTAAATCTTTATCTTTCATGATAAAAACAGCAATCTGAAATTAGGAAGTGAAAAATAGTATAAACGTATTATTTAGAAAAATGGCAGCAGACACCAGGAAAAATATATGGAACAGTCAGGAGACATTATCGCTCAAGGTGGTGGCACTCACGGTGGTGAGTGAGCTGGTGGGGCTCTTTCTATACATAGAACTATTGACATAGAAATAGATCTGTGTGTAGAACTATTTGATTTTTTAAAAAATCAGACATGTTTATTATTTGGATGTATTGTTCATCTTATAGATTTGCCTTTTCAGCTGTATCAGGGTTATTGTTGAATATAAAAGACCTCTGAATGTAGTAGACACACTTTTTTCCCAAGCGGCCCAGTAGGCTGTGGAACAAGAGAAGGGCTCAGCAAGTGGGGGTGCAGTGCATGGGGACCTAGGACTGCTGAGATCTTGACTTTCTATTTGGAACCCACCAGAAAAACAAGGGTAATTAAATCCCATTTATTTTCCAGCTCTTCCACATTGACTTTGGACATATTCTTGGAAATTTTAAATCTAAATTTGGTATTAAAAGGGAGCGGGTGCCTTTTATTCTTACCTATGATTTCATTCATGTGATTCAACAAGGAAAAACGGGAAACACGGAAAAGTTTGGTCGGTGAGTATTGCCCTCATGTCAAGGGTCTGTACACGTAATGTTTTCTTGTCTGACTTGCATTTCTTTGCAGAGGAATATTTAGGTCTGGGGGATATTCAATCTGCTGATGGGGTTTTGGTGGGAATTTGCCTTTTAAATCCATGTTGTAATTCACATATACTTAGAGAAGAGAAACTGAAAATTTGAAATAAGTTACCATGTTTTATTCCAATAGTATACCACCTCTTACCTGTCTTAGAAAACTCTCTGCAACTGTTAAAACATTTGCTAATGAGACGCTGAGAACAGGCATTTTGCTGTCATTCAGTGTAGAGTACAGTAAGGGAGCCGGGGTTCACAGACAGACTGTGTAATCTCCGGTCTATTCCTTGCTCCTTTTATGTTTCCAAGCGCTTTACTTGTCTTCCTTTGTTTCGTCTTCTTTTTTTTAAGTGGATGGATGTAGTTTAATATTTTTGTTATCTTAAAATGGGGACAAAAATAATTAAATTTCAGGGCTGTTATGATAGAGGTATGTTATGTGATGGAACCAATTCATATAATAGCCTTACCAAAAAATTGCTATTATCATTTCTAGTTCTGCTTGGGTTTCTATAGAATGTACCTCTGGGTTCATTTTTTTTCTTTGGCAAAATTAGGCTTGGATGGACCTCTTGAATGACTATCTTGAAGAGGGGAGAGACGGATGGTGACAGGGAGGTGCAGTGCAAAAGCATTGACACTGACTTAGGTGACATTAAAGAAATTCGCCTCCCAAGTCAGACCACAAATCTAGAATCCAGAAGTAGAAGTATGTTCAGAAGTCCTCATGGATTATAATTACCACTGTTTTAGAATCATTCTTATTTGCCTCATAAAACTTAAAAGCCTATGTTGCCTTTTATCATAGAATTTCTATTTAGTTTTGTTTTTGAAAAGATACATGTGATTTTCGAGAGCTTGATTTATTTTATGTAAATTTTAGTCCTGGAACAATTTTCAAAGCCAAACATTTGGTTCAATAGAAAATGTTCAGCTCTTATGGGAAGTGTAGATATGTCTCTCTTACTTTCTTTTATGAAATTTGCTCTCTCTCTGACATCATGTTCTTGTAATTTGTGACATCACCTAAAGGTTCCGCCAGTGTTGTGAGGATGCATATCTGATTTTAAGACGGCACGGGAATCTCTTCATCACTCTCTTTGCCTTGATGCTGACTGCAGGGCTTCCTGAACTCACATCAGTCAAGGATATACAGTATCTTAAGGTACAAACCCCTTCTCTGTATAGCAGAGCTCAACTATACCTGCCTCTTTCGTGCATTCAAATGTTCGAAAAGGGAATGGAACATTTCCTGTGAGACAGTTCTTACCCAGGAGTGGTAGTGGCAAACACTTGAGTAGCTGTCTTGAAGTAATAATAAATTCATTTCATTTTCAAAATCCCTTTGGCAGGGGTCATATTATCATCCTACCTGGATGTTTATTCTCCCAACTGCAAATGGCATTTAAATAAAAACATAAGGCACACTTCTTGATGTTGGCTGGGGCGGCAAGACCAAGTAAGCTTCCTGCAGACTTTGACATCTGCACATCACTTGGGAGGAAGTATAAAATCAATTTTTTCCCCCTCTCATTTTTAGGACTCTCTTGCCTTAGGAAAGAGTGAAGACGAAGCACTCAAGCAGTTTAAGCAAAAATTTGATGAGGCACTCAGGGAAAGCTGGACTACTAAAGTGAACTGGATGGCCCACACAGTTCGGAAAGACTACAGATCTTAATGATGAGCCTTTTTGCTTCTAATGCATTTGTTGGTTTCGTTTCGTTTTCATTTTGCACTTGCACTAAATTGAACATGACCCTGCCAGAGATGTTATAAAGGGAATGAAATTCTGAATCTCAGTTAAATTAAGAACAAGGCATCCCACAGAACCTAATCCGAACAATCCCCGAATGACCACCCTCTGCTTTTTGAATGCTTCCAAGATTTGTCACAAAAACTGTCAACATTATGGATAATCATCTCCCTGCTGACTTTGCACGCCAAGGAATGCTACTAGAGATTGTTTTTTGTCTTTCTGACTTTTTTTCATTATTTGGTACTTTTCCAGAAAGGTGTAAATACTTTTTTTTTGAATTGTGACCAAGTGTTATCACCCAGCCAACTTATTCACATCTGGGGACTGGAGGCTGTTCTTAATTTCCAAATAGGTCTTGTTCCTTTTTAAATTGTATAAACTACAAATTATATAATTTGAAATTGTGATTATTTTTCAAAGGAAATCTTTTAAACCCATGAAAACATTAATTCTTTTGTTGATATTTATCTACTGTGATAGCATCATTCCAACCAGACTTGCTGAAAATGTATTGGTGGGGCAAATATAATATATTTGCTGCATATATATTTATAAAATTTCTAGTGGAAGTTCTATATAAGATGTATCTTTGGTTTTCTTCAGCCTCTGTTTTACAAAAAGCAGAGCATTTTCCTCAGTTACTTTTTAGTTAATTATGTGATCCAGTTCTTCCAGCTGCTTCTGTAATGAGGCACATATTAATACAGTTTTTACATGGTATCTATGAAAGAGTTCACTTCATAGAGCATAATACTTGAGCAAATGTACCCAAGACAGAAAGCAAATGAAAAGGAAACTATTTATGGAATAAACTCTAGACCTAAAATTCAGTATTTTAGTAAAATCCCAGCTGTTGTTAGTATATTTATTAAAACTTATATTAATGTGATTTTTTTAAAGGATATTAGTTCAAATTGAAATGGTGTCATGCCACGTGGAATTCTTTAATTTATTTGTTGAGGTACCATATATTTAGGGTGCTAGATGGCAAATCATGTTAATATGTGCAATAGGAACTACTGGTTTGAATGTGTAAATGGATGCTCTTTCTGAGTACTGGCAACATCCAGCAAAACTACTGCTTGTTCTCCAAAGGCTATTGGGATCTCTCAGTCCTCATGACAGGGGAAGGAGAACTGAGTATTTGCCCTGTGACTGAGTTTTCTATAGGAACTTCATTAAAGATTGTTTAATTTTGTTGTCTTCCTTCATGTTCTCAAATAAACGGGTGAGCTGGTTTCGGCTGCTCTTGGGATGTATGGGCCTCTTCTATATGGGCAGTACAGTCGTTTGGACCTTGGTGCTGGGACTCTTTAAGAAATGGCCAAGACAGACTAACCTAAGGGATTGTGAGGCACATGGTCTCTTCCCTGACTTCACTCCTTGCTTCCCAGTCCTGAGGCAAGAGGGTACCCTCACCAAGTTTTCATATCTTTGGGAGTTACCCTTAGGTCTGGGAGAATGCCTCTCCAGTTAACTCGGTCTCCAAGCCAAGGCCAGACTGTACCACTTTGGCGCTCGCTTTTCCATGGGGTAGATGCTCAGAGCAGGCCACAGTTTCTTGGAAATAACTCGGCTGAGGGTGGCGGTTGACCTCTCAACATTCCCAGGGCTGGTCTAGATTCATTGAGAGTTCCAGGAATAGGACTATAGAAGGATGGTTTATTCAGGGAGTTTTGTCTGGTACCAGTTCATCATTACATACACCATGTTGCCGGTCAGGGGGTTTGGAGAGTAGTGAACATTGCCAGGCCGAAGCGGGCACCACTGTTTCCAGAGGGGCCTCCTCAGCCCATAGGGAACCTTATAAATATATGTTAAATCAGTGAATATGAATGTCTTTTAGAGCCAGGAAGGGAAATGAACCTCCCCAGACAGTACCAGACCTGAGTCCAGAATGCTCTTTTCATACCCTCTTCCCCCACTCCCGAACTGTAGGCCCTCTAAAGACGCCAGGACGCTGTGGCTCAGTAGCCCTCGGTAGCTGCTGAGGACCACTAGCAGGTGCTCGTAGATACTTGCTGAGTTGCCTGATTCTCAGGGGCTCTGGCTGAGCCAGAGGAGGAGGTGGAAGGCAGAGGATCCGCAGCTTCTGGGACGGGTTGGGGTCTGAACTGCAGGATGGGCTTATCTTCTTGCATGGGAGCTGGTTACTCAGTGACTTGGCTCTAAGTGCTCTGGTCAACACTGAATGTTACCCTAAAACATGTAGCTTCCTCTCTTTTTGGTACTTTCCCAAGTTTTCCCAAAACAGTTTTGGAAACCCTGTACATTTCCATAGTTGGGGACAGCATCTGTATCTACCCAGGTTTGGGAACACAAAGGATGACTTTTGAACAAGTAATTCCTGAGTATCCACCTCATGTCTGTACACAGACCTTGGGCTGCAGAGGCCAGTATTTGCAATCCAGTTCTGCCTCTGTGACCCTTGAGTAAAGTATTTATTATTTATCAGGGTCTGAGCTTCCTAGTTTGTAAAATGGGACTGATGATAACTGCTCCTCACTTACGTGGAGTGGGGAGAGGCCAGGTTAAGGCTGTGAATGGGAACTGTCAACAGACCTCAGCCAGGCAACCTGTAATGTGGGGTCACTCTTCCGCAGAAGGTGAGAAATTGGTCCTTGGGTTGGAAAGCAGAGCAGTACTGTACCATGTGACCCTGACAATTGGGGATGGACAGCTCTTAGGAGGGGGCAGGGGCTGGGGTTTTTGGAGGAGTAGGCCTCTGAACTGAGTCTTCAAGGACAGATAGCAGCGGGGTGAAGGGGTGATGGGAGGAGCAGACTAGGCAGGAAGGTACAGCATACGTAAAGGTCTGGAATTGAGAAAAAGCAGGGTTCATGGTTGGTAACACACTCAACAGTCACATCTATCTGCCTCTTCCTCCAATCCAGAAGGTTGCGCCTCTTCTCAGGGATCCCGGATCTAAACATCAGTTGTGGGTTTTCTTCTTTGTGAAATGCCTGCTTCAGTCTTTTGTGCATTTATTTATTTGATTATATGTTACTTTGTTTTTTTAAATTTGAGGATGGATTTAAAAAACGTTTTGTTGTGTGAAATTATATATTTTGTATACAAGCCCTTTGTCAGTCGTGTTGGAAATATCTCTTCTATTCATTGTGTGACTTTCTCTTAAAAGTTTCTTCTAATCGTAATTTTAATGTCAAGTTTATCATTATTTTCCTTTTTGGTTAATATTTCTTGTGTAATATTTAAGAAATCTTTCTCTACCCCAAGGTAGGTAGTCTCTCCTGGATTATCCCTAAAAGCTTTATTATTTTTTTACCTATTCCATTTAGATCTACAATCTACCTGGACTGCTTTTTTTATACCGTGTGAAGTGAGAGTCAAATTTTGTTTTTTTCCATATGGGCACCAGGTTGTCCGAGTGTCTTACTGGAAAAATAAACCTTCCCCACTGTTCTGTGAAGCCACCTTTGTCATAAACCAAGTGTCCGTATATGCACGAGTCTGCTTCTGGATGCTAGAATTACCCAGTAGATTTCATGTCCCTATTTTTATTTTATTATCAAACTCATACATACCATTAAATGTGCAAGGCACACATCTAAACTATATATATTCATTCCTTATAACAATATTATGTAATAGGTACAGTTGTTCTCCCCCACTTTACAGATGAGGAAACTGAGGCACAGAAGGTTCAGTAATTTGTCTAAAGCAGAAGCCAGTATTCAAATCCAGGGAATCTGTCTTGAGTGTCCATGTTCTTTACTCACAATTATCGATGATGCCTTCATATGTATTTAGCATCTGCTTGTTGAAATTCACGGAAAGAAACCTGTGGAAATTTTGAATGGGATTGAATTAAATGATACAGCAGGCTGAGGCAAATTGACATCTTCAGAATACCAACTCTCCCAGTTTGTGACAACATAGTATGATTTATAGTTTTCTATGTATAGTCTTGTGTATTTGATTTCAAGTTTCCTTGTTGCTAATATATAGTAGTAATTCTCAAAGAGAGTGGTCTCCTGACTGGGAGTATTGGCATCACCTGGGAACTGATTGTAAGTGCAAATTCTTGAGCCCCACACCAGACCTACTTACTGAATCAGAAACTCTGGAGATGGAATCCAACAACCTGTGTTTTAATAAAAGTTTAAAGTTCCAGAGCAATCAATAGAAATACAATTGATGTTGTATTGACAGACTTACCAAATATTATTAGTCCTATTTATAGAAATTATTTTGATTATTGTATATATCATTTACAAATAATTGGTAGCTTCTTTATCTGTCAACATTTTCTTTCTTTTTCTTGCCCTTCTGCACTGGTTAGGAATTCCAATAAAAGGTTGAATACAGGCAATATTCAACCTTTTACTGATCTCAAAGGGAAAGTTTTCAACATTAAGTATGGTGTTTGCCCTCGAATCTGGATCTTTTACCAGTTTAAAGAAGCAAACTTCAGTTCCCAAGGGACTTTTTTTTTAAATTGTGAAGGGGAGCTTCTGGATCGGTGAACACATGCATGTACCAGCTGTTGGCACCCCCTAACTCCACAGGCAACATCAGCCCTGTGCTCAGATCCCACCCAGACCTTGCCCTATGGGCCTCTTCTTCATCAGTATGTTCATTTGTAACCTTTATAATATCCCCTATAATAAACTGGTAATAGTAAGCTAAAAACATCATGAAAGGGTGTTGAATTTTATCAAATTATTTTTCTCTATTTTACTAAGATGATCATATGGTTTTCCCCATTTGCTGAGTTATATTGATATGCAGATATTAAACCGAGTTTACATTCTGGGAATGAGCAACCTGATTGTGATGTATTATCTTTTTTTATATATTGCTGGGTTTGACTGCCAATATTTCATTTGAAATTTTTGCATCTATTTTCATTAGTGGGATTGATGCTTTTTTTTTAAGGTCTGTGTCAGGTTTTGCTATCAAGGTTTTGTGACCTTACAACACAAGTAAGATTGACATTATTTCTTCAAAGTCTGATAGAATTTTGTGAGTGACCTTATGTTTGATGTTTTCTTTGAGACATGGATATAATTCTTAATAGCTAGAGTACTATTCAGATTTTTATATCTTTTTGTGTTCATATTAATGAGTTCTAATTTTCTAGGGATGTGTCCATTTCAACTACACTTTCAAATTTATTTTTATAAATTCACGTGTTAAGAGTTTATTAATGTTGCAGGATTGAAAGTGGTGTCTTTTACTCTTGGTATTGATTAGTGCCTTCTTTATTTTCTTAATTAGTCTCCCCAGGGGTTTTCCATTACACTGGTCTTTAAAAGAATCAGCTCTTGGCTTTTTTGATCCGCTGTTGTATGTTTGTTTTTTATTCTCCTTTTATCCTTATTTCATTCCTTCTACTTTATTTGTATTTATTTTGCTGTTATTCCTCCCCTCCAATTGTACAAGATGTTTGCTTAGCTGATCAATTTTAGCCTATAATAATAACAATCTTTATCTGCATCCCATTAGTTTTGATATGAAGTCTTCATTACCATTCAGTACAAAATATCGGCATTCGCCTGTAAACTGAAAGGTGTGGGTTCAGTGCCCGGTCGGGGCACATGCCTAGGTTACAGGTTTGGTCCCAGGTCGGGTGCATGCAGGAAGCCGCTGAATGATGTTTTTCATACTGATGTTTCTCTCCCTCTCTCTCTTCCTTATCCTCCCTCTAAAAATAAATAATTTTAAAAAACAACAACTGTGTTTTGTGTACCCAAAACTGTAAACCTCCTTTTGCCAACCCCTGTAAATGTGACACTATTCGACATTTTCTTAATATTAAGTTTCCAGATAGAAAATGTTTCTCATTTTCTCCAATTAAACTAATAATTATATCCTTATGTACCAAGTGCTTTGAACTAAAGAGACAGCCTTCTGTAGAAGTTAGAAATATATGAAAACACCCATTTTTAGAGACACTAATCAAGCAGCACCAATTTTTATAGTGTTTATTATAGTAAAAGTTCCTTTTGTAAAACATTAATGATTTTGGTCCATATCTTATGTTTCATTTGGCTTTGAAACATTTTTACATTATTTACAAAATAAATGGCAGGTTTTTCAATTGTACATAATTTTTTCCTCTGACCCTTGGAACATTACAGTTTCAAGTAACAACAAAAAAAACCCCAAACCATAAACATGGCAGACTACATGTACTGAGAAGTACACGTTGAACATATTTATTTACCACAGTATTTAAAAGTCCTGATCGTCACTTCTTAATATTTTCAATAACATGAAGTCATTCAAGAAGTCTCCGGGATTTCTCTATTATCCACAATGAGAGTATGAATAATCCCTTCTTTCCGCTTTCCACTACTGACAGCCTTTATGTAACAGTCGTGGCTCCCAATACTGAAGTGAGTTTCCGTCCCATCATCTACAAACTCGCCCTGGGCCAACAAAAGAAGGATGAGTTAGTGCTCAGAAACATTAATCTTTGTCCAGGGCATTAATACCATCTAGAAGGGTGGCATAATTAGTTGTACATATTAGTTAAATGTTAAGCTTTGCAAAACTATCCAGATGCCTTTATCTTCTGCTACGGATTGAAAGTTTCTTATTTGTACTTCCTACAGTGTAAGAATCTTGTTTCAGAGAGAAAAAACAAACACGCACCTCACGGCTCTGTGTCTATACCACGTACTGCGCAGACAGGGTATTTTCAAAAGTAAAACATAATAGGAAACATCAGTTACTTGTTTTATACCAAGAACAGTTTACATGCATCATTTCATTGCATCTTCACGATAACCCCAGAGAAGTAAATGAAGAGGAACTTCAGGCATGGAATGGTTAATAACTTGCTTACTAGTCAGTAAGGGATGGAGTGTTCTTAACCACTCTGAAAACCTGATTCCTCAGAATGTAAAGTGGCTTTACAGTAAAATACACAGATAACATAAAATCAAACACGACTAAATCTAGACTGAAGGGTACTACTGATCTGGAGTCAAAAGATGGGGGCCAAGTAGTATAGAGAAGGAAGGATGAAAAGGAGGATTAGAAGATTGAAATGAAAGAGCCAGAAAGCAAAGAAACCCCAGCCAGCCTCAAAACCTGGCTGTGAGATTCCCGGCAGCCGAAGCAGACTGAGAAAGGTCCTGTAGCTAACATTAATTACCCAAAGAAAGCACAGGATACATCAGGGAGAGAAGCATTTTCCTAGCTCTTGAGAGGAATTTGGCCAATGGGTCTTTATGGGAGGTGTACTGAACCCCTCTAAAAGGGCCGGGTCTGGGCCTTGAGCGCACTGTTCTCTTATTTTGAGCCTTGAAAAATGCCTTTACGTTGTGCTTCTGTAAAGATCAATTTAGAGGGCAGGGCAATAGTTGAGCAATACAGTCCCTCTAAGTAGCTTCTTGGCAATTTGACAGATACATAACCTTGGTCATGAAACTTGCAGATAAAAAGGAAGAGGGGAAAATAAGCTGTAACTCACAGGCAGCAAGAGCGGGTGTGCATAGTACCACGGAGGCTGCCAGACACAGAGCTGCCGAAATCGCCCTGCAAACTAGGCTGTACTTAACAATGAGGAGACAACTGAGTCATAAGGGGCTATTATCCACACACTTGTGGTTTCTGGTCAATTATTGAGAAATGGCCATCATGGGTTAACATTATTTTCAGCTTCTTATTTACAACCACATTCTTAATATCATAAAACTATGTTCTCTTCACATTTGCACTGGAGAATTCCTTGAGGATGGGAGGGAATGTGATTCAAAACTGCTTATTCTCCATGCAGAGAATTCTAGGGTCGGAAAGTAAGACCAGAAGGGACCATTAGAGGTGGTGTTGGAGACAGTAGGTACTCAATCCATATTAATGGTAACCAGAGCTGTTCCAAAAGCAGTCGTAAAACACTGATGAGCTATCTAAGCCTCTGCATAAAAGAAGTCTTACTCAGTAGATTGAACTTGGAGAGTAGCTCAGGCTCTGAGGATCAATTTTGCTTAATCCTGGTTCAGTTTCCCTTCAAGAACTAATACAATTAAGAAAAAGAAGAGCATTCATCTTTGTAACTTTAGAATTCTGGCTTGGGTACTTCCTCAGAAGCAGACAGCTACAAGACCCGGCAGGTTCTACGTAGTCTGAATAAGTTCGTCTTCTCACCTCCTTGTACCTACGTTAAATAGAGGAGCTAATGGCAGCAGCTACAATTGTGCAACTTGCTACAAATGTGACTAGAGAAGAGGCCATCTCATTCTGTAGCCCTGGTGCACCAGCATGAAGGGCAGGTACCCCCTGCTTGCCAGCTGCCCCCATAACAGAGGGGAATTTCCACCCAGTGATTTCAGCTCCTGGTCCCACACTCCCTGCTCTCCAAGATAGTCTCCTCTGCTTCCACTCTCTCCCTGTGTTGTATGTACTACACCACTATTATTTCATGCCAGCTTGAAATTCACTCCTATGTTCAACCCACCCACAGCATTGACAGCGCAAGCAGCTGACAGCAAAAGCCAGACACACTGGGGTTTAGGTGGGGGCCTCATCCTGCTTGGCCACAATGAGTGGGTAGCCTCTTGGCACAGCCAGTCTCCAAACTCCACTTGCCTGCTGGGGGTTGTGACAGTGCCCTTTCCTGTCTGCCTTTGTGTTGTCATCTGACATTGTGTGCACCACTTCTTTTTCAAAAACTTTGCTTTTAGGAAAGTACCATCTGTTTTGAGAATATGGCATAAAAAAAAAAACAAAAAACGCCTTCTATTCAAAGTGTGACCTGTGGATCAGCAGCACTGGCATCACCTGGGGAAATAATAAAATTTGCATTTTAACAAGATCCTAAGTGGTTTCTATGCACGCATGTTTGAGAAGCAGTGGTATAAAGCACCACTTCAGGGAGGCGCAATTTTGCAGGGGAAAACTCTTCTAATGTGGGAATTCTTTTTTAGGATAGAGCCCGGTCCAGGAACAGGAAGGTGGAGGGTGAGGTTGGTGCAGGTTTATGACTTAAATTGTTTCCAAACGCTTGCTGCCCAGGCACCTTCTGGGAAAGGTTTTAAGATTTTGGAGTCTAGAGTCATTCATCTCTTTTGTTTTCAACTAAGGACGGTGGCAAATTATAAAATCTTTGTAATTAGAAAACATAGCAGCATTTCAACAGTAACTCACACACACAGCGCGGAGAGTAATCAAAAGGTCCGCTTACCGCCGTCTCCATTTTTTTACCGTTGCACCAGACATCCATGGTGTCTTTTTCTGTAAAAGTCACAAATTAAAAAAATTATAATCTATGATTTAAAGATAAAGTTAACTCTGTATTATTTTTAGAAAGGTGTAATACATTGGATTCCTAAAAGTCCATTAACTTTTCATAGCTTTCAAATTCTTCTAAATTTGAAGAAACTGATTATTCTTTGTTCACAAAATCAAAATGAAACAAAACAAACTTTTAAGAGAAAATCCTAGTCCCAATACAAACTGATGAAGACTCAAACAAAAGAAATACTGCAGCACAGTCTTTGAGGGAGGATCATACAAACCACTACGAGGAGGGACTTTCCCACACAGAACGTCCTTTAACATCAGTGACTAGCTGACCACCCTCCGCCTCTCACACAGGCCCAGCTGGATGATGGCACAAGAAGACCACCCACAGGGTTCGCGTCGGATAGAGAGCAGCATGTCAGGGTTAGAAATTGAGCCTGAAATTCCTTACTAGATAGCGAAGCAATCTCTTCATTTTTGGGAAAAAGAAAAAAAATATAGGGATGCCTGGTAGACTGTGCCGAGTACAGTGCTAACACAACAGAGCCAACTGCTGCCATGAGTCACCCGGGCGTTGGTTAGGCTGCCACAGCTCACTCCAGGAGGGGTGTGTGTGTGTGTGTGTGTGTGTGTGTGTGTGCCCGCGTGCACAAACGTACATGCATTTTGGAGACAGGATTCCCCAGACCCACTTATTAATGTCGGTGGCGAGTGGCAGGGGAGAAAACAGCACTCAACAAGCAACGAGGAGATGAGCTTTGGGAATGATGAAGACTAGAGCTATGCACAACCTGTGTGTGCACAAGGAGTCCAGGGGGTCGAGGCCGAGGTACCAGTCTGGCGTGATACAGACAGGCCATCCACTCTGGAACATGGTCTTAAGGGGATTCCTTTCTCCCCATACCTGGAGATGGGAGCCTCACTTTGAGAGTGGAGAAAGGACTTTGAGCTGGGCTAGAGGGAGAGGGGCGCAGGAGATATGGGCAGGGACGCCCCTGTGGCAGCCCGAGTAGGAAGCACTTGCAGCCACCATTTCAGGGAAACCCAGCCTGTCCCAACACATGACCAGATCACATCGCGCTAAAATAAACCATGGTGGTGGTGAGATTGGAATTTCCCTTAGTGTGCCTACCGCACGTGTGCAAGTACCCACATTTCTGTAATAGCTATTATTAACATGCCTCTGAGGAGCACCACTAACCAGAGGCCATAAAAGAAACATGGCATAAGTTTGACTACATAAAAGTAGGACAGTTTTCTGCATAAACAGAAACATGCACACACATAAGTCAAGTCATGCAAGAAATGACAACCTGGGAAAAGTACTCAAAACTCACAACACAGACAGCGGGCTCAACTTAGTAACATAAGGACCCCTCCCTCGCAATCAAGGAGGAAGAGACCAACAATCCCCCCAAAGGGGGCAAGGAACACGAACAGGTGTTACTGGAAAAGAAACTCGAAAGGGCCTTAAACACATGCAAAGGTGCTCGCCCTCACTCAGTTTTGGGAAAGGCACATGGAAGTAACACTGAAATACTACTTTTCACCTAGCAGAATACCCAAAATCCCAAAATCCAACACCACGCTCTGTCTTGAGAACCTGTGGGGAACTAGGTATGTGGGTACAAAATGGTAAAAGCATCACGGAGGGCAACTGGGCAAAATCTAAGAAGACAAACAATTAATCTTTGACCCGGCCACACTACTTTCCCACGTCTGGGAACTGGTCCTAAAGAGAGATGTGCACTACATTCCAGGAGGCGTGGGAATGACCAAGGTCATTCAGTACTGCTTCTGACAGTAACAGCAGAAACTGCCCAAGTGCCCATCGGTTCGGAATGAGTTAGATAAACTATTTTATTTACTATTGAAATTTACAGCTACAAAAAAAGAATGAGAATGTTCTTTATGTACTGATATGAAAGGATTTTCAGAATATACCAATAAATCAATAATAAAGATGATTTTATGTAATAAGGAAGTAATAAAATATATTTGCTTCAATCTGAATGAAGAAACACTAGAAGGATTCTATTAAAAGTGGCTATCTTATCTTGCACATTTCTCATAGCAATATTTTCCTTCTGATATATTGCCTCAGTCAAGAGAAACAAAAGAAAAAATAAGCAAATGGGACTACATCAAACTAAAAAGTTTTTGCACAGCCCCGGCTGGTGTGGCACAGTGGACTGAGTGCCAGCCTGCAAACCGAAAGGTCATCAGTTCAATTCCTGGTCAGGGCACATGCCTGGGTTGCTCGGTGTTTCTCTCCCTCTTTTTCTCCCTCCCTTCCCCTCTCTCTAAAAATAAATAAATAAAATCTTTTAAAAAATAAATGAAATAAAATTGTAAAAGTAAAAAAATAAAAAGTTTTTGCACAGCAAAGGCAACCATCAACAAAATGAAAAGAGAATCCACTGAATGAAAGAACATATTCACCAATGATACTTGTGATAAGGGCTTACTATCCAAATTTTATAAAGAACTTATAAAACTCAACACCAAAAAACAATCCACTTAAAAAATAGGCAAAGAACCTTAATAGACACTTCTTCAAAAGGACATACAGATGGCCAATAGACATACGAAAAGATGCTCAATGTCACTAGTCATCAGAGAAATGCAAATTAAAACCACAGTGAGATACCATCTCAACCTGTCAGAATGGCTGTCCTCAATAAACCAACAAACCACAAGTGTGGGCGAGGATGCAGAGAAAAGGGAACCCTCGTGCACTGTTGGTGGGAATGCAGTTTGGTGCAGCCACTGTGGAAAGCAGTATGGAGTTACCTCAAGAAATTAAAAATGAAACTGCCTTATGACTTAGCGATTCCACCTCTGGGAATATATCAGAAAGTTTTCCAACTATGTGACATTCTGCAAAACGCAAACTATAGAAATGGCAAAAAGATCAGGGGTTGCTAGGTGCTGGGAGAGGAAGGAAGAGAGGGATGAATAGGGAAGGGCAAGGGATTTTTAAGGCACTGAAACTATTCTGTATGATACTGTAATGGTGGAATATGACACTATATATTTGGCAAAACCCACAGAATGTACAATGTAAGAGTGAACTCGAGTATAAACTTGGATATTAGTTAATAACAAGGTATCCATATTGATTTGCTAATTGTAATGAATGCACCACACCAATGCAAGATGTCAATAATAGGGAAAACTGAGGGGCTGTGCGTAGAGTACATGGGAAAACTGTACTTTCTGCTTAGTTTTTCTTTAAGCTTATAACTGCTCTAGAAAATAAGTCCATTTAAAAGAAGGAGAGAGGAAGGAAGGAAGGTAGGCAGACAAAATGAAGGGAGAGAGAGAAAGGATATGAGAGACACTGACAAAGTTATAAATTTAGAAGATAGATAAAAAAAAAAATCCAACATACGCCACAGACTTCCATAGGTAAGAAAACCAAAGCAAAGAAACAGAATTAATACTAAAACTATAATTCAAGAACACTTTAAAAAGAAATTTGATTCTATACATTGAAAATATATATTCACCATATACCTGAGAAAATCAACCAAGAATTATCCTGATATAATCTAGTAAAATTAGGCAAAAAAAAAAAAAAGAGGTATTTTAAAAAAGATTTTATTTATTCATTTTTAGAGAGAGGAGAAGGGAAGGAGAAAGAGAGGGAGAGAAACATCCATGTGTGAGAGAAACACTGATTGGTTACTTTTTGCACACACGCAACTGGGGACCTGCCCCACCACCCAGGCATGTGCCCTGACTGGGAATTGAACCGGTGACATTTTGGTTTGCAGGCCAGCACTCAATCCACTGAGTCACACCAGCCTGGGCAACAAAGTATTTTTAAGAGAAAGAAAATCACACTGTCATCAGCCTTTTTTAAAATATCCTCACCAGAGGACACTTTTTCATTGCTTTTAGAGAGAGGAAAGGAGAGAGGGAGAATGAGAGAGAGACAGTGATGCGAGAGAAACATCCACTGGCTGCCTCTCATACAAGCCCCGACACGGGGATCGAACCCACAACCCAGGTATGTGCCCTGACCAGGGATGGAACCTGCAGCCTTCTGGTTTACAGGAGGACCCCCCAATTAACCAAGCCACACCAGCCAGTGCTCACCAGACATTTTAACAGTAACAGATTATGCCTGAAGAAAGTAGAGTAATATACCTAAGATATTTTTTAAATTTTTATGTATTGATTTGAAAGAGTGAGAGAAACATTGATTTTGTTGTTCCACTTATTTATGCATTCACTGGTTGCTTTTTGTATGTGCCCTGATTGGAGACTGAACCTGTAACCTTGGTGTATCAGGGTAACCAACTGAGCTACCTGGCCAGGGCTCTACGACACTTAAGGAAAGAAAATGTGAGCCAAGAATATATCTAACCAAATTGACCTCCAAGTGTAAGTGATACTAATGTCATCAACATGTCAAGCTCAGGCAATGTTGTTAATATTCCTAAGGAATGTGCTAGAGAACAAGTTTCAGACAAGCAAAATGATCATAGAGGAGTAATATAATGACTTACAGAATAAGTATGGGTTGGAAGGAACAGAACATAGTGTATAATGGCTCTATGTTCATAGATAGAATTGAAAAATGATGCAAAAAATGTTTAAAATTTTTTTGGTAATCATATTAATGGTGGTAGTATTTGTGCTGTTAATGGAAACTACTATGTACGTTATGTGGCACAAAGCAAATAAGTAATTATGTCATATGCTAATTGCATCCTCCTCTGTATCCTTGAGAAGGATTCTCAGTGTGGAAGAAAGCACATACAGATGTTAGATGAAGTCCATCCGTCCATCCATCCATCCATCCATTCATCTGTATAATTTCCTTGCTCCATACACTGAGAACCTAAAAATAGTGAATGTGCATCCTTAAGGTATGTCCATATTGTGCTCTTGAAATAGTACTATTTTCCTCTAACAAAAATCAGGTCTTTTTGGAGAAATGTGTTGATTCCAGGTTTAGGCAGAAAATGTTCCAAATGATCAGCCTAGGACATCCTGTCATACCAGATAGCAAGTAAGCTGCCAAAGTCAACCAAGGATGTGTCAAAAGGAGCCAGGAGCCAATCTAAGGGGCACCCATCCCACTGGCCAGAAAGGGGAAACTTTGAGCATCAGTAAACATAATACCTGAAATGTATTGAAATGCTTAAAAGTTGTTTAAATCCATGAGTTAATGATTTTAAAAAAACCTAAATGATAACCTTTTGGAGGAAAATAAGGAGCCAATTCAATATATTGAAAACTAATAAATAAAGGGAAAAGAAGCAGTTCCTGAATTTCCTTCCCTTTTCTCCCTTCCTCCCTCCCTTCCTTTCTACCTTCCTTCCTTCTGTTGACATGCTCATTGATTTTAGAGGAAGGGGGAGAGAGGGAGATAGAGAGACAGAGAAACATCCATGTGAGCGACAAATATTGTTCTGTTGCCTCTTATACATGCCCCGACTGGGGACAAACTTGCAACCTAGCGATTTGCCCTCCACTGGGAATGAAACCCATGACCTTTTGGTTTATGGGTCAGGGCTCCAACCAACTGAGCCACACCAGCCAGGGCATTCCTGAATTTCTTATACAAATTTTACCTTGGCGTAACTAAATAGTAGATAACAAGAAGTTTCTTATCACAAAAGTATGTCACCTAATGAATAAATGATAGAATCAGAATACCGCATTTGGTAAGTGCTAATGAGTTAATGGATATGGGAACTAGGTGTTAATGGTTACAAATGCCATTAACAATTGACAATACCTTGTGTCTCTTGACACAAGGAAGTATAAAGTGGTCTTGCCAGGAATAAAAAACAAACCTACATTTGACCCATTCTTCAGAGTAAACTACCAGTTTACAAGAAATATTAAAGACTGAGGAACATCACAGGAATGCAATCAACAAAATCCAGACCACGGGAAACTCTTCAAGACAAACCGACCCCGTTTCTTCGATACATAAGGTGTACAGGTGTTTCTGGGTTTTTTCTAACTACATGCATTTATTACTTGATAAACATCTTTCATTCTTAAAAAAATCTTTTTATTTGACTAGACTGTGGAATCTTGAAGGCATGGACAAGGTCTCTGCATCTCTATATCTCAGTGCCTGGCACACTAGCTGCTGTTTAATAGGTACTCAGTATTCTCTAAGTAAATACGTCAGTGAATTAATGAGCTGATCTAAACAGTCTGAACTTCAGTGACATGAAGAGGAAAACTAGGAGAAACCACAAGAGAGAAAAGGTAGTAATTGGTAGATATTTGTCCCGCAAGCTTTGAGGGCCAATAGAAACTGAGAACACAGATGTTGAATCTGGAACAGAACTTAGCTTAAAGCTCAACAGCTCTTTACTTTTTACTTTTTAATCCACTTTATCTGGGTTCTGACAATTTTGATCTGCTGCAGTCCTAACCCTATTGCCCCTAGAGA